>NW_027266268.1:31581260-32018760 GCF_022045235.1 Haliotis cracherodii | reverse complement strand
TGAAACGAGTGAATAGTTGTGGTATCTGACGAGCGAAAGCGAGTCAGATACCACAAGTATTCACGAGTTTCATAAAATTGGTTTTACACGGGAGCGAGTTTAGTATTTTATTTATTACCTGCAATTTATAACGTTTTTTTGAATTATACCGTTGAGTATGAATAGGCTGACACCTATATGATCCACGACATAGTCCAATTGAGTTTAACAGAATAATACTTCAAACACGTCAAAAGTTGAAACGTATGAATTTCATACCATACAACGGGTCTACCTTTAGAATTCACAAAATTATCGTAGGGCTAAGACTTTCGCATCTCACATACTTTAACTTAGACCAACGACTGTCGTTGCGCTACAATACGATCGTCTTGTGGAACGGGCCTTGCACCTCAAAGTTTTCAATAACGTCACAATACCCGATGACGTAATTTGTGGAATTTTGATGCAAGATCCATCGGCGAAACAATGCCATGTGACGTCAGCCTAGCAACAAGGTTGCTGGGGTCATCGAGTGTGCATAAGCTCCTCTCAGTGATCTATCAACTCCACACGCAATGTCGTTGAATAAGCCAAGAGATGTTGAGAGCTTTCAATATTTGTTCTTGAAACGTGTTCCGAGAGTACATAAGCACGCGTTTTGGTATTACACAATGTGTAATAAAGCTGTATGTTTACTAAACGGGTGATCTCTTCACGGGCAAGTAATAATTGGAAATACGTCACTTTAAATAGTTTGTGACGTCATGAACAATGGATGAAGTTATTATTTGCGGAAACGCGTTCATATGACGTCACGTTGCTATGGGCCTCTTCGCAAACAGTGAAACATTTGAACAATTGGAACCAAACAGCCAATCACCATGAAGCAAATTTATGAGATTTACTGAGAATTTCTCAATTATTTACCTATATCCGTACCCCTGTGGCTAATATTCCGACATACATTTGGTGATGAGATACGTTATCTTTTCTGGATTGATCAACAAGAGGTTTCAAATGATGAGGACATCTCCGATTGATAGACATGTAGTTGTAATGACGGGCAAATCACCGTGTAAGAATAATGTCAGGTCTACACATGTAATTCTATAGTATGGCCGCGATATCCCGGCAACATACCGGCAACATACCGGCAATATACCAGCAATATCCCGTAAATATATGAGCAATATCCCGGCAATATACCAGCAACATACTACCAATATATCAGCAATATCCCGGCACTATACCAGCAACATACTACCAATATATCAGCAATATCTCGGCAATATACCAGCAATATACTACCAATATATCAGCAATATCCCGGCAATATACCAGCAACATACTACTAATATATCAGCAATATCCCGGCAATATACCAGCAACATACTACTAATATATCAGCAATATCCCGGCAATATACCAGCAACATACTACCAATATATCAGCAATATCCCGGCAATATACCAGCAACATATTACCAATATATCAGCAATATCCCGGCAATATACCAGCAACATACTACCAATATATCAGCAATATCCCGGCAATATACCAGCAACATACCGTTAATATACCAATAATATATCAGCAATATACAAGCAATTCACTGTCAGTATACCAGCAATATACCAGCAATATTCTGTAAAAATACACCGTCTATACACCGGCAAGATACTACATATACCAGATATATCACAGAAACATACCAGCGATATACCAACAATATACCGACAATATACTCAACAATCTATCGCCTACATACAAGAAATATACCGACTATATACTGGCAATATACGCGCAATATTACGCTTTTGTACCAGCAAGGTCACCTTCCATTTGTTAGACAGCCAGTTGTTAGACAACTTAAAACAACATTTCCAGATGGATGAACAAATGGATTACCCTAGATAGGCAATAGAACAACCCAGAAAGGGAATAGCATAAAAATATATTAGTCTGTGTCATATTTATTGTGATCTCATTTCTATACTTTGAGAATAAACAGGGACATTGAGATCCTCTCTGGGACGTTTTATATTCTACTTTGCGTAATCAAGCCATACCAATACCATCTATGTGGTTGTATCAACATACCAACAATAGAGCAGCAATGTACCGACAATTCAACAGCAATACACACGCAATACGCCAGCAATACACCCGCAATATATCGACAATATACCGGCAATACCGGCAATATGCAGGCAATATACCAGAAATATACCAGCAATATTCTGTTAAAATACCAGCAATATACGGACACCGTACCAGCATTATGCCAGCAATATATCAACAATATACCGTCAATGGACCAGCAATATACCGGCAATATACCAGCAAGATACTGTCAATATACCAGCAATATACCGGCAATATACCAGCAAGATACTGTCAATATACCAGCAATATACCGGCAATGTGCCAACAATATATCAACAATATACCGTCAATGGACCAACAATATACCTGTCAAAATACCAGCAAAATACGGGCACCGTATCAGCAATACGCCAGCAATACACCCTCAATATATCGACAATACACCATCAATATACCGGCAATACACCATATACCAGCAATACACCATCAATATACAGACAATACACCATCATTAAACCTGCAATACACCATCAATATACCGGCAATACACCATCATTAAACCTGCAATACACCATCAATATACCGGCAATACACCATCAGTATACCGGCAATACACCATCAATACAACAATAGAACATCAATATACAGGCAATAGTTTGTTTTTGATAGCATATATGCAGTGATACACATGTAGTTTGTTTTGTGTTTTCTGAAAGGTCTTATCATAATTACGGGTTAGAGGGGTGTGGGGGCATAACCTCCAGTTTAGGAATTATATTTTACCTATACAAATTACATAACTGTTCACGTTTTGATAGAGGTTGTTACGTCACCATGTTAGTGGGGGCAAGGATGGACACTTTGGAGAGTTGCTGAGTCATCGCAATTACCGGTCTCGTCCGTTAAAAAGTGTGAACCCGTAAAGATCCGGGTTGAGGATTGTTCTTCAGCAACCAATGCATGTCGTTTGCCGTAAGAGGCGACCATGCTTGTCGTAAGAGGCGACTAACGGGATCGGGTGGTCAGGCTAGCTGACATGGTTGATGAATGTCATCGTATCCCAATTGTGTAGTTCGATGCTCGTGATCTCAATTACTGGATTGTCTGGTGCAGACTCGATTATTTACAGACCGCCGTATATAGCGGGACTATTGCAGAGTGCAGTGTCAAACAACAAAGAAACAAACAAAAACACCCACTTCGGTGTGTGGGGTGTGGGGTGGTGGGGTGTGGGGTGGTGGGGTGTGTGGTGGTGGTGGAGAGATCTAAAGGGATATCTCGCGATCAAGCAAATCACACTAAGAACAGACTTCACACGTTGTACTCACGTAGAGAATCAATCGCGGTTCTTCATCGTGACGACCAAACGCTTTAACCACTAGGCTACCCAATCGCACATCAGTTTTATAAAAGAAAAACCTGTACACGCTGAAACCTCAAGGTTACACGGGATGCTGATATGCAGTGCCAAACCTGATTCATATTTATCTAAACAAAATAGGACTACAAGAGAGAACTAAAAAATCTTTGACAGGCACTTAGAAGAACATGGAGACATGAAACATGGATAACAACTTCATGATTGTTTGCAACGAAGTTTCAGGCCTGCTTCTAGCATCCTCATCAGGTGAATACAGCATATTAAGTATACATTTCGATATGTTTACAAAGGTTGGAGTAACGTACATAGATTTAAAAAAAAATATCATGCCGGTTAAACAAGCGTACTGTGTTAAGATGTACTCAACCAAGTACAGTTTTCTCTCACTAGTGGCCAACTTTTATGTTGCGCAATATTCCAGGCAATGTGATCATGTGTACAGAGCACAACTCACAAATCAAGGTCGTTGAGTGAGTGAGTGAGTGAGTATGTTTTACGCCGCTTTTAGCAATATTTCAGCAATATCACGGCGGGGGACACCAGAAATGGGCTTCACACATTGTACCCATGTCGGGAATCGAACCCGGGTCTTCGGCGTGACGAGCGAACGCTTTAACCACTAGGCTACCCGACCGCCCCTCAAGGTCGTTGAGAGAAGTTGGATAGTTGACTCCTGAGAGTTTTTCTTGGGCTTCGGGTCTGCCCCACACTGAAGCACACGTGGCGTCGCCTTTGATATTATCCCTCTGTTCACCCAGCAGTAAATGGGTACCCGGTAGGATGAGAACTGTGTGACTGTTAACCTTCCAGCGCAGGGGTTTATACTCCTCAGGGAGATGAGAATGAATATCTGGCGCATACTGATCCATTGACCGGGATAATAATGTAGTGCTTTTAGGTATGCTCTAGGGTTTGGACTTAGAGCATTATTAATAGTAAAGATCCCCAGCAACTTATGCTGGTCGGTGACTGGGTTGATTACGTGTCATCGTGCCCCGGGTGCATGGGTCGTTGCTCACAATATCAATCACTGGATTGTCCAGTCAAAATTATTCAGAGGCTGGAATATAGCGTTTAAGTGTAAGTGTGTGTGAGCATGTGTGCGTGTGTGTGTATGTATGTGTGCGTGCGTCTGTGCGTGTGTGTGTATGTATGTATGTGTGCGTGTGTGTATGTGTGGGTATGTGCGTGCGTCTGTGCGTGTGTTCGTATGTGTATCTGTGCGTCTGTGTGTGTGCGGGTGTGTATGTGTTCGTCTGTGTGTGCGTGCGCGCGCATGTGTGCGTGTATGTATGTATGCGTGTGTATCTGTGCGTCTGTGTATGTGTGCGTCTGTGTGTGCGTGTGTGTATGTGTACGTGCGTGCGTGCGCGTGTGTGTACGGGTGCGTGTTGTCATGTACAGCCTACTCATCCACTGGAACATACCCTGTGCTTTATGGTATGACTGCGGACGAATATCTGCAAATCAACATGCGGTGGGAAGTAAGGTACGTTCAGGTATGTGCACTGGGCACACGCGTCCTTTAAGTTTGTTACCCCGTACTCTGACTGCCACACACACTGCATAGAAATTCAACCGACCCTGAATTGACGACTTCCTTATTACAACTGAGCGGCAGCCACAACAGCCCAACATACATTGTGTCGTCTTGCATTCCGACAACGGGCTCTACCTGATTAATCTATTAATAAACCAAACAGACCCAAACAGGAATATGTTGCATATCAATGACCTTCACTTATGGCAGGTTCTATGTGATTAAACTGACACGTGTATCTCATATTGAGGCGGGGCCCAGACGTCTAAAGCGCCGTCATTAGCTGTGCATAGATACTTCCCTTGGGTACGCCGGAAACCTATGTTCGTGGGCTCGATTCCCGGCTCGCCCCGATTATTTTTCAAGCTTTATCAGCAGCATACCCGTGCTAGTGGGTGTTATCCAAGTCTGAGACCTGTATCACTTCGGGCTTTCCTCCCACATCAATGGCTGACACGTATGCTATGTCTACAAAATGCCCACACCCTGTTAATTCACATGATAAGCAGTGTTATTTGTGAACGATTCCTGATTTTAAGACAACAATCTGTTTAATTAAATGTGCCTGTATTTGTTTAATTATCTTATATTAGGCCACATCAAACAGTTTTTGCTTCACCTCCTCGATCTTCTCATAAGTATTTTAAAATTTTTTTTACCTGCTAAATTCGATTCCGAGTCTGGACCAGACAATCCAGTGATTGACATCATGAGCATCGATCCACGCAATCGATGACATGTATCAACCAAGTCAGCGAGTCTGACCACCCGATCCCGTTAGTCGCCTTTTACGACAAGCATAGTCGCCTCCTTTCAATTTTAAGTAACCCGTCATGACGAAGTGTAACGGCATTCGTTAGCTATTCACTAATACATGAGGGGCGGTCGGGTAGCCTAGTGGTTAAAGCGTTCGCTCGTCACGCCGAATACCCGGGTTCGATTCCCGACATGGGTACAATGTGTGAAGCCCATTTCTGGTGTCCCCCTCCGTGACATTGCTGGAATATTGCTAAAAGCGGCGTAAAACAATACTCACTCACTCACTCACTCACTCACTCACTCACTCACTCACTCACTCACTCACTCACACACTCACTCACTCACTCACTCACTCACACAACCCTCGACACCATTACGAAATCTACCTACCAATGTTCTAAGACGTTTTTAGAAACAATATTATTTTTACAGTGGCCATAGAAGTTACAAGCATGTTTCAAAACATTTACTTGAATTTGGTATATCGATCTGAACCTGTTCGGTTTTAAAAAAGTGCTGAAACTAAATAATTAAAAAGAGGGGCCTAATTTCTTCGTTTGTTGTTTAACGCCGCACTCAGAAATATTGCAAACTCTTGTCTGAAACAGACATTTCAGTGATTGATATCATGAGCATCGATGCGAGTATTAACCGCCCTATTCATCTCTAACGACCATCATAGGTTGCTGAGGAGCTATATTCTTAAACGGAATCCCAAGGGGTCTACAAGCTGCGAGACCTGTGAAGATCCTGGGAAGAATAGGTCTTCAGCAACCCATGCTTGCCATAAAAGGTGACTATGCTTGTCGTAAAAGGCGACTAAAGAGATCGGGTGGTCAGGCTCGCTGACTTGGTTGATGCATGTCATCGATCCCAATTCCGTGGAACGATGCTCATGATATTAATCACTGGATTGTCTGGTCCAGACTCGATTATTTACAGACCGCCGTCATATAGCTGGAATATTGCTGTGTGCGGCGTTAAACAACAAACCAACCAACCTACCAACAAGCAGCGAGTCCTGTGAAGATCCGTATGAGCAACCCATGCTTGTTGTCAGAGGCCACTAACGGGAACGGGCGGTCAAGCTCGCTGACGTGGTTGATGCTCATGATGTCAATCACTGGATTGTCTGGTCCAGCCTAGATTATTTACAGAACGCCGTGGAATATTGTTGAGTGCAGCGTTAAATAATGAACATATAAACAAACCGGCAACGATCCAATCGGGCAAACTCGTGTATACTTTTTAACGAATGCACGCTTTTTCTTTTCTTTATTCATACATGTTAACCTAAAATTAAGGCACGTTGTATCTTTTAATTTGATCTCTGGAGTTATCAGAGGACGAAATGTTGTCCCGATGTCAGGACAAGAAACTTTAAGCAGGAAAGAGGTCAACAACATACAAATACTCTGTTGCAGCAGACCCGTGAAGACCCGGGAAAGAATAGGTCTTCAGCAACCCATACTTGCCGTGAACGGCGACTATGTTTGTCGTAAGAGGCGACTAACGGGATCGGGTGGTCAGGCTCGCTGACTCGGTTGATGCAGGTCATCGTATCTCAATTGCGTGGATCAATGTTCTCTGGATTGTCTGGTCTAGACTCGATTATTTACAGACCGCCGTCATATAGCTGGAATATTGCTGAGTGCGGCGTTGAACAACAAACAATCAATCAATCTGTGGCAGCCATCCCCCTAACTGTGTCCAGACGGTTTGACCGCTAGCCATTCTGTTTTCGACTGAAATTGCATGCTGAATGTGTGGTCAAATTTGGAATTTTACGTGCGGCTCAGATGGATGATCTGGTGAGGGAGTAAGTGAGTTGGGCTCAACGCGGCTTTCAACAGTAGTACAGTTATGTGGCGGCGTGTCAGCTTAATGAGCAATGACATTACAATACTTCCTGCAAGGATACATTTGAAAGCGCATGCTTCTTTTAATGGTTCTGGGGGCGGTGGGGTAGGGGGGATTGCACTACCAATCGCGGGTCGATCGCGGGTTAACAGTCCTCTTAAGTGTTGTAGATAATGGCCGTACCCCTTCTGTTGGGCGGAGACTCAAGCACTTCCTCCGCTGTCGTCTAGTCAACACCATCAAATCAATGATCTGGCTTCTGGCTACCCGCTTGCAGTCGATGGTTACGCTGTCCTGTCACCTCTGCCGCTGAACAGACGCAAGCCATAAGGGGTCATCATCATCTGTCAGCACCACCGACCTCTTCATCTCCAGATGCTCACAACCCCCGCATACAAGCTGTGACGACATCGGCATACACCATCTGTACATCTTCAGACAGCGACCAGTCAACACACTCGCAGTGTCCTCAAAAATCCACCTCTCGCTTCGACAACCCAGTTCGCTCTGCAGACTTGCGTCCCTTGGGCACGCCAGAAACCTATGATTGTGGGTTCGAATCCCGGTTCGCCCCGATTATGTTTCTAGGTTTGTCAGCACCATACCCGTGCTCGTGGGTTTCACCGTCTTTGTGTGAACGTCTTTGACCTGCATCACTTCGGTTTTTCCTCCCACATTAAGCTGACACGCCGCGATATAACTAGTCTGGAATACTGTTAAAAGCGGCGTTAACCCCAACTCACTCACACGACGCCCAAGCCGAGGACCTTCCTGTGTGATACGACCAGGCTGTGTGTTTTCCTTTCTGTTAAGGCTTCAGACACATTGGACAGCGTTCGGTACAAACACCCTACCAACAAGGAATTGACTTTTCGAAACAAGAAAGGAGCCAGTGGATTCGATTGGGACCAGCGGCATGTGAACTTATTGTGAATGATAGTGCCGTATTTTGGCCATGTGCAGTGACATTTGACATGCATTAATCATTACTATTTAATTATATATGGTGCTTAAATAATATATCGTGATGTTTATCCTGTCTGTTTATACGAAGTATTATAGGATCATTTTTCTTATTCTTTAACATGTAAGTACAATTTGACTGTTGCATATTCGCTGTTCTAGCTGTGATAAAGATGTATGACAGGCCCTTCTAGCTGTGATATAGAAGCTCGACAGGCCCTTCTAGATGTGACAAGGAAGCTCGACAGGCCCTTTTAGATGTGCCATAGAAGTACGACAGACCCTTCTAGATGTGATATTTTAACACGACAGGCCCTTCTAGCTGGGACATAAAAGCATGACAGATCCTTCTAACTGTGATAATACAGAAACACGACAGGCCCTTCTAGCTGTGAAATAGAAGCACGACAGACCCTTCTAGCTGTGATACAGAAACACGACAGCCTCTTCTAGATGTGAAATAGAAGCACGACAGACCCTTCTAGCTGTGATATAGAAACACGAAAGGCCATTCTAGCCGTGATATTACAGTACGACAGGCCCTTCTTGCTGTGATAGAGAAACACGACAGATTCTTTTAGCTGTGATAGAGAAACACGACAGACCCTTTTAGCTATGATAGAGAAAGACGACAGGACCTTCTAGATGTGAAATAGAAGCACGACAGGCCCTTGTAGCTGTGATACAGAAACTCAACAGGCCCTTCTAGCTGTGATATAGAAACACGACATGCCCTTCTAGCTGTGATATAGAATCACGACAGGCCCTTCTAGCTGTTATATTGCAGTACGACAATCCCTTCTAGCTGTGATAGATGACAGGCCCTTCTAGCTGTGATATAAAAACAAGACAGGCCCTTCTTGATATGTTATAGAAACACGACAGGCCTTTTTAGCTGTGATATAAAAACAAGACAGGCCCTTCTAGCTGTGATATAGAAGCATGACAGGCCCTTCTAGCTGTGATTTAGAAGCTCGACAGGCCCTTCTAACTGTGACATAGAAGCACGACAGACCCTTTTAGCTGTGATATAGAAGCTCGACAGGCCCTTCTAGCTGTGATATAGAAACACGACAGGCCCTTCTAGATGTGAAATAGAAGCACGACAGGCCCTTCTAGCTGTGATATAAAAACAAGACAGGCCCTTCTAGATGTGAAATAGAAGCACGACAGACCCTTCTAGATGTGAAATAGAAGCACGACAGACCCTTCTAGATGTGAAATAGAAGCACGACAGGCCCTTCTAGATGTGAAATAGAAGCACGACAGACCCTTCTAGATGTGAAATAGAAGCACGACAGGCCCTTCTAGATGTGAAATAGAAGCTCGACAGGCCCTTCTAGCTGTGAAATAGAAGCACGACAGGCCCTTCTAGATGTGAAATAGAAGCACGACAGACCCTTCTAGATGTGATATAGAAACACGACAGGCCCTTCTAGATGTGAAATAGAAGCACGACCGGCCCTTCTAGCTGTGATATAAAAACAAGACAGGCCCTTCTAGCTGTGATTTAGAAGCTCGACAGGCCCTTCTAACTGTGACATATAAGCACGACAGGCCCTTCTAGATGTGAAATAAAAGCACGACCTGCCCTTCTAGCTGTGATATAGAAACACGACAGGACCTTCTAGCTGTGATATAGAAGCACGACAGGCCCTTCTAGCTGTGATATTGAAGTACGACAATCACTTCTAGCTGTGACAGAGAAACATGACAGGCCTTTTTAGCTGAGATATAAAAACAAGACAGGTCCTTCTAGCTGTGATAAAGAAGCACGACAGGCCCTTCTAGCTGTGAAATAGAAGCACGACAGGCCCTTCTAGCTGTGATATAGAAACACGACAGGCCCTTCTAGCTGTGATAAAGAAGTAGGACCGACCCTTCTAGCTGTGACATAAAGGCACGACAGGTCCTTCTAGCTGTGATATAGAAACACGACAGGGCCTTCTAGCTGTGATATAGAATCACGCCAGGCCCTTCTAGATGTGAAATAGAAGCACGACAGACCCTTCTCGCTTTAATATAGAAACACGACAGGCCCTTTTAGCTGTGATATATAATCGTGACGGGCCCTTCTAGCTGTGGTATAGAAGTACGACCGGCCCTTCTAGCTGTGACATAGAAGTACGACAGACCCTTCTAGCTGTGATATAGAAACACGACAGGCCCTTCTAGTTGTGATATAGAAGCACGACAGGCCCTTCTTTCTAGCTGAATTATTGGAAATGGGGAATTAGAAAGGTGTTGATTTTGACTCTCAATGTGTAACCGGAGGTGTTCATAAATAACATGGGTTGCTGTATGTGAAGAGGATTGATTGACGGTCAGAACAAACGCCCTGTAGGACATGGACTGACAACACAGCATGGTCAAGGTGTAGTGGCTGGTGTGCTGGTTAAAAGCCGGGTGTTAGCATTTTAAACCAGGCCTATCAGGCGTAAACTGAATTAAACAGAGAACCGACCCAATCTACCTACCCTTCCCCACAGCCAGCAGAAGATAAATAAAAGAGAACTCCACGCTGAGATTTAGTCATTATTCTGCTGCAGCGCTGTAGAAAACAGCAGCTATACAGGTTTATTTAATTTAATGCAACACAATAAAAGGTCAAAACATAATTTCATTACACAACATTATATGTATACACATTTATAACATACAGAAAATACACATATGTATATACAACACGGCCAAAGATATACCAAACAACCATTATTGGTATGAATGATTGAAACACCGTACAATCTACATTCTAATATTCATAAAAATAAAAATTCATCATTTCTGTTGTCCAGCTAACAATATGATTTTATTTTTTTTAACTTGAGGCAAAAGTTATTATTCTTCCAGTGATCTTCATGATGACGATTATTACTTCCTCATCATAAAAAGTGAAACACGACGTAAAAGGCTTTGAAATCAAATTGTCGCCCAGATGCAATTTATTGCCCAAAGCGTACGTAAAATATACAAAAGATTTCAATTATTGCGTGAAACCTCCTTCTCTGAACATGATACAATTATAAAAAGGGAGGAGTCCTAAAAATCAATTTTTTCCCCGTCAGTTTTACTGTCTAGAACATGCTACAATTGGTTTTCAAAAAGCGGGTTTGGGGAGACGAGGGTCGGACCCCCTGTAAATGGGGGTACAAATAGCTCGTATCAAATATACAGTCCAATGTCAGGGTATAGCCCTCATCACATATACAGTCCCATGTCAGGGTATAGCCCTCATCAAACACACAGTCCCATGTCAGGGTATAGCCCTCATCAGATATACATTCCCATGTCAGGGTATAGCTCTCACCAAACATATAGCCCCATGTCATGATATAGCTCTCACCAAATAAACAAACCAATGTCATGGTACAGCGCTCATCAAATATACAGCCCCAAGTTATGATATACTTCTAATCAAATATGCAGTCCAATGTCATGGTATAGCTCTCATCAAATATACAGCCCCAAGTTATGATATACTTCTAATCAAATATGCAGTCCAATGTCATGGTATAGCTCTCATCAAATATACAGCCCCAAGTTATGATATACCTCTAATCAAATATGCAGTCCAATGTCATGGTATAGCTTTCATCAAATATACAGCCCCAAGTTATGATATAACTCTAATCAAATATGCAGTCCAATGTCATGGTACAGCTCTCATCAAATATACAGCCCCAAGTTATGATATACCTCTAATCAAATATGCAGTCCAATGTCATGGTACAGTGCTCATCAAATATACAGTCCCATATAATGGTATAGCGCTCATCACATATGCAGTCCAATGTCATGGTCTAGCTCTAATCAAATATGCAGTCCAATGTCATGGTATAGCTCTCATCAAATATATAGCCCCAAGTTATGATATACCTCTAATCAAATATGCAGTCCAATGTCATGGTACAGCTCTCATCAAATATACAGCCCCAAGTTATGATATACCTCTAATCAAATATGCAGTCCAATGTCATGGTATAGCTCTCATCAAATATACAGCCCCAAGTTATGATATAGCTCTTATTAAGTAAACAGCCCCATGTTATGGTATAGCTCTCATCAAATATGCAGTCTTATGTCATGGTTTAGCTCTCATCAAATTGAAATAGATGTTTTCTAAATATGTTTATCTCGATAGTGACATGGTAGTGTTCACCTGTGTTGATCATATGACATTATATACTCGCCATTAAAGAAATACATGGAAGCGTGTTAGCCTAAATTACTTAAACTCCCCTTAACTCCCCTTAACCCGGAGTGATGGGATTATTGAACTTGTATGAGTTATCAGTAGATCGAAACAAACTAGTAAGTGTGTTCCCGCGACAATGAATTTACATCGTCAAAACAATATATCGAAATTTACAGAGATCGAGTTAAATAGGTTTAACCGTCAGTTTGTTTCTTTGAAGTATAGAAACTTACTTCAACTTGTCCGTACCACGAGCAACCCACTCAGTGATCACACAACAAACCGGTCAACGTAACTTGAGGAGTTTCGTGAGTTATCTCCCCTCCATTATCTTCCAAATATATTCCAGGTACATGTACTTGCTGTTTTTGAATGGTAACTGTAACGTCACTCTTCCGAATCCCTGATCTTCAAACCAACATCAGCTTATCATATTGATTAACAGAAACATTCAGGCGATATCAAAGGGCTGGATGATCAATGGATTAAATACACACTGGAATTCCTTTTAGAAAATCCCAAAAATAGCACAGTAATGTAAACCTCGTTTAGGGATAGAGCAGCGCTTGATACAAGCACTTGGTGGTTACAATTGAAGACAATGTAGCACTTGTATACGCGTATCTATGCGCTATGAATGGATGGTGTGTGCAAAAAGGTGGAATCTGGCGGAAAGACGTAATTCGACTTGAAAAAAAAGGTTTTTATTCATTTTAGACAGTTTGCAAAAGACGCAGGAGGTATTTTTCTTTGATTTATCAGTGTCACTCAGACTCGATTGTGTTTGTTTGTTTGTTTGTTTGTTGTTTAACGCCGCTCGCAGCAATATTCCAGCTATATGGCGGCGGTCTATAAATAATCGATTCTGGACCAGACAATCAAGTGATTGACATCACGAGCAGCGATCCATGCAGTTGGGATACGATGACATACATCAACCAATTCATCGATCCTGACCACCCTATCCCGTTAGACGCCTCTTACTACAAGCAGTGGTTGAGCAGACGCATGTTGATTTTTTTTAACCAAACGCCAAAAGACACTTTTATTACAGACATTTAATCATTCAGGAAGTAACAGAACGTTTACGTGCCACCGGCATGCTGCAGGTGCGGACACTCCAGGGTAATCTTGCCCAAACGCTGCACTTTTCTCACTCTGTCATCAGCAGATTGTGGGCCAGATACTGACAAACATAGCGTCGATGACCGTCGCCGCTCTGGACGCCCTAGGGCAACAACTCCATAGTCAGAACGATTGCATTAAGAAATCGGTTGCAAATTGCCACTGAGATAAATAGAGAATCTCACCCGAGTGTCTTTTGACATCAAATATATCAACACGAGTTGATAAAAGTGGAAAAATTTGGAGGCTTGCCGAGGATTTTTGCCACTTTTATCAACGAGTGTTGATATATTTGATATTAAAAGACAAGAGGGTGAGATTCTATTTATCATCCAACATCGTTCTTTCAACTTTTTCAATTTGTAGACAGTAATTAGCAGTGTCTTCAGTGTAAAAAGTACTGCAAACAGCTTCAGTAGCAGAGCCATTAGTGATGTCATTTGATTGTGACGTCATGGTAACCAGTGACGTCACAATGGTCTGCAAAGCATTGTGATGTAATTTCATTGAAGCGATATCTACAGTGTAGATATCGCTTGATCTCATCCAAGCGATATCTCGTGTGGGAGCCAGTTTTGGATGATAAATGACTAACTGCAACAGGCCACTGGTGCAAGAGTACATGCCCGGACGGTGCGGAGACGTCTTCACAGACGACATTTGCGTGCACGACGTCCACATGTTATCCCCCAACCTACTGCACCGTTTGAATGAGAGGCGTCATTGGTTAGGGGAACGTCAACAGTGGGATAATCGACGAGGGGCTGATGTCAAGTTTTTTTTGTCGAATCGAAATTCAGTCTGGACTTACAGGAATCGAGTTTGGAGGCGTCGTAATGAGCGTTTTGTGGACGTTAACGTCGTTTTAGGGGTGGGTCCATAATGGTATGGGGCGGTATCACAATGACTGGGGTCCCGTGAAGATTCCGGGCTAGATTTGGTCTTCAGCAACCCATGCTTTTCGCAAGAGGGGACTAATAGACAATCCAGTGATTGATATTATGAATATCGATCCACACATTTGGTCACCCGATTCATCTCTTATGATCATCATTGGTTGTTTGGGAGCTATAGGAATCTTCACGGGTCTACAAGCAGCGAGTCCGGTGAAGATCAGGAGAACAATTAGGCTTAAGCAACCCATGATTGTCGTCAGAGGCGACTAACGAGATCGGGTGTCAGGCTCTGTGACTTGGCTGATGCATGTCATCGTATTCCAAATGCGTCCAATTCCGATGCTCCTTATGTCAATCACTGGATTGTCTAGTCCAGCCTCGATGATTTACAGACCGCCGTCATATAGCTGGAATGTACGGCGCCACGATGAAGATAAAGCCGTACGCGTTGGTTGTTAGAATGATCTGATGCCCTACAAGCATTTGTTTTAAATTGGGCCATGTCCACCCGGTTATGTGCGGTTATGAGTGCAGCGTTAAACAATAAGCAAACCAGAAAACCAACAAACACAATGACTTGCCGAACTTCGTTCGATATTGTCCCTGGCAGAGTCACAGGTCAGAACGTCAACATCATTGCACAACTCGTGGTGCCATTAGCAACAACGTGTTGGGCAACGTTTCATGTTTTAAGACGACAATGCACGTGTTCATCGTGCCAGGATTGTGCTCCAAGTCCTCCAATAGCAAAACAACCATGTCATGTCATGGCCAGCACTCAGTCCTGATCTTTACCCTATTGAACACGTCTGGTACGGCGTTGGCTGACCTTACGTCAACGCCAAACCCCTCCCAATGAATTCGGTGTTGCTCTCACTGATGAGTGGAACAATATGAGTCAAGCTGACATTTTTATTTAACAAACCTTATAAGGAAGGTTTTGCACTAGTGGTTTTCCACGTTGTCGTTTGCCCGACGTCGAAGATCAAGCAGGATGGGTATGTAGAGTGACTGTCTCGCATGCAGCGTCAACAATGTTTCAGGATGCCCATTAACAAATTTTCTTTGCAAAAACAGAAACGCAAAAGTTTCGTAAACAATTGTTGTCGACATCCATACAAAAATGAACAGGTCATTTCTGCATGGATTGGGATTGATTTGTGTGGAAAGAATAAGGTAGTGAAAAGATGGAAAACACGCAAAAGCACAACCATGTGAGAGCCTGGCTCCAAAACACACCAACATGGCAGTTGCTTGGCTATAAAAACGTTGGGTTTTTATTTCCATGCCATCACAATCTTAAAGCAAATAAGGGGCGGTCGGGTAGCCTCGTGGTTAAAGCGTTCGCTCGTCACGCCGAAGACCCGGGTACGATTCCCGACATGGGTACAATGTGTAAAGCCCATTTCTGGTGTCCCTCGCCGTGATATTGCTGGAATAATGATAAAAGTGGCGTAAAACCATACTCACTCACTCACTCACTCACTTAAAGCAAATAAACAGCGAAAACATCCCACGTCTGACGGAATACACACAACAACGCCATCGGCTGACTGCAAACAGGATTGGTTGGTTGGTTGGTTGGTTGGTTTGTTGTTTAACGCCGCACTCAGCAATATTCCAGCTATATGACGGCGGTCTGTAAATAATCGAGTCTGGACCAGACAATCCAGTGATTAATATCATGAGCATCCATCCACGCAATTGGGAACGATGACATGCATCAACCAAGTCAGCGAGCCTGACCACTCGATCCCTTTAGTCGCCTTTTACGACAAGCATAGTCACCTTTTGCGGAAAGCATGGGTTGCTGAAGACCTATTGTACCCCGGAATCTTCACAGCGAACAGGAGAATCATATTCAGCTTTATCTAGGTGTTTCCACGTTGCACCGATCACAATTGCAAGACTTCGAACCGTTATCAGACACATGTGACAACACGTTGACTTCCTAGATCCGATCGACCAGATATCACCACAAGAGCACAGGGCAAATCCATACGGCTACGTCACTTACGTCAAAGAACCACCACGACCACCTCCACAGCGAGAGGTAATGCTAGGATTGCGTATGATATCAGCCCAGACATAGAGGAACCGTTTACGCGCTGAAGGTATTCATTGGACCTGCACCGTCGGTTGCGACGTCAATGAGTTCAAGGTCACAGAGTATAAAACCTAACGAGGGACGCATAAAACTATATGGTACTACTACAATGAATTATTCGTACCGACATGTTTTAATCTGCCATTGTAAAAAAACAAATTGAAGATTTATAGAAAACAGTTGTTCGATTCAGCTGAGGTTAACTTTACAGTGCCACGTGACTTTCATTGACTCAGAAAAAGCGTGCGGCTTTTTGCTTCGAGGCGGGATATAAGGGATTTATGTCTTGTAAACAAACCCATGGACCCCGTTAAGCGTGTAACCTTGTACCAATGTTTCACATACATTGTAGTGTTTGGTTTGCGTCTTAAAAGCTTTATGACAAGACTTGTGATAAGTATGATTTGAAAGGCGTGTAAGAGGGAAGTAATCTAAAATCAAAACCCTTATATATACTTCCTTGTCTCGCCTCTCATGAAGTATCAACAACACACTCTGCTGTTCAAGTGGAAAA
Source organism: Haliotis cracherodii (assembly GCF_022045235.1). Classification (NCBI taxonomy): domain Eukaryota; kingdom Metazoa; phylum Mollusca; class Gastropoda; order Lepetellida; family Haliotidae; genus Haliotis; species Haliotis cracherodii. Next base: position 32,001,332 of record NW_027266268.1, on the reverse strand, counting down.
CGCCTAAGAATAAGGAGATTTAGCAAATGGCGTCAGATTATCTTCACAACAGAGGGATCCAGAAGGCTCCAATCCCAAATTTGCTTTTGCGAAACCGCAGTACTGCACCTGTGCACGCCTACGTTTTCAACCTTTTGCCTGACATCTTGAAGTTTTCTATTACAAATAATTCATTTGGAGTAAAGTTCTTTGGTGTAAATGTGTTCAAGCTGTTTGTTCACAGCCACATTGCCATGTTTGAGAGCGATGTGTCAGCGAGATGTTTTAGTGATATATTTTGTGAGTTGTTTTAGTTCGATCCTTGAGTGCGATGTTTGAGTGAGTCGTTTGAGTGAGCCGTTTGAGTGAGATGTTTTGGTGAGAAGTTTGAGTGATATGTTATAATACTATGTTCCAGTTATATGTTTGAGTGAGATGTTAGTTAGATGTTTGGATGAGATGTTTGTGAGCTATTTTAGTGAGATGTTTGAGTGCTATGTTCCAGTGAGATGTTTGAGAGCGATGTTTAATTTGTTAGATGTTTGAGTGAGACGTTTGACTGGAATGTTTGAGTGAGCCGTTTGAGTGAGCCGTTTGAGTGAGATGTTTGAGTGAGATGTTTGAATGAGATGTTTGAGTGAGATGTTGGAGTGGGAAGTTGGAGTGAGATATTATAGTGCAGGTATAGCAGGTTGTAGGGAGATCATGCAGGTTGTAGGTAGATCATGTAGGTTGAAGGGAGATCATGTAGGTTGTAGGGAGATCATGTAGGTTGTAGGGAGATCATGTAGGTTGTAGGGAGATCATGTAGGTTGTAGGGAGATCATGTAGGTTGAAGGGAAATCATGTAGGTTGTAGGGAGATCATGTAGGTTGAAGGGAGATCATGTAGGTTGTAGGGAGATCATGTAGGTTGAAGGGAAATCATGTAGGTTGTAGGGAGATCATGCAGGTTGTAGGTAGATCAAGCACGCTGTAGGGAGATCATGCAGGTTGTAGGGAGATCATGTAGGTTGAAGGGACATCATGCAGGGTGTAGGGAGATCATGCAGGTTGTAGGGAGATCAAGCACGCTGTAGGGAGATCATGCAGGTTGTAGGGAGATCATGCAGGTTGAAGGGAGATCATGTAGGTTGTAGGGAGATCATGTAGGTTGAAGGGAGATCATGTAGGTTGTAGGGACATCATGCAGGGTGTAGGGAGATCATGTTGGTTGAAGGGAGATCATGTAGGTTGTAGGGAGATCATGTTGGTTGAAGGGAAATCATGTAGGTTGTAGGGAGATCATGCAGGTTGTAGGGAGATCATGCAGGTTATGGAGACCATGCAGGTTATGGAGATCATGCAGGTTATGGAGATCATGCAGGTTGTAGGGAGATCATGCAGACTGTAGGGAGATCATGCAGGTTATGGAGATCATGCAGGTTATGGAGATCATGCAGGTTATGGAGATCATGCAGGTTATGGAGATCATGCAGACTGTAGGGAGATCATGCAGGTTAGGGAGATCATGCAGGTTATGGAGATCATGCAGGTTATGGAGATCATGCAGGTTATGGAAATCATGCAGGTTGTACGGAGATCATGCAGGTTGTAGGGAGATCATGCAGGTTGCAGGGAGATCATGCAGGTTATGGAGACCATGCAGGTTATGGAGATCATGCAGGTTATGGAGATCATGCAGGTTATGGAGATCATGCAGACTGTAGGGAGATCATGCAGGTTAGGGAGATCATGCAGGTTATGGAGATCATGCAGGTTATGGAGATCATGCAGACTGTAGGGAAATCATGCAGGTTGTACGGAGATCATGCAGGTTGTAGGGAGATCATGCAGACTGTAGGGAGATCATGCAGGTTATGGAGACCATGCAGGTTATGGAGATCATGCAGGCTGTAGGGAGACCATGCAGGTCATGGAGATGATGCAGGTTGAAGGGAGATCATGCAGGTTATGGAGATCATGCAGGTTGTAGGGAGATCATGCAGGTTGTAGGGAGATCATGCAGGTTGTAAGGAGATCATGCAGGTTATGGTGATCATGCAGGCTGTAGGGAGACCATGCAGGTTGTAGGGAGATCATGCAGGTTGTAGGGAGATCAAGCAGGTTGTAGGGAGATCATGCAGGTTAGGGAGATCATGCAGGTTGTAAGGAGATCATGCAGGTTGTAGGGAGATCATGCAGGTTAGGGAGATCATGCAGGTTTTGGAGATCATGCAGGCTGTAGGGAGATCATGCAGGTTGTAGGGAGATCATGCAGGTTATGGAGACCATGCGGGTTATGGAGATCATGCAGGTTGTAGGGAGATCATGCAGGGCGTAGGGAGATCATGCAGGTTGTAGGGAGATCATGCAGGGTGTAGGGAGATCATGCAGGTTGTAGGGACATCATGTAGGTTGTAGGGAGATCATGTAGGTTGTAGGGACATCATGCAGGGTGTAGGGAGATCATGCAGGTTGTAGGGAGATCATGCAGGTTATGGAGATCATGCAGGTTGTAGGGAGATCATGCAAGTTGAAGGGAGATCATGCAGGTTAGGGAGATCATGCATGTTATGGAGATGATGTAAGTTGAAGGGAGATCATTCAGGTTGAAGAGAGATCAGGCAGGTTGAAAGGAGATCATGCAGGTTGAAGGGCGACCATGCAGGTTGAAGGGAGATCATGCATGTTATGGAGATGATGTAGGTTGAAGGGAGATCATTCAGGTTGAAGAGAGATCAGGCAGGTTGAAAGGAGATCATTCAGCTTGAAAGGAGATCATGCAGGTTGAAGGGAGATCATTCAGGTTGAAGGGAGACCATGCAGGTTGAAGGAAGATCATGCAGGTTGAAGGGAGATCATTCAGGTTGAAAAGAGATCATGCAGATTAGGGAGATTATCGAGGTTGAAGGGGATCATGCAAGTTAGGGAGATCATGCAGGTTGAAGGGAGATCATGTCGGTTGAAAGGAGATCATGCAGGTTGAAGGGCGACCATGCAGGTGGAAGGGCGACTATGCAGGTTGAAGGGAGATTATGCAGAATAAGGAGATCGTGCAGGTTGGAGGGAGAACATGCAGATTATGGATGTTGAAGGGAGATCATGCAGGTTAGGGAGATCATGCATGTTGTATGGGGATCATGCAGGTTAGGGAGATCATACATGTTGAAGGGAGATCATGCAGGTTGAAAGGAGATAATGCAGGTTGAAGGGAGATCATGCAGATTAGGGAGATTATGGAGGTTAGGGAGATCATGCAGGCTGAAGGGAGACCATGCAGGTTGAAGGGAGATCATGCAGATTAGGGAGATTATGGAGGTAAGGGAAATCATGCAGGGTGAAGGGAGACCATGCAGGTTGAAGGGAGATCATGTAGGTTGAAGAGAGGTAATGCAGGTTGAAAGGAGATCATGCAGATTAGGGAGATTATGGAGGTTGAAGGGAGATCATGCAGGTTGAAGAGAGGTAATGCGGGTTAGGGAGATCATGCAGGTTGAAGGGAGATCATGCAGGTTGAAGAGAGATCATGCAGATTAGGGAGATCATAGAGGTTGAAGAGAGATCATGCAGGTTGAAAGGAGATCATGCAGAATAGGGAGATCATGCAGGTTGTGGGGGTAATGTTTGGTGCAAGCACTGATATTGTGATGAGAAAGATGAAGATTGCTGCTTTGATGCCGCCAATCAAACTACATGTATCTACTTGTCTACATATATATTCTGCCTGTTGCTAATAAGGAGTCAGTATCTGCACATATGCTTTTGCAGAGTGGGTTCGAATCCCGGATGGGACTTAACCCAAACAAGTACTAGAATCTGTACTTTACTGAGAAAGTGTTATTCCAATACAGCATTTGTTTTACTTCGCAAATGTGTAAATTAAATCGTGTTACCATCCATGCAATTGGTTGTTAGGAACCGTCTATTTGATATTCAAAAATATAATCAAACTTACGTCATGTTTATTGAAATTCCTGCATTCTGATTAGCTGAATTGGTCACTAGTCATTGCATTCATTTCCCAATGAATGTAAAAGATTAAGCCACTCCCACCGAGGCGCACTTCTTTTATTACTGCGGAATGTCGGGGAATCTCAATATTACAGTCGAGGGAATACACTTTCTTCTCACGTGTATCATCATGCACAGGACATTTAGCGACATTTATGCATATTCATTGTCCAAACTACCCCTTGAAACCGAACTAGCATTTTCCAACTGTATATTCCCGTTTTCAAGGAACTAATGTTTGAATCTGGCGGTAACTGATCATATCATTTGAAAAGTGTCTGCCAGAAAAAAATACTTTGATGCAGGAGTCTTTTTTAAAAAAAAGATATTAAGGCAGTTTTAATTTGTTTAAAACTAGATAATGGTTAAAATCTGATATAACACATGCTGCCACATATCTTACAGGATACATTTTGTCGTGGAAAACACAAAGGTATCTTAAATAGCTTGTGAAACATACATATACATGGCCTATTGTTTAGTGAATAAACACATACAGTTCGTGTACGCGGAGGAAGATACGGAAGGAAGGGGCATGATGATTATCTTACCTGACATGTAGAATACTTGAAGTTTATTGGTCAATAAAGTTTTGAAAAATAATATCCATGTACCCCGCTGCACTTGTGTACTAACTGACATCCTGTGTATGTATGATTCATATTTAATATACAGGTGGTATATCATCATCTATACACTCAAGTATACAAAACCTTCGCCAGAGGGGAAACCCCCTTTTCAGATATTGCGACATGCTATCGTCTCACATTCGTAACTGCGCACAGCTCTTCCTGGCTCCCACACCGTGACGACAGGTAGCGATGACCCACATAACACTGAAACTCCACACGGAAGTAAATACCGGATATTCCCCGTTGTGCTACCACAACAGATAACGCGTCGCGTCGGATCAGCCGGATATATATGTACTTCCTGTACGACTCTACATGTTTCAAGTGGATTTTGAACATACCCGATTAAAAACTCTGGGAGTGCTGTTTACACAAAATGCCATTTAGAAGGTGGTCAAATGTAACAAGTGTTATATTTGGGCTAACACTTTCTCAGTAGAGTATAGGTTCTCGTACTTTTGGGGGGTTGAGAACCGACACTGCCAGAGTGAGGCACTTATATTAATCGCCAGTCAGCGATCTAACCCGCTCATCATGTATTCCCATATTCACCATTGTATCGTCATGTACACCACTGTATTGTCATGTGCACCATTGTATCGTCATATACACCATTGTATCCACATGTTCACCATTGTACCGTGATGTACACCATTGTATTACCATGTACATGTACACCGTTGTATTGCCATGTACACCATTGTATCCACATGTTCACCATTGTATCATCATGTACACCATTGTATTGCCATGTACACCATTGTATCGTCATGTACGCCATTGTATCCCTATTTAAACCATTGCATCCACGTGTTCACCTTTGCATTGTCATGTACACCATTGTATTGCCATGTACACCGTTGTACTTTCATTGTATCGCCAGGTACAATCATTGTATCGCTCATGTAACCATATTTAATCGTCATGTACCCCCATTGTATCTTCATGTCACCCTATTAATCGTCATGTTCCCCCAATGTATCTTTATGTCACCCTATTAATCGTCATGTACCCCCAATGTATCTTTATGTCACCCTATTAATCGTCATGTACCCCCATTGTATCTTCATGCCACCCTATTAATCGTCATGTACCCCCATTGTATATTCATGTCACCCTATTAATCGCCATGTAACCCCAATGTATTTTTATGTCATCCTATTAATCGTCATGTACCCCCATTGTATCGTTCATGTAACCCTATTTAATCGTCATGTACCCACATTGTATCGTTCATGTAACCCTATTTAATCGTCATGTACCCACATTGTATCGTTCATGTAACCCTATTTAATCGTCATGTACCCACATTGTATCGTTCATGTAACCCTATTTAATCGTCATGTACCCCCATTGTATCGTTCATGTAACCCTATTAATCGTCATGTACCCACATTGTATCGTTCATGTAACCCTATTAATCGTCATGTACCCCCATTGTATCGCTCATGTAACCCTATTAATCGTCATGTACCCACATTGTATCGTTCATGTAACCCTATTTAATCGTCATGTACCCACATTGTATCGTTCATGTAACCCTATTAATCGTCATGTACCCACATTGTATCGTTCATGTAACCCTATTTAATCGTCATGTACCCACATTGTATCGCTCATTTAACCCTATTAATCGCCATGTACCCCCCAATGTATCTTTATGTCACCCTATTAATCGTCATGTACCCCATTGTATCGTTCATGTAACCCTATAAATCGTCATGTACCCCCATTGTATCGCTCATGTAACCCTATTAATCGTCATGTACCCACATTGTATCGTTCATGTAACCCTATTTAATCGTCATGTACCCACATTGTATCGTTCATGTAACCCTATTAATCGTCATGTACCCACATTGTATCGTTCATGTAACCCTATTTAATCGTCATGTACCCACATTGTATCGCTCATTTAACCCTATTAATCGCCATGTACCCCCCAATGTATCTTTATGTCACCCTATTAATCGTCATGTACCCCATTGTATCGCTCATGTAACCCTATTAATCGTCATGTACCCCCATTGTATCGCTCATGTCATCCTATTAATCGTCATGTACCCCCATTGTATCTTCATGTCACCCTATTAATCGCCATGTACCCCCAATGTATCTTTATGTCACCCTATTAATCGCCATGTACCCCCAATGTCTCTTTATGTCACCCTATTAATCGTCATGTACCCCCATTGTATCTTCATGTAACCAAATTATCTCCGTTGTACATGCATTTCACGTGGAGCCGAGATTTATACTCGTTACTCATTATCAACACAAAAGGCAGGGAAGTATTGTTCTGTGTGTCTGGGTGCCCGTAATGCGTAATATGTAACTGAATAGGTCTATTTACAGGCTGACCGTGTAAGCTGTATTTTCACAGCGTAGTAACTAAGCCTTCAACGCAATAGGGAAAACATTGGTGTACCCGTTTCAAGTTCCTGATGTGACGAAAATCTAATCCTTTCTGTGATTCCTCGGATTGGTTCATAATGATCAGATTTGACGATTACCATCAATTTCCTTGCAAACATTGCCGCGGCTGAGATGTACTTACCGACGTGTTTCACATGAATGCATCATCGTGACTCAGCCGCATAACTGTTTTGCAAATAGTATTTCTGTGGCCTCGGCTTCCGTATGTTGAATCTGTCACGATCCGAACCTGTCACTTGAAGCCAGATACGCGCTATGTCAACTGTATACATAGAAGTTTCATTTTTTTTTTTAATAGACACATAACAAAAGTGAAATTTTAAAGAAACCAAATCTCTAAATTTTTATGCATTCGTGGATCTCCAAATAATCATAACCGTGTTTTTTTATTAAATACATATTTATCTGGATTTTAATTAATTACAGAACTTTACTCAAACATGTCGCTCATCAGGGACGTCGAATATACTGTTAGATATTCCAACTGTTTCCTGAAACATATAGAAGATCGTATATAAACATACACGATTTTGTATCGGCACGTGATATTCTTCGTTATTGTTGTCCCTTAACGCTTATAAACCTATCATGGTGTTGTAACCATCTCCTAGACCAACCTTTATTTTGTAGTAAGACCATTCAGCAGGTTTTACAATTGCTCCCCAGGTTTTACAATTGCAATTGTAAAACCTGGGGAGCAATTGTAAACCTAAGGAGCAATTGTAAAACCTGTCGTGAAATCCCGATTGCTGGGTGGCATTTGTAGTTTCTCTAAAAATGCACTTGAAAAACCTTTCAAATAAAAATGTCATCCTTTTCAGCAGAATTTTCATCAATTAACTTACTTTGAGTAAGGAAAATATCGTCATCGTCAGACATCCTCTCTTGTGAACAGTCAACGACACAATGCCATGTGGTACGACGCACGCGGTTCTTTCTGAACGTACAGCCCTCTTCAGCACGTGCAGTCCGCGATAACAACTGTTATAAAGCGTGTCTCGTTATACCGCGCTTATTTGCGACCTATAAGCTCCAAAAATGACATAGATTAATGGATAGCGGTTTATAAGTTGGAGAAACCATTCCACCTTAAGAATGGTATGATTGTATAACTGGGTAGGCACAGAAAAGCTACGCGTCCTCGACTTTTCTGTGCCTATCCGGTTATACAATCATACCATTCCTTCGGTGTCATGGTTTCTCCATTACTTAACTACCAATTGACACAATCCGTGCTTCTGGGTTTCACCAAAATGGTAAACGTCTGAGACCTGCATCACTTCGGGCTTCTCTCCCAATTGAAACTGACACGCCGTGATATAACTGGAATCTGGAAGAGCCACGGACTCACTCCAGTTGAAACTGTCTTGACACCTGCATAACATTATGTTGATCCCTATTTTGTTAATCAACACCCCTGTGGAGAATCCTGGCCATATGTGATCGACTCAGTGCATCGGTTGGTCAGGCTCATAGACTTGGTACATGTCCCCAGTGATGTGGATCTTTGCTCATAGTATCAATCACAGGATTATATGGTCCAGGGGCGATTATTTTCAGACTGCCGACATATAGCGTTTGTGGGCAGGTATGTACAGAGGTGGGTATCAAAGCAGCCTGTACGTTACAAATATACTCCATATGTTCTCGATACACTCTGCATGTTATCAAAACCTTCTGTATGTTATCAATGCACTCATTATGTAATCAATGCACGCTACATCTCACAGTCTGGAATTTATATGAGGTGATGATATCTCATGCTGTCATGCGGACATATATGTGAGGAAGAGTACTGTTACTTTTATTATTGGAGCATGTGTCCGTGTAGTGTCTAGGTTTATTGGAGCATGTGTCCGTGTAGTGTCTAGGTTTATTGGAGCATGTGTCTGTGTGGTATCTAGGTTTATTGGAGCATGTGTCCTTTAGGTGTCGAGGTTTATTGGAGCATGTGTCTGTGTGGTATCTAGGTTTATTGGAGCATGTGTCCGTGTAGTGTCTATGTTTATTGGAACATGTGTCTGTGTGGTATCTAGCTTTATTGGAGCATGTGTCCATGTGGTATCTAGGTTTATTAGAGCATGTGTCCGTGTAGTGTCTAGGTTCATTGGAACATGTGTCTGTGTGGTATCTAGGTTTATTGGAGCATGTGTCCTTTAGGTGTCTAGGTTCATTGGAGCATGTGTCTGTGTGGTATCTAGGTTTGTTGGAGCATGTGTCCGTGTAGTGTCTAGGTTTATTGGAGCATGTGTCCGTGTGGTATCTAGGTTTATTGGAGCATGTGTCCGTGTGGTATCTAGGTTCATTGGAGCATGTGTCCGTGTAGTGTCTAGGTTTATTGGAGCATGTGTCCGTGTGGTATCTAGGTTTATTGGAGCATGTGTCCTTTAGGTGTCTAGGTTTATTGGAGCATGTGTCTGTGTGGTATCTAGGTTTATTGGAGCATGTGTCTGTGTGGTATCTAGGCTTATTGGAGCATGTGTCCGTGTGGTGTCTAGGTTTATTAAAGCATGTGTCCATGTGGTATCTAGGTTTGTTGGAGGATGTGACCTTGTTACATCTTGGCGTATTGGAGCATGTGGCCTTGTGACATCTTGGCGTATTGGAGCATGTGGCCTTGTGACATCTTGGCGTATTGGAGTATGTGGCCTTGTGACATCATGGCGTATTGGAGCATGTGGCCTTGTGACATCATGGCGTATTGGAGCATATGGCCTTGTGACATCTTGGCGAATTGGAGCATGTGGCCTTTTGACATCTACTTGGTGTTTTGGAGAATGTGGCCTTGTGACATCTTGGCGTATTGGAGCATGTGGCCTTGTGACATCTTGGCGTATTGGAGCATGTGGCCTTGTGACATCTTGGCGTATTGGAGCATGTGGCCTTGTGACATCTTGGCGTATTGGAGCATGTGGCCTTGTGACATCTTGGCGTATTGGAGCATGTGGCCTTGTGACATCTTGGCGTATTGGAGCATGTGGCCTAGTGACATCATGGCGTATTGGAGCATGTGGCCTTGTGACATCATGGCGTATTGGAGCATGTGGCCTTTTGACATCTACTTGGTGTTTTGGAGCATGTGGCCTTGTGACATCTTGGCGTATTGGAGCATGTGGCCTTGTGACATCTTGGCGTATTGGAGCATGTGGCCTTGTGACATCTTGGCGTATTGGAGCATGTGGCCTTGTGACATCTTGGCGTATTGGAGCATGTGGCGTTGTGACATCTTGGCTTATTGGAGCATTTAGCCTTGTAACATCTTGGCGTATTGGAGCATGTGGCGTTGTGACATCTTGGCGTAATAATAATACATGGAGCATAATACGCCACGATACCTCATTAATACATCCTGTCCGTTATGTTTGCAAAAAGCGAAGACTGAAAGTATCTCGGTCGAGTGCATCGTGTCTCCTCCACGTGTGAAGTAAGGAATTTCCACAAACGAGCTGCGTATCTCTAAATATAGAGATGATGATCGGGGCACTCAAGTCGTCAAGTGCTACTGCTGTCAGGTGTTGCTGGTGGGCAGATTCATTTTGGGGTTGTTGCCTTCAGAAGGGTTTACTAGGATACCGTACAGAACAGGTGTGTAGTCCATGTGGTGTGATTCTTCCTGCGCGTCCTCTGTTCTGCGCAAATGTTATTTATGCCTCAGGGTGACTATAATATATATTGTGATGGACAATTTCAGAGAGATGCACGGAGGTCGGCGCCACATTAAGACCTGAACTTGGCTAAAGGATTGGACAGAGTTTCAACTGAGCGATATTACATCTCAGCTCTGAAAGGTAAACGCTATCCAAGGGATATCTTAAATTTGTTCTTCTTTAAAGCTACACTCACCAATAACCAAGTATATGTGACGTCGGTCTGTGAATAACCGAGTCTGGAGCAGGTGTACCAGTGATTGATATTATGAGCAACAAACCACGCCATCAGGGTGATGAGACCCGCAGACAATTAAGTCGAAAAGCCTAATCACCCAATCTATTTAGCCGAAGAGCCTAATCACCCAATCCATTTAGTCGAAGAGCCTAATCACCAATCTATTTAGTCGAAGAGTCTATTCACCCAATCCATTCAGTCGAAGAGTATTCACCCAATCAAATTAGTCTATGGGCCTAATCACCAATCCATTTAGTTGATGAGCCTAATCATCCAGTCTATTTAGTCGAAGAGTCAAATCGACCAATCTATTTATTCAAAGAGTCTATTCACCCAATCCGTTCAGTCGAAGAGCCAAATCACCCAAGCAATTAGTCGAAAAGCCTAATCACCTTATCCATTTGGTCGAAGAGCCTAATCACACAATCCATTCAGTCGCTTCTTACGAAACGCATTGGTAGCTCATATTCTATTCCAAACCTGCATCTCCAAGCGGCAACTATCATAGGACTGTGTGAGAGAAGCTACGTGTTAAAGCAGCTGTTAGTAATGATGATGCGATCTAAGATATAATTACTTAGCACGTGTATGCTGTTCGTGCACCTATTACACTTCCTCATACTTTAAACTGTCATCATTACACGTAACAGGATGTATGTGTCCTGTGAGTTCTGTGCAGCTGTTAATCAGGTCGATACAGGCGTTAAAGGTAGATGAGCTATACAGTTGTTCATAGGCATGCGATGCGACTAAAGACGAAGTCAATACAGCCATCATTAACCAGACCTACATGGTACAGGGAACATCATTGGTATGTCACGTGCCACAACCACGTTATCACCTTGGATACCAAGTTCCAGTCATTGAACAACATTCAGGTCAATGAGCAGGTGCACGATTGCACGTTGTTGTGCCATACACACGATATCCTGATCGACACTTCGTAGAAAACGTTTCAGGTTCAATAGAAAACTCCTTATGCGCATGATGGTGGTCAGAATTGTGGTGAGGATGTCACCTCGTCACGACGAAGGTCCGGGTTCCATGTGCCACTGGACAAGTGAAATGCGTTCTTGGCGTCCCAGGCGGTGATACAGCTGGGCCCACTTGCATAAAGCGATCTTAGCGCTAAGACTATGCTAAAGTATGGGAGTTACGATCATCTTAGCGCTAAGATCGCTTTGTGCAAGTGAGCCCTGGTATAATACGACAAGCGTAGTAAAACAAGACTCATGCACAGGACGAATAAATTAAGGTTTCATTATGGTAATTTGTAATTTTTCATGTTTTAATTTTATTTTCAGTTACGTTATATCGTCGGTTTGTCTATGTGTTCGATTCGTCATTTCCGGGTGATTAACCAGTGACAATACAGATTGCTGATGATGGAGATATAATCTAGAGTGTCCAGGATCAAGAATCTTTTTCGTCACATTATCCACTGTGTAAATATCTTATTCACGAACTCACATCCACAAACCAAGTTTTATCAGAATCCGCCCACATTATATAGAAGATAGGAGCTACCTGATAAAGATAATCAATACATTCGTAGAGTTACTGAAATTCTTTCACCGATACTTGTGCCCCTATAACGGTAAAGATACCCATCTTACACTTTACAAAATGTGTTGAGATCCTAAACACAAACCAAAACACATTCCTTTTACCGTAATACTGACTTGTTAAGAAGACTAGAAGTGTGTGTGTGTGTAAACCTGAAACAATTAAGGGTCTATCGTAGTAATCAGACATATATAGTTTCATTGTCAGCTTCTGTATGATAGCATGGGTACAATGTGTGAAGCCCATTTCTTGTTTCCCCCGCCGTGATATTGCTGGAATATTGCTAAAAGCGGCGTAAAACCATATTCACTCACTCACTCTGTATGATAGACCCTAAACGTGTTTAAATAGAACATACTAAATGTGTATTCCGTGCAGGATTGCAACACATTCCTAAACATCTCACGTATGTGTTTACATTCTAAACACCCTTTTTTCAGTGTAGACAATCGTGTCAGCCATTATATTCAGACCAGGGATGCATCGGAAGTATCCAGTGACTGACAGCATGAGCATCGATCTACACAATGGGGATTCGATGCCATGTATCAACAAACGAGCCGTAATTCAATTGACATATTGTTCAAACATTTCCAAAAAAACACGCTGAGTCACATCGCAATATGGGAATTCCCCCAATACGGAAGTGTCTGACTATATCTTGACACACACAGAGTTTATTAGATTATATACCTCGTAGTCAACATGTGGCGTTGTGTGGTCATGCTGTCTCTACTACCTGTATACTGTGAGTATAATTGTCATATGAATGATATAAGTATGTGCGTGTGTGTGTGTGTGTGTGTGTGTGTGTGTGTGTGTGTGTGTGAGTTAGTGTGTTAGTGTGTGTGTCTGTATGCATGTCATTTACAAAATGTGAGTGGAGTATCCATCTCAACACTGCGGGAGGTTTTACACACACACACACACACACACACACACACACACACACACACACACACACACACACACACACACACACACACACACACACACACACACACACACACACACACACACACACACACACACACACACACACACAAAACAACAAAACATTTCACCTCATCTCATCTCACAGTCATTAATTGAGCTGTCTTACTGTCAATACACAACGTTCGTACCATTTCTCCTGACTTATAATATGCATATTTGCCGTGTCTGACTGGTCTGTATGTATGTACTCGAAGCGGAAATACATGTGTATAAAACACTTTGTTTGGGGGCGACTGACTGGCGTTGAGTAAATTGTTAATTGATGGGTTTAACGTCAATGAACAATGCTTGATTCTGCTTCAATACATTGTAGTTACTTCGAATCGTCTAAATACAACACTGTATGTACATCAACTATTGCGATGTGGGTGGCAACGTTTGATACGCTGATTCCTTACATTTGAATGTTACACAACTGCCAGTGGTAATTTTATATGTAGGGTACAATGACACAAAAAATGCAATTACCATCCTTGTCTTCATATGGATGTGCACACAAACCTAGGGAGCGTATCACGTCTTTCCTGGTGGCACAAATATTGAAATTGTCAAAAGCGTAAACTAATGTGGATGTATTGATATTATGTTCATTAGAGACCTCAACTAACAATTGTGTTATCACGTTGATGTATGTTCAGATATATGAAGATGTGTAGGTGTCATGCACATTAATGACCTCAACTATCAACTGTGTTCTTGATGTAAATTACATTACTGACCTCAACTATCAACTGTTCTTGATTTCACGTTGATGTATGTTTAGCTATATGAAGACGTGGTGACATAATGTACATTTATGACCTCAACTATCAAATGTGTTCTTGATATCATGTACATTAATGACCTCAACTATCAACTTTGTTCTCGATATCATGCACATTAATGACCTCAACTATCAACTGTGTTCTTGATATCATGCACATTAATGACCTCAACTATCAACTGTGTTCTTGATATCATGTACATTAACGACCTCAACTATCAATTGTTCTTGATTTCACGTTGATGTATGTTCAGCTATATGAAGACGTGGTGACGTCATGTACATTAGTGACCTCAACTATCAACTGTGTTCTTGATATCATGCACATTAGTGACCTCAACTATCAACTGTGTTCTTGATATCATGTACATTAATGACCTCAACTACCAACTGTGTTCTTGATACCATTTACATTAGTGACCCCAACCATTAGGGTGTTGACTGAAGTAGATGTGAAATGCCTACCACGTTACCAATCACGACTGGACAATGTCAGCTACATAAAGTCTGACTTGGCGATGAATTATGGGGTGTTTGTTTATGTCTATACGTCAAAACCGCCTAATGCAGATTAAGCTAGCGAGATGAATATTAACACCTTGATATTCGATAAATGACACGTACACAGAATATCAGAAGTTGCAGCAGCAACACTCGCAAAACCTAACGATGGACGCATAAAAGCACATGTTCCCCAGGAACCCGTTCCACAAAGCGATCTTAGTGCTAAGTTGGTCCCATACTCCCATACTTCAGCATAGGCTTACGATCAACGTAGCACTAAGATCGCTTTGTGGAACGGGGCCCTGGTGATACTGCTAAAACGAACTTTTCTTACTGACATGTTTAATACGGCATTGTAAAAGAATTAAAACGACTTCACAATCGATGGAAAACAGCTTTGAGAAGCTACATTCTGTTTACGGGTTTGAGATTTAAACATAAATGGACTTTGCCGAGATCTAATTATGTTTAGAGAGCCATCATTATTAAAATGTGGGTACATATTTGTAAAGCTTGTCAGTCTGATTACCACTTTTAAAAGGCTGTAAATCATGTTGATATCTCGTGGTTTATTCTCCCTGCAGTGTTTTATTTTACGATAAACACCACCCCGCATCACCCCACATCACCACACACCACCCCTTGTCGATTGTGTCGATTAAGCGTAACATAGGCTCAGTGTACATTGTTACAATCTGCATCCTGGTAAAAAAAATACATAAACTGTTAATCTTCCTTCTGAAAAACGACTGGTTGATTGGACGGTGGAAGAAAAACGCGGAGAGTCGATTCGTGGTAATAAAATAAATGGTCATGATAGAGATAACTAGTATGATTCACGTTGTGCCGTTCGTTCTCTCACATTTCAGAAAACAGATAATAAAACAATAACCGAATAAATAAATGACAATTCTTATCGAAATTCTCAGAACATTCGTGTATACAGCAGGAAACTTAAAAATAAAATATTATTAGCTTAATTGGTTTAATATTTTAGGTAGGAATATCATTAATATCAGAGCAACAAAAACATGTCCATAATCACACGAAATCACTCCTAAAACCAGTCTGTTGTACGATTCCGACTGTATCATGAGCATGTGTTATTGAATCACTATCAAATTGTGATGATGTGATGTTGAGCAAACAGTTGAGCGTATCCTGCCCAATCGTTGGTAGCTGTCACAAACAAATGCAAAGGCAAGTCAATTGTTCACCTAATAACCCATGAACAGTAATTGCATCCAACATTTTTTTTGTCAGAGATGCGTCAAATTTGGACATGTCCTCCACATGTCTACCATCAGACGTTTTGAAAGCTTTCTTGAGGCATTTGACAAGTGTCGTAAGGCGCTCTTCGCAGAAAGCGCATTCCTCGAATGTATCTCAAAAGTTATGACATGTTGACCATTGACTATTGGAAGTTGAAGTCACCCTGCTTTGTATGAACGAATGTGGTGTGTCACTCTGACACAGACGAGGCAGTTTCCTCAGTTCTTTAAATTCTTGTCCAGGTTGGTACATCAGTGGAAGGGAATTGGGTATGCGGCCATTATTGAAAAATATCAGATCATCGATATACCTGGAGCTTAAGTTAAACTACTTGACCAAATTGCCTTGTTTTGATTTTACCAATCCGAGCCAAAATTACAATTCATATGTACACGGAAACAGATCAGCTGGGATGGGAGCACAACTGGTGCCCATGGGGCTGGCTACTTCTTGCCTAAATGTCTTACTCCCTATTTTCAGCATTATTTTCAAGTTGTTTTCTCAGTAAACTTCAGATGACATTTGCTTTCATATTGACATATTGTCCTGAACCTACATCTCCGTAACTATATCTATGGTCACCACGTTAAGTAACAAATGCCCCATGGATAAAAAAATGCATTTTTTTCTTTAATTTTGTCTTATTGGATCGTGATGTACAAAAGTTGAAAAATCATTTTTTTTTTACTTAATTTGCTTTTCAGGGAGTGCAAATATTTATTGGATGATTTTGATAATCCACATGAGATTAATTCCTCTTTCCTGCAAATTATGATTAATATCATCATGTCATCTTAAACCGTGAATGTCTACTTTCAGAGAGAGATGTATTCTTTTCCACTCTAATTGATAATCTTGATGTGAAACGTATGTTAAAATAGAGATGATTAAAGACCATGGTATATAAGCATTCTTTCTTTGTGCAGATACCAACGACATTGATGAAATAACGTGGCATTTCACTATTATAGAATTCTCAATGTATATATATCAAATTAAACTTATCCTAAACAACGTGTGGTAATATTACCGCTATCTCTCTCTGTATACAGCCTGTGTGTGTACATATATATATTTCCTCTACATAAATCCGAATATTCTCAAAACATTAAGATTTTATTTTGTTACTTCATTATTTAATTACAGAATCTTGATGTTTTGAGAAAATTCGGATTAATCTAGATGAAATAAAAACATTCATTCATTCATTCATTCATTCATTCATTCATTCATCCGTTCATTCATTCATTCATTCATTCATGTTTTTTATTCAAGTCAAGAGTTGGTAACGCCAATGCGTGTTTTTGCTGACTTCTTAATTGCCTTTGCATGTGTTTATGACGAGTGCCACTGGTGGGACAGGATGCGCTCACATTCTTGCGAACACCCGGTATCATCACTGTTTGAGAATGATTCATAAACACATGCTCATGATATAGTCGGAAACGTACAATCGACTTGAATATGAAAAAGGTTTTGTCGCTTTTATTATTATTCTCAGTTAACATACTGGGTCTCATGTGTGATGTTATTTGACATGTTAGTTATATCTAGTTAATTGATCAAACAAGTAATGTAGTGGTGCTTACATGTAATGGTTATGTTATGTGAGGCCTTGTCAGTGGGAACAACTACAAACTTGTCATGTAGGGATGCCAGACTGTATCTGTGTTCACCACGTTTTGTAACAGAAGGCCCATGGATCAAGGAATGAAGTTTTCCCTTAAGTTTGTCATGTGGGATAGAGGTGTACAAAGTTGAAAAATCAAATGTTTTGACAGAATGGAACTTGGTTCCTTTCTTAGATTGCAAAAAGACAAGCAAATCATTTTCGAGAATCCACATGGCATTAATTCCACTTGTCTCAAATACTTTCTGTGAATATAAAGTCCTTTCTCGATTGTATTAAGGATTATGGTTAGTCTTTGAGACAGAGAATTGAAGGTACATTTGCAGGACCCAGCAACATATCTTGCTTTGTATGGATTTTATGGAGCTTCGGAATCCCGTAAAAAAGAGGAATGGACATATCTTCAGGTTTTAGAGTCAAGTCAAAAGTTCAAAATGCTGATTTATTGTTTCGGTAGATTTCTTCCTCAGTTGAAGTACTGATCTTATGTGTGGCATTATTTGATATGTTATTTATGCCAAGTTATTTGATCAAACAAGTAATGTAGGGATGCTTACATGTAATGGTTATGTTATGTGAGGCCTTGTCAATGGGAACAACTACAAACTTGACATGTACCCTGTTTTGGTGAGTCCACACTTTGAGGATTGTTAAGAGCAATTGAGCAGATTTCAATTGGAAAATGCGCTACACAAATTTATTATTTAATTAATTTATTTCCAGACACCGATGCTCTCATGTCCAAATGTATCGGGAGGGTAGAAGACAGAGTGACCTTCAGCTGTCCACAAGGTCATGTCATATACCAGCCAGTCATCTTTGTTGGCAAAGGCGAGAACAACACTTGTGCATATCAAGATGGCGACTGCGCCGGGCTGACCTTTGACCTAAGAAAGCAGAGGAATAAATGTTTCTGGCAGAAGAGCTGTTCCTTGAGGTGGCGGGACCAATTACCAATAGCCTATTCAAAGAATATCTCCTGTAAGGGAGTCATGCCTGAATACGTCAACATGGAAAACCCATTGTGTGTGCCAGAAGGTAGGTTATTGTTTCCATCGACCAGGTCACCGAGTTACAATATGAAAATGTCTTTGCCGTTTCTATGCAAATTGTGGGAGTGGCGTGGCGTTGACGTTTTAGTTTTTTTTGTAAATCATACCTGATTGAATAACTTTACATGCATGAATTCGAAAATACGGACGGACGCATTATTACACTTCTTGAAGAAGATTTGAGTGCTACCTGCTTGCAAATATGCAATGTCCTCAGTTTGAGTGAGTGAGTGAGTATGGTTTTAC
The DNA here is from genome assembly GCF_022045235.1 of Haliotis cracherodii. Taxonomy (NCBI): domain Eukaryota; kingdom Metazoa; phylum Mollusca; class Gastropoda; order Lepetellida; family Haliotidae; genus Haliotis; species Haliotis cracherodii. The sequence goes on along the minus strand of NW_027266268.1, from coordinate 31,982,379 downwards.
GCCACTTTTAGCAATATTCCAGGAATATCACGGCGGCTGACACCGGAATATGGGCCTCACTCATTGTACCCATGTGGGGAATCGAACTCGGGCCTTCGGCATGACGAGCCAACGCTTTAACCACTATACTGTGGGGAGGTGGCCTTGTGGTTATAATCCCGTCATGGGGTCAATGAGTGAAGCTCATTTCTGGTGATGTTGCTGAAATATTGCTAAAAGTGGCTCACTCTTTATAATGCTACATGACAACCCGTTCTGATAAATTCCCTTTGTAAAGCCTTTGTTTGGTTAACATTACCAAAGTTGCCAACGACTGTGAATGAATGAATGAATGAATGAATGAATGAATGAATAGTCTTTATTTCCTCCAATTATTTCGAAGAGTGCCTTAAATTTATGATCTGGGTAACACAACATATTTACAGGAGCATTATGCAGAGAAATTGAAAGTTTCACAATATTGCATATATACATGACATGATCCTGGATGTGATATGTTACTGCCTGTAGATTGTATTGATCGCAGGTTCCAAGGGCTTATTTCTCTTGATACAGATGATATGTATTCAGCCCAGCTATCAAGGCTCATATCCTCTACAAAATGTTAAATCATTTTGTAATGTCACGGGGGCACGGGTGGCCCAGTCGTCTAAGGCGCCGCGATTCACTGTGCAGAGTTGCGTCCCTTGGACACGCCAGAAACCTATGATTGTGGGTTCGAATCCCGGTTGACCCGTGCCACCCGAAGGTGTACAACATAGCAGTTGGTGTTTTGTTATGTGTCGCACTCGTCATCACGCAGCACAAACAGTCCAGATGGTATTAGTAGTGTTCCTAGCTTCAAAAGTACATACACAGTTCTAGTTGGCATGTCGAAATAGATGCACACATGATGTCTACGTGGCACAAGTTTACTGTGAATGTTGTTAAATCAGTTTCACGTGTGTGCCAATCAGCAGTTTCATGTACAGTTATCTTGGTCTGTACGGTTTTGTTCCGCACATCCTTGGATGGAAACTGGTTAGTTTTCATAAAGTTATCTATAGTGTTTCAAAGTTCATACTCCTTTGCTACACTGAGTAGATCATGTTTTGCAGACCTATTTTGTGACTACGTGTTATATATTGAGCACCCTTAAAACAGAGCAGCTTTTTAAGGCATGTCGGTGGTTGCCACTACACAACCTCCCAATGAAGATCAGCTTAATTCTTTTAATCGCAGCTTTAACACTCCACAATTCCAGGGTCTGAATAATTGCAACGGTCTGAGAAACAAGTAATTTATAACAAACTTTTTTATGTTTACAATCAAAGTTTACTATCGATAGCACGTTTCTAACGTACCAACACTCCGTTCTTCGTCCTAGCACGGCTTTCACACAGCCTTGTGTGATTTATACAAGTTTTAATGTGCGTTTAGAAATACAGCCATAAAGTACTCCAATGACCGAATGCAAATATCGTCCATATTTTCTTGATACAACAGAAACATTTACCTTCCTGTATGTAAACACTATGTAATTGTTGCTGATTGCCTTCTTGATACAGGGGGCACGGGTGACCAAGTCGTTTAAGGTGCCGCAATTCATTGTGCAGAGTTGTGTCCCTTGGGCACACCAAGGAACTTACGATTGTGGGTTCGAATCCCAATTCGCCCCGATTATGTTTCTAGGTTTGTCAGCACCATACCCGTGCTCGTGGGTTTCACCAAAGTGGTAAACGTCTGAGACCTGCATCACTTCTGGGATTCCTCACACATAAAGCTCGAACGCCATGATGATAAATTGAATACTGTTCAAGGCAGTGTTAAACCCATCTCACACACTCATTCCTTGATAGACCCGTAAACATACGAGAATAGGCCTATAGCAACACATACTTGGCGTAAGAGGCGACTACGCGTGTCGTAAGAGACGACTACCTGATCGGGTGGATAGGCTTGCTGTATACCAGTCACGAAAACAGAACTTGTCACGAGGAAGTACATACATAGACCGATATGTACTCGGGCTAATAGTGTGATATTGATGCTCTCTACAAGGAAGAGTGTACATTCCCTGAAATCAACACGAGGTCATGTGATATCTAGGCTATAAACATTATCTGTTTACAGATTTGCAGGTGTTATTGAGTACTAGTAGTTGTGGCTCGGGATGCAACCAATGACGTTATAATGTTTATCGATATTGTAAAGTACAAATGTTACTGGTACAAACGATGCACTCTCTCCCTACATGAACGTCTTGCACCTGGAATATAAAGGCTATACGTACTTTGTTCGCTGTTATCCAACACGCTCACAATTAAGGGTAGTAAATATACAAATCGCTTGATGGAATTGGCAAATAGGGTCCTAGGAGCAATCATCCCACTCCACCAATAGGATGCCACCAGAGAGTGTGTGAATAGTGTGTAACGCCGCAGTCAGCAATATTCCTGCTACATCCTGGCGGACTGTACATCATTTATTTTCGTGGCAAAGCACCACTGTGTCACCATGACAGGCTGACCACCCGATGCGGGTGGGTCCACGCCTTCCATGTGCATAGTTTACCGTGGGTCATTTCTACCTCAATAATCCTCACGATGTTCTGTCCCAGTGGATGCATGCTAAATAGATACTTTACACATAGGGGATGGGATATAAATTTCTATTAATTAACTCTTCTACCAAACGCCAGTTTCTTCGCGGATTTTTTCCATTTATGAGGATTATTTTGGCAGGTATAGATGTGGCGACAGCATGTCTCACAGTACCTGAACCATATTATTTCCTGTAAATCTGGGTTTCCCCTGGTCAATTCTAGTTCTGAAACTCCCCTCTCACTGGGCACCTCTTGAATTGAAATGGACAAACATCTAAACAATGAAAAATGAGTACATGTATGTATGTATGTATGTATGTATGTATGTATGTATGTATGTATTAGAGAGTGTATCCTTTGTCTTTTTAATGTTACAATGTTGTGTTGTTTATGTTGGAGTTTCTGCACAGCAAAAGTCATGATTTTTTCGACTATGTTAGTTTACCGGAGCATAATCTATTCATCGTACCATTCTGTTTTCTTCCATCGTATAGATTGAGTTTCAGTTTGCCTGCACAGTGAAACTGTGTTATTATAAAAAGTAAGACGATGTTAAGTTCACTCAAAACTATATCCTGTGCCACTTTGTTAGTGCATGCAGTTCCAAAACTAAACAGAATAACAGATCAAACAGATCAGCTTTGCCTGCAATGCAGGAGTGTGGTGTGGGCAAAAGCTGGTAGCCTTGCTCCAAGGCTGTATATCAAAAGATACGTACATGGATGTGTAGTAATTCTGTCCTTACAATAGGCAAGTCTAGATAAGCGGACAGTACAGGGACACCAGTCTTTTATAAGGACAACGTGTTTTTATTATTCATATAATCTATAAAATATGATTTTAACAAATAATTATTGCCTTAGAGATTTATGCAAGTATAAAAGGCTGACATCCACGCTCCACTCCAAACTTCATTCCAAATACCATTCCATACTTTACACAGCGCCCGTTTCAAGCCCAAACTCCATTGCTCATTGCACAAGCCTTCTCAGCTTATACTATTATGATATATTAGGCCCCGTGTCTAAAACATATGGTAAAAGAAAAACAAGTATCAACAGAAGTTGTCCCAGAATGCAACGTTGCACAATGACGCTGCTGTACTTTCCCACATCCATCACTGTCGCAGTCCATCAGCGAGACTCGAGGTTACAAGGCTAAATATCGGCCTCAACTCCTCGCACTGTATCATGATTTAGGCAGCGTTGAGAGTTTTTCATGTCCCATATTATTTATCTGTGGTTTCCAGACTCGATAAGGAAGAAACACCCTGACATTCATTGGAACCAGCTGCCGGTGTGTTTATATGTTGTGAAGGCTTATCGTCTTTCTTCAAATCCCGGGCGAATGGTAAACGAATAAAATATGACCAGTGTCAAGGCTATTCAGATCATATTTCCTGGATTTATTTGAAAATTAAAGGTATACGTGTCAGTATTTCAAATGGTGCCTGAGTGAATTTGGTTTAAGGCTGCGTTGTAAATAATCGAGTCTGGACCAGCCAACCCAGTGATTGATATCATGAGCATCGATCTAGGCAATTGGGTGATGACATGCATCAACCAAGTCAGCGAGCTTGACTGCCCGATCCCGTGAGTCGCCGCTTACTCCAAACATTGTGGGTATGGATGTGGGCATGGATGTGGGCGTGGATGTGGGTGTGGATGTGGGCATGGATGTGGGCGTGGATATGGGTGTGGGTGTGGGTGTTGGTGTGGGTGTGGGTGTGGGTGTGGGTGTGGGTGTGGGTTTGGGTTTGGGTATGGATGTGGATGTGGATGTTGGTGTGGGTGTGGGTGTGGGTGTGGATGTTGTTGTGGATGTTGGTGTGTATGTGGGTGTGTATGTGTATGTGGGTGTGGTTGAGGATGTGGATGTGGGTGTGACTGTGGCTGTGTATGTGTATGTGGGTGTGGGTGTGGGTGTGGGTGTGGGTGTGGGTATGGGTATGGTATGGATGTGGGTGTGGGTATGGATGTGGGTGTGGGTATGGATGTGGGTGTGGGTGTGGGTGTGGGTGTAGGTGTGGGTATTGGTGTGGGTGTGGTTGTGGGTGTGGGTATTGGTGTGGATGTGGATGTTGATGTGGGTGTGGGTATAGGTGTGGGTTTAGGTGCGGGTTTGGGTTTGGGTGTGAATTTGGGCGTGGGTGTGGTTGTGTGTGTGTATGTTGGTATGTAGGTGGATGTGGGTATGGATGTTGGTGTGGGTGTGGGTGTGGGTGTGGATGTGGATGCGGATGTGGGCGTGGGTGTGGCTGTGTATGTGGGTGTGGGTGTGTATGTGGATGTGGGTGTGGGTGTGGATGTGGGTGTGGATGTGGAGGTGGATGTGGATGTGGATGTGTGTGTTGGTGTTGGTGTGGGTGTGGATGTGGGTCTACTGATGCACAATGGTTCGCACATGTTGATAGTTAATGTAACTTCCCCATGCAAACCAGAAACTACACGTGTTAAGCTCATGTCATGTGTCTCCTGTCGTGATAGAACTTGAACATTACCAGAAGCTGCCGCGTGAGACCTGCTCACACATTCTACATATCTTGCTCCAGCTCGTTATTGAAAACATTTGTTCCTTAAAATGTGCTTCACGTGCAAAACCTGCTTGGGGGATAAGACGTAATTGGTCTGAGAAAATAAGTCCAGAAATAGCAAAACGTTATCAAAAGACTAAGGAAGTTAGCCTGACCCAGAGCTAATCAGCAATCCTTTCAAGTATATATGCCCCGTACATGAGGTGCGTGAGGAATTTTACATCTTGTTAAAACACGCGTTGATGTAATCAGCCCATCCTGATACAGGTAAGGGCGGGGTACATCTTTAGGTTAAAATGAATATAAGTCTTTATTCATAAATGCATGGGAGGACATAGATCGATAGACAAGATATGCACTGTAATTTGTCAATAATAAGTATAATAAGTAAGACAAGCGGTGGGGTAACCTTGCGGTTAACGCGGAAGGCCCGGGTACAATGAAGCCCACTTATGGTGTCCCCTCACTCCCTCCCTCCCTCCCTCCCTCATTCCCTCCCTCCCTCACTCACTCCCTCCCTGCCTCCCTGGTTCCCTCACGCACGCACGCACACGTTCACTCACTCACAATTCTGACAATTAATTATAACATTGCCTGGTAAATTCTTCGTCCTACTTGCAGATCACCTCTACGACATCTGTTCCCACGGTAGCGATTTCAACAACGTCGACTACGGCGTGATACGCAGCCATGTAACGTACCCGTCGACGTACGCTGCACAACCTAGACTTTGCATTCTCACACTGCCCCCTAAACCTCAACGTCGGCTGGTTGTCACAGTCGATGCCATGGACGTGGACGACGGTGGCAGCTTGTCAATACGCACATACGCTGAGGGAAATGTTGTAGATGTTGCAGCTGGGATGGGGACGAATTTTGAAGCTCAGGGCAAGGAGAAGATGAAGCTGACGTTCAGAGCCTCCACAGGTGGCGCGGGATTCCTTGTCAGATTTGAATGTAAGACCTACATTATAATGTACTGTCTAGAGATCATGTGTTTTTACTTAAACACGGGAAAACGTTCAAAGAATCAAGGGCTCACAGGTGGCCCAGTCGCCTCTGCTGAGTTGCGTCCCTTAGGCGTGTCAGGAACCTAAGGTCGTGGATTCGAATTCCGGTTCGCAATGATTATATTTCTAGGTATGTCAGCACCATCCCCGTGTTCGCAGGTTTTGCAAAGTGATAAACGTGTAAGACCAGGGCCCACTTGCACAAAGCGATCTTAGCGCTAAGATCATCGTAACTCCCATACTTTAACATAGGCTTCAATAATTGTAGTGCTAAGATCGCTTTGTGCAAGTGGGCCCTGCTCCCTTATGAAGCTTGCAGACTGTGATGCAACAGAATACTGTGTACGTCTTGGGATCAATTGTGTTGCATATTACATTATGCATATGGGCAGCTGCAGCTATTCTAACATCAGTTGTATTTTATTGGTATTATATTGTTGTTATATTGTTCTTTTAATTGTTTTTATTTCTTTTCAATTGTGATTATATTGTTATTTTATTGTTTTATTTTTTTAATTGTTATTATATTGTTATTCTATTTCTTTTGGTGTTATTACATTGATAAATAAATATTAATATTATATTTTTATCATATTAATGACATATTGTCATTGTACTGTTATTATATTATTATATAATATCACTTCATGTTACTTGTAGATAAGCTGGAGGAAACTGCACCCGAACAAAGAAACAACCGACGTGAAAGACCCGTTCCCATATTTCCAGAAACTCTTTTCAAAGGTAGGATGGTTAAACATTTGAGGAATGCTTAACAGATTGTGCATGAATCACTCAATTAATGATCATGTCATGAGTTTCCGAACGTTTGAGTGTAAGACAGGATGTCAGAAATACTGCACGATTCAGATACACATCACACACATCAATATGTTTGCTCTCCGATATTGTGTGTATTTTCTTTTGTTTTGTTTGATGTTAAACGCCGCACCAAGCTATATTCAAGCTATATGACTGCGATCTGTAAATAATCGAGTCTGGACCAGACAATCCAGTGATTGAGATCACGAGCATCCATCCACGCAATTGGGATAGATGACATGCATCAACAAAGTCAGCGAGCCTGACCACCCGATCCTGTTACTCGCCTTTTGCGACAATCATTGTCGCCTTTTTCAGCAAGCATGGGTTACTGAGGACCTATTCTAACCGGATTTTCACGGGTCACATTGATGTTTAGACATCGGTTGCTCTGTCTGTGTCTATTAATGACATATATAATGTGACTGTGACATCATGCAGGTGGGAGATTATATTGTAGTTAATTTCCGTGGAGGAAGTTTCAACAGATACGTTGATGTATAATTACCTTGCTTGTCTGATATTCCAGTTTATGGGTCGGTCGAGGAATGCATTACACCCAAGCGCGAACAGATGAACCTAACGTGTCCTTCCGGTCACGTGATCTATAAACCGGAAATCAAGGTTGGAGTGAGCACTGATGGGAGATGTTCGTACCGTCGTGGAGACTGCATCGGCATGACTCACACCTTCCTCACACAGAAGTATGTGTGTTATTGGAAAAACTCCTGCGAGTTTGCATGGAAGACAGGAGTTCCTATCACAATGTCGCGGGCCATCAGGTGTCTGTCTGTCCCGCCCAAATACGTCTCCTTCTCAGGGTACAGCTGCATTGAAGAAGGTCGGTACATATTCGGTGGAGTGAAAAAAACAAAATAAAGAGTGAGTGAGTGAATATGGTTTTACGCCGCTTTTAGCAATATTCCAGCAATATCACGGCGTGGGACACCAGAAATGGGCTTCACCCATTGTACCCATGTCGAACCCGGGTTTTCGCCGTGACGAGCTAACGCTTTAACCACTAGGCTACCCGACCGCCCCAGTGAGTGAGTGAGTGAGTGAGTGAGTGAGTGAGTGAGTGCCAGGCAGGGTACAACAAGTACCATCTTTTAACGTATTTTGGTTTGACGGTGCAGGAACAAGGTTAAGATTTTGATTATCATCCTTATTTTCCAGATAAAGTGGTCGAGCTGTGTGACAGAGATAGTTTAGTGGTCAACAAAACCCAGGGGGTTGTCAAGAGCCATAGCAACTACCCCTGGCATTACAAGGTGGCCAAAACATCATGCCGGAAGATGATCCGTGTCCCGAGAGATGGCAAACTGCGCCTGCGCACCCAAGACATCGACCTTGACCCCGATACGAAGGGAGATAACGTTAAGATATACCATATAAAAGGCCGCAGGACCCTGAGGAAAAAGTTAAGGGGGAGTAATACGTTGGATGAAACATTTTCTGGCGGGTGTGTGGAAATAGTGTTTCGTGCATCACCACAGTCAAAATCTGGAAGAGGATTTGTTTTGCAGTTTGAGAGTAAGTATGAGAGTACAGGCACGGAGTTAGAAGGAACGGTTAGTCAACGACTACGTCGACACAGGCAATAACATTAAAAGCCAAATTGAATAAGTCCCGTTAATATTTCAATGGCGTGAACAGAACGACTTTTAATTAGTGATCTAATACTTTTGTCGCTTTCCCACAAACGAAATGTATGGATGTTGACAGTGTTCGAAATACCTGCCTGCCCGACCGTCCGAGTCGGGTTGATTTCAACTCGGGCTGCCAGATTTTCAAATCCCCCTGCCCGACGGTCGGGTTATATTTCATATTTGACAATATTCTAAATATTTCCCGATGATAATCATTAATTCACATGTAAAGATGAATGATAAAATGTAACCAAAAAGAAACCCCGTTAGCTTATCCTGAGAAACATATGATTATGGTGGGCAGGCAGGTTTTGGTCAGGGCTGGCAAGTATTTCAGCTAGCCAGTCCTGTGGTCTGGCTGACATTTTTGGGAGTTTCATACCCTCATGTTGATGAGGTTAGTTGTACGCAACGTTTAGGAATATTTGGCCGTTCCAAGTCGAGGGACACCACACATTGGGAAAAATCTGGAAATTCGAACCCGGGTTTTCGACACAACAAACTAACGCTTTTCCTACTATCCCACACGTAGATAATGAAAATATGTCAGCTTACTAGTTCTAGATGAATTGAAGGTTAGTTGATGATCTTGAGGTTAAAACCTTTGTTATTTGATATGAGCTATTCAAACAAAAAGAAAAAGTCTGCACCACCACGCCAAATCCACACGTTGTTATAGAGGTATACTGGGATATCACTCACCGTCGTAACAACATTGCATTAAAGGATAATAAATAGTATTTAACTTTAAATAATATATTTTCAACATAATTATAAAACGTTAATCTATACAAAATATATATATTAAATTATGCATGGACGAAAATGTATCCTGGGGTAAATTGGGACAGTACTCACATTTTTCTATGGTAAAGTACTTCACATTTTCCTGTGGTTTAGTACTTCACATTTTCCTGTAGTATAGAACTTAGAACTATAGTATGGTTTGGTACTTCAAATTTTCTGTGGTTTAGTTCTTCACATTTTCCTATGGTATAGTACTTCACATTTTCCTATGGTTTAGTGCGTCACATTTTCCTATGGTATACTACTTCACATTTTCCTGTGGTATAGTACTTCACATTTTCCTGTGGTATAGTACTTCACATTTTCCTATGGTATAGTACTTCACATTTTCCTGTGGTATAGTACTTCACATTTTCCTGTGGTATAGTACTTCACATTTTCCTATGGTTTAGTACTTCACATTTTCCTATGGTATAGTACTTCACATTTTCCTATGGTTTAGTGCTTCACATTTTCCTATGGTATACTACTTTACATTTTCCTGTGGTATAGTACTTCACATTTTCCTATTGTTTAGTACTTAACATTTTCCTATGGTATAGTACGCCGAAATATTTAACGACTTGAGTGATATGCTCGGCTTCATAAAGGAGATAGACTGACTTAACCGTCGTTAAAGAACTCCCGATACAGTTCGAGAACTTTACCAGCAGGCTTCCTAAAGTAGTAGTTCTACATAACAACATATTGTTCCCAAATACAACCCGCCAATACGACGTTGGTATATTTTAGCGGATGTTCAAACTGTAGCTGAGGATAATTATGAAGACTGCGCCAAGGTGACAAAGTCTCACAGGTCTGCGGGCAAGAAAGGGAAAAAGAAAAAGCGTGGTCGCAAGCAGAGGAGAAGGGGGAGAAGGGGTAAGTTCCTCTGTTAAATGTAAAACGTCAATGCCAAAGACTAACCAGTCTCGGTCATGTGCTTATACAGATTTCACTGGGCCTAAAACGAATAATGGCAGTGAAAATTATACGAATGGATCACTGAAAATCAGTGATGACACCAAGTGTTCGCGAAATTGCTAAGCATGTCCTTCCCTTTCAGCTCCCGCCAAACGCACTATTTGCATGAACAAGGGTTTCCTTGTTACCGGAAATTACCACATTCCACATCAATACAGTCTGCAGGCACAGGCTGTTATAGCAGTTGATATAGGAATGTCATATATACAGTGAAATGAGAATGTCATATATACTGTGAAATGGGAATGTCATACATACAGTGAAATGGGAATGTTATACATACAGTGAAATGGGAATGTCATATATACTGTGAAATGGGAATGTCATATATACAGTAAAATGGGAATGTCATATATACACTAAAATGGGAATGTCATATATACACTAAAATGGGAATGTCATATATACACTAAAATGGGAATGTCATATATACACTAAAATGGGAATGTCATATATACACTAAAATGGGAATGTCATACATACACTAAAATGGGAATGTCATATATACACTAAAATGCGAATGTCATATATACAGTGAAACCCTGTTAGTCCACAACCTGCTACTCGAGATGATACAGTCGTTATTTTTCAGAAAAGGGTGAACTCGTGTACCAGACATGAATGAGCGGCTAGATGCGTCAGTAGGACACATGTATACATGTATATAAATTTGTTATTTTTAATTTCCAGGCCACAAGAAGAGACGCAATGGAAAGAGACGCGGAAAATCTCTTAAAAAGAAGCGAAATGCTCGAAAGGGGAGGAAAAGGATGAGGCTGTAATATGTAAAACAATCTGACGAAAATCATTTCTTTCACTCCAATACGATACGTTAATGTGAAAAGACACCTTTATACCCCGTCGTGTCCAGTGAACTTTACTAACGTTGACCGCCCTAACTAGATGAAGAACGCATGGGTTCTATATCAATCACATGACACCTAGAGGCAAGTATGGATTGTTTTTGGACCTGACAAGCCATCTTTGGGGTGTGTGTGTGCCCAACGCGATAGAGATTGTAGATTAAACCCGTTCTGTTTAACAGATGGTACCTAGAACATGAATTATGTATATCTCTTTCGAGATGTTACGTATGTCGCTGCGACATGTTTTTATCAGCAAATTATTATTATTTTCTTATTGCATTGTTATTTGTTGCATTCATCAACATTTTACAGAAAACCAAATAACAATGATCTCCGCATGGTATGAAACAACATCGACTTCTCTTCATACTGGACAACACTTGAGCGGACACGTTTATATGGACTCTTAACAAAATAGAGCATGACATGACGACCTGAACTTTGAAAAGGAATCTGTGATCATGTAGGATTGTTTTACTTTATTCTGGAGAGTACAGAAGTGTGGCTTAGTTTTGTGAAACTAAATTTTTTAAATCAAATTTTTAAAAAGTTTAATAATATTTTGGATATTTGTTTCTACTTGGATGACCAGGTTGTACATTTCTCTTTGTTATTTATTTTTTTAAAATTTTTTACCGTATAGCAATTCCTTTAGTAATTTCCAGGTAAAGCTTACCCTGCTGCAATCCCAATAAATATGAGTGATTGTTTCTGTATCTTTGGCGAAGAAATTACAGCTACTGATCAAACATATCTTATTTTTGACAGGATATTATATTTGGTAAGATAGAATAGATAGTGTAGAATACTGTTTTTGAACCATTGCAAACTCTTCTGCACATCTAAGGGGGAATTACATTGTCGTGTGGCCAATAGTTATCAGAAATTTTGTTTTGATACCAAACCTTTTTACAAATGTGTCAAATGAAAGTAGTTTCGACTCATCATGGATTATATCATTTATCCAACAGACACCATGCTGACACTATTCTACCTAACCTTTTTACAAATGTGTCAAATGAAAGTAGTTTCGACTCATCATGGATTATGTCATCTATCCAACAGACACCATGCTGACACTATTCTTTATGGATAAAAGCGACAAAACCCTTTCCATATTCAAAAGAAACCTCTGAAAAAAGTAGAGTCGGTTTTACAATTCCGACCATATCATGAGCATACGTCCATGAATTATTATCAAATTGTGATGATTGTGATACCAGGTGTTCGCGAAACGCTGAACGTATCCTGCTTCACCTGTAGCACTCGTTACAAACACATGCGAATGCAGATCAATTGTTCGCCTGACCATAAGCCATAGAAATATATGTTACAAGACAGCACAGGGAATAGCATCGGACATCAGTTTTGTCACTGGTGGTTCAAATGTTGAAATGTCCTCCACATGTCTGCCATAAAACCTTTTGAAAGCTTTACTGAGGCCTTGAATGTTGTCACCTTGATCACTCAACCATTAAGCTAATGTCGTATGACGCTCTTTGTGATCTTCGTAGAAAGAACATACTCGATTATACTTTAATTGTATGAAACGTAGACGGCAGAGGCGACATAAAGGGAATGTTGACTGTTGAAAAGTTGAAGTCATCCCTCTTGTCATACAGTCTTGTGGAATTCGTTTTGTCACTCCGAATCTTTATGCATAGAACTAAGTAAGAAACAGACGAGGTTTCACTGATCGCCTTTAATTTTAGTTCAGTGGAAGGCAACTGGCTGTTTTGGAAGGGAAGGCAATTGGCTAGTTATAGAAAAAACATCAAACGCCAATAATATGTTCTTGTTACACCAAATGATTTCTGCAAATGTCATTACCTTTAACAATACTAGAGTCAATTTGAGAAGCGAAATCCCGCCATGCTGTAATAGCATCTTTCGTAACAGTGGTAAAATTTATCAGTTATGGTCAAGTATGTTACTGTGGCCAATCATTGAAAGATTCAGTTCGGAAAGGGTACACTATTTGGATTGATATTTGAAATATGGTCTCAACATTGACAATTTTTGGCTCGAATTATTTTTTAATTACTTTAGGCGAATCGAAACTCTTGTCTTTTTCACGTATCATCAGTTTGAGATTTGATGAAAACTAAATTTTCTTTCGAGAAATTAGGGCCTGGTTTCTCTTGATCTTGTCAGTTTTAAAGTTCCAAATACACCGAAAACATTTTTTGTGAAGGTTTTCTATAACAGTTTTTAAGTTTCGGAAGAGAGCAAAACAAGTGATTTAATTTTCTAATTATCAACGATTTTTGTTAATTGTATTTCTAACCGACGAAGTAAGGTTGCGGGATGACCATGTATACATTAATGTTTTACATTTTCTTTTTTCTTTGTAATTTTCATCATCCATATCGTCAAGATTTAAGGTAAATGTTATATCGTAATGTTTTATTCTCGACCGTTTCTTAGAACCTATATATATGAGGCGTTTTGTTGTTTAGTTGACTTTTAAACCTCAGAATCTTGCATAGAAATGTCATACATTTAATACAGCACAAAATTGGTACAGGTAGTGTCGTCGGCAAACTGTTGGAGCAAATATTCTATATTTATACCCTTTTATGCACTGTTATTTCTTATCAAATTTTGCGAGTATAAGATGAATATATTGGGCTAATGGGACACCTTCTTGAGCAATCAAATATGACAGAACCATAGCCATTTACAAACACATTTAGATGGAATTTCCGATAGAACAGTTAAAACCATCTATGTATGGAGGGACCAAAATTAAGAAAATATATATGTTCTATGTGCTATGTCAATCCAGAGAGAAATAAGACTTCAACAGTAAAGCCTTCATGACCTGGGATTTTTTCATTCCTTAAACATTTTAAAGCAGCCAGTACTTCCTCATACTTTTATTCGTCTTCCAGAGCTGGTGAAGTAATCTAAAATTTGCTTAATTTAGGGAGATCATAGTCTTTAAGCAAGCCTTCGAATTCGGGGTTAATATCTCTTACCTCTTCGTATATATTTTGCAGTGAAAACAAACTCTTAACTCTTGAAATTTGTGTTGTTTTTCGATCGCCATCCCGTTACCGCTTTCTAATATTCCCAATGATATGTGAATGAAGTTTCGTGATTCTAGACCAAGAACATATTTTGTTGGGTTTTCTCCCTTTTCAGTCCATATTGCTTTAGCTCTTATTATGAGGCTATGTGTTTTTATTTTGTTGATTTCTCAAGTGTTTCCTTTAATACTTCGAGCTTTTGCATTCGTTACATTTTGGTTTTGTTGGAAGATTCGTCCAGTCTTCGTGTTATTTCATCCATATTTCTGTTTTTCTTTCTGTTTTATTCGTTTCTCGTTTTTTGTGGGACGAGTATTTTATGGTTTCTCCTCTAACCATAAAATATAAGGTTTAAAAAAACAGCTGATCGTCAATACTTAATTCATTCGTGTTATCATTTGTATTTTCGTACTGAGTAGCAGTTTCATACCTTTTTACCATGTTGACATAGTATCTTACAAAAGAGAATTGTTGATTATGTTTCTGTTTAGCAAATATTTATTTTGTTAATAAAACAGAAAAATCGAATGTGTTGCTTCATACATGAGCATCAGTAGGTACTGTTGTAACTGGCATTGGCGTTCCCAAGCGACCCTTCAACAGCTACCGTATTGCTGTTTGGTGTCGCTACGATGCAACTCGCATGGCCGTGAGAGGTTCTCAAGTAGAGAACCTAACAAAGACGTTCATGTACTTCAACACACCCATACAAGAATTAACGCAACGTAAGTATTGATAAGTCGATATCTGCTGTAATAGGCATTTCCAGACACGATCAAAACCTTTCTTCTCTGGGAGGTCTTTACAAACTACGTACCTGAAATTCAGTAACTTTCTGTTTGTTTGTTTGTTGTTTAACGCCGCACTCAGCAATATTCCAGCTATATGACGGCGGTCTGTGAAATAATCGAGTCTGGACCAGACAATCCAGTGATTGACATCATGAGCATCGAACCACGCAATTTGGATCGATGACATGCATCAACCAAGTCAGCAAGCCTGACCACCTGATCCCGTTAGTCGCCTTTTACGACAAGCATAGTCACCTTTTACAGTAACTAGATTAGGACCTTGGTATTCGACCAAATATATCGCATGGCATTTCGTCGTTGATACCTATCTTGAAAACGTTGTGTGGAAATGGAAATTAATATGCGTTTGCGTTCTTGTAAATTTATCATGAACTGACATGTGCATTCGAATTTGAATGATTCCATAAAAATACTTATTTACCATCAGCTCTGGCTCAAGCGTTTATAAATATCATCAACTCGAATTAGCTATGTAGTACAAGGTTTGTCAGTTTCAGATGGTATCAAACTATCTAAAAACCAAAACGACATAATGAAGTAACGTGGTTCCTGGTCTGACCTCCAGGGAAATATATGATACAAGTATTATTCATTTTTATATTCCAGTTATATATTACTTCATTTACGTTTTTCCTCAATTGGAGTGAGTGGGTGAGTGAGTATGGTTTTATGCCGCTTTTAGCAATATTCCAGCAATATCACGGCGGGGGACACCAGAAATGGGCTTCACACAATGTACCCATGTCGGGAATCGAACCCGGGTCTTCGGCGTGACGAGCGAACGCTTTAACCACTAGGCTACCCGACCGCCCCTTCCTCAATTGGAAGTGACGTTGTATGATACAATGCAGGCTATGTGTGTCGACATGTACATGGTAGATGTAGATCCAGAAGTTTGGAAATAAGGGAGGCATGGGGGCTTGGAGTCGGGAGATGGGGAGGGAGGGGGAGCTCGAGGGGTTGGGGGTTGGTATGCACATTTCACCGAGGTCAAAAAGTGCAAACAACACGTGAAAGGTTAGTTGTTCATGTAATCACAACATGTCCTACTGTGTTTAATGATATACATAAATGTGGCAAATAAAGATAACTTACATAAGGCTCTCCGACTGGACCAATCTACAGCCAACCGGAGACCTAACCGCAGCTACAACATGTGCAGTGATTGATATCAAGGACGTAGCTTCCCGGTGCACATGTCCGGGGATTATAACACAAGAACACATTATTCTTTTCTCCATATCCGATGTCTGTGTCAGATCAACTTTAATCGTCTACTAACCCGTCTTACAAAACACGTTTTTTCACCTACAGTGTAGGAGTGTCACCCTGACATCGATAAGAGGGGCGATAGTTTCTTGCGTATTCACTGTTCGTGTTAATCGTCCATTTAAAAACCCAACGCAGGAGCAGGTGTTTGGTGAAACTTGAAACTTGAAACCCACCGTTCAGGGATGTATACACATGAATATTACGAAGCATGTAATAAACCGCATGTACAGGGATGTATACACATGAATATTACGAAGCATGTAATAAAACGGATGTACAGGGATGTATACACATGAATATTACGAAGCATGTAATAAACCGCATGTATAGGGATGTATACACATGAATATTACGAAGCATGTAATAAACCGCATGTACAGGGATGTATACACATGAATATTACGAAGCATGTAATAAACCGCATGTATAGGGATGTATACACATGAATATTACGAAGCATGTAATAAACCGCATGTACAGGGATGTATACACATGAATATTACGAAGCATGTGATAAACCGCATGTACAGGGATCTATACACATGAATACTACGAAGCATGTAAAAAGCGCATGTACAGGGATGTATACACATGAATATTACGAAACATGTATTAAACTGCATGTACAGGGATGTATACACATGACTATTACGAAACATGTATTAATCCGTTGTGTTTGAAAAGCCGTATATGAAATCGTTGAAGGGACATTGTCGCATTGTCGCTCTTACAAAACAAGCAAAAAGTGTCAAAATTAACCAATTTCCCTTCTAGGATTCCATAGATTGTGGCAGAATTCCAGAGGTCATAAAAAAGGAAATTATGCAATTTCTGGTAGTTTACGTTAATACTTTTGGGGTATTTATTAAACTCTAAATACTATTGTCACGGTGCAGCTATGAAAGGGAGAGATTCTCACACTACAACTTAAAAGGCATGAAAGACGGTGAAAACGTCTGGCATATATGATAACTACACACAGTATCATTAGGCACGTCGAACGAATCTCTATTATTGTCACTAAGACGAGTATGTAGTATAACGCGTTGACCCACTGATCATGCTCTAGAGTACAACATTTACAAGTTTGGATATACTATGAATGCAATGCCTAGAGAGCTACGACATGCTGTATGTCTGACATATTCTGATTAAAAGTTATATCACCAGTCAATTATATCACGGCGTGTCAAGTTAATGAAAGCCTAAAGTGCAGGTCTTAGACGTTATCACCTTTGTGAAACCAACGAGCACATGTTTTGTGCTGTCAAACCTAGAAACATAATCGGGGCGAAGTGGGAATCGAACTCGGATTAAGAAGAGAACTTAAAGAGGAAGTATGTTCAAGGGAACTGTAATTATTTTCCGGTATTTTCAGAAATCCAGATAAGTCAGAGTCCGGGTTTGATACGCAGGCAGGCAAACAAGGAGGGTCTTAGAATCGAACTTGGTTGGATTACAAGTTACATGTAGCTCACAGGCTAGTTCTTAACGGAGAGATTTTTGTTAGCATCGTCGTCAAATCGTTCCATCTTCACGCTGAACTCTTGTTTGACTCACCACAAGAGTACAATGTGTGACGCCAATATTTGGAGTCCCCCGCTGTGATATTGCTGGAATATTTCTGAAAGCGGCGTAAAACTATACTCAATCACATAATAACTCACGTAATGATGTAAGAATGATGTTATTCCATACTGTTTCGGAAATCTGAAATCTGAGTCTTGTCTTGGCGGCCACACTCGTCATGGAGACCCTGGTAGTCCTGTGATTTTAGGGGCCACTTTTCACTATGTGGAATTGTGTCCCTTAGTTGAAATGTTCTCGTGTTTGTTTGATTCACCCCGACTGTGAAATACTATTTAAAGCGGCGGTAAACCCACTCGTCATATCGTTGAGACAGTCGTGAATTTTTATTAAACAGTCGCTTACGCATGATTTGTTGTTTAACGCCGCACTCAGCAATATTCCAGCTATATGACGGCGGTCTGTAAATGATCGAGTCTGGACCAGACAATCCAGTGATTAATATCATGAGCATCGATCCACGCAATTGGGATCGATGACATGCATCAACCAAGTCAGCGAGCCTGACCACCCGATCCCGTTAGTCGCCTTTTACGACGAGCATAGTCACCTTTAACTGCAAGCATGGGTTACTGAAGACGTGTTCTACCCCGGAATCTTCACGGGTCCATGATTTGATATAACGAATGTTAAAAATCAGTGGTAGGAAAAGGAGTCTATTTATTATATTATCAGATGTGTATCACTTTCAGTAAGCGGCGGTCGGGTAGCCTAGTGGTTAAAGCGTTCGCTCGTGCTGCCGAAGACCCGGGTTCGAATCCAGACATGGGTAGCACGAATGAAGCCCATATCTGGTGTTTGCTGCTACAGACCAAAAGGAAAAGAAGAATTACATAACGTAGCTTTTTTCTATCTAAAATTCAACTGTTGAGCCAATTTAAATACTTTAGGTAAAATAATATACTACACGACAGAGGTTAGGGAATATCCGTTTCTTTCACATTACTAAGGTTAGTCCGTCATAGAATGGTAGATTTACTGTATGAAAGAATCGGCCGTTCTTTAACTTATTTTGAGTGATTTGGTGACGAAAGACTTCTCCTGAACTAATCTGTGTGCCTGACTGTCATATCACTGATATGCACTCATATATGTTGCAAGATAGAGGATTAACAAAACGATCTTGGTGTGATGACTGTACTCCTACACGTAAACGGTAAAGCGTAAAGCGCTAATTTAAGGTCGTATTGTGCGAATGGTCCTTGTCAACACAGTCAGCGCATCGTGCCCGTACCCACACCAAATATAGACCCGTGAAGATTCCGGGTTAGCATAGGTCTTCAGCAACCCATGCTTGCCGTAAATGGCGACTATGCTTGTCGTAAAAGGCGACTAACGGGATCGGGTGGTCAGGCTCGCTGACTTGGTTGATACAATGTCATCGATCCCAATTGCGTGGATCGATGCTCATGATATCAATCACTGGATTGTCTGGTCCAGACTCGATTATTTACAGACCGCCGTCATATAGCTGGAATATTGCTGAGTGCGGCGTTAAACAACCAACCAACCAACCAACCAACCACACCAAATATATATCCTACATGCGTTCGATTATTAACACTAAGTGACCTGTGGTCATCACGTTTCTGGCAACCAGGGTTGATAACATTCAAACTTAGTCAACCAGTGTTAATCAAGGATAACTTAGGGCAGTACCCGAAACTCTAGTCAGAAACTTCATTTGAGAAATAATTATATAAAATGGCTACCAGGAGAAGGATAAATACAATAGCGATGCGTATTGCTATACCACACAACCATGTGTTAACAAGTGTTTCACTGCTTGACAAAGCTGTCATGGCACCTTTTAAGTATGATGTATATAGTTGCGAAACCTTGTTACCGTATTCGTCGTAATAAGCGCCCCGCTCTAATGTGCCCATGGCGATATTTGCTAATACATTGGCGAGTGAACAATCCCAATTAGCACCCTTTCCAATTGATCAATGTACACAAGACTTATTTATTCGTGTATAATAAGCACTCGTGTGTTATATGCCCCCTTAATTATGGGCAATTAAATTCTCGAAAATATATCTATCGTGTATAATACACACAGATCCTTTTTTTATAACATTTCAGGCTGTCAGCATAAGCCACAAACTTTACAATCTTTCAACTCTGTTGTTTTCTCACCAAAATTATTTTCTAATAAGAGCCCCTTATTTGTAAATTTGAGACAGCCCTGGGCGCTTATTACGTCGAATAAGGTAATTAAAATTCATGATTGAATCAATAAATGAAACGATCTAACGTGAACGATGACGTCACATTGAGGCTGCTAGCCCGAGTACCATACCATTCAGTAGGTATGGGTGTCTTATGTAGTATGACGTAAATATAAATTGTCAATGCAAAAGAATACCCATCCTAGAGTTTCTGCCGAAACAGATTCCACTTAGCGTAAAGGGCAAATAGCTTTGGAAATTATATAAATGGACCTCTGAAAATCAACCTTGACACCAGGTGTTCGCGAAAAGGTTAAGCATGTCCTGCCATATCGGTAGCCCCCGCCATTTGTACAAATTGTATGGAAAAAGTAAGTATTTATGGCCTGACGCAGCAGAGCAGTACCGCTGCCATGCGACATCAGCCTGTGAACAAACCAGACAATCCAGTGATCGATGAACCAGAAAAGCCAGTGAAACAAGAGTATCACTACTGATTTTGTTAAAAACTAATAAAAACGGTATGCTAATTTTGAATTACGTCTGGCGTTAAATCAGTTAACATGTGGTAGCATTGGTCAACCATGGTTGGTCAAATATTGGTCAACAAGGGTTCCCCTGGGGTCGTCCAGGATTTTGAAATGGAACGCAAGCACTGTTTCACCTTTGTCTGACACGACACCGCAATGTTATCTGAATTGTTGAACTTCTCTAAAGGAAACACCTAGAAACATACAAAGCAAACAGATTCCAGGAAAAACACCATACGCTGAGGTAATTATACCATTTATGTCATGTTCTTTGGGTGTTTTCTGAGAAGTATCACACTTTTTTGTACTTTCACAGAAATATTGATTCCCAAAGACCATTGGTGTGTAGCTTGTTTTATCCTTATTTAAAGGGAGTGGCGCGCAGAGGTCGGGGTCCCGTCCACAAAGCAGCTGATGCTCTACGGCTGTCGTAACTCCTTTACGTCAGCATAGACTTACGTCTGACGTTGTGTTAAAGTCAGTGTTCAGAACAGGGTCCTTGTGGTTAACACAGACCTTCCCACAATTGTTAGCTGAGATCCTGGGTACATACACTCTCCTTGCCTTCAGCGTTGCAAAGTAGAATGGATGTATTTCTGCACTATGTTCTACCCTGGTCATTAACGTTGTTACGAATGACTGTTTCTCCACAATCAGCCCGACAGGGTGTGCTGATACGTGTTTCTGTGGCTGTGCATCTGTGTGTGTATATATTTCTCTCTCTCTCTCTCTCTCTCTCTCTCTCTCTCTCTCTCTCTCTCTCTCTCTCTCTCTCTCTCTCTCTCTCTCTCTCTCTCTATCTCCCATCTCGCTCTCTCCTCTCCAGCCTCTCTCCCCTCTCTATCTTCCCCTCTCTCTTTCTCTCTCTCTTCCCCATCTTGCTCTCTCCTCTCCAGCCTCTCTTCCCTCTCTCTCCCCCCCCCCTTCTCCCCCACTCTCTCTCCCCTCTTTCTCTTTCTTCTCTCTCTCTCCTCTCTCTCTTTCTCTCTCTTCCCCCTCTCGCTCACATCTCCTCCCTCTCTCTCCATCTCTCTCTCTCCTCCCCCCCCTCCCCCCTCTCTCTCTCTCAGTATATGTAAGCATGTAAACCATCTTCGTGACCTCCTCATTGTAAATGAATGCACCAATTGAATGCTCATGGCTATGTATTATTACTACCATAGTCAGTGGCTCAGTGTCAGGTTCAATTTCATTCTCAGGTCCCTGGGGTGTAGACATCTCGCCTTAATAATAAATTGGTTTACAGTTACATTACCATCTCATCCCACCGGGTACCGATTCACATTAACTTGCCTGAGACACATGTGTGGGTCACAACTGAGGCCTAGAAACTCTCAGATGTTATCCTAGTCGAACACGGTTACCCATCCGCCTACTCTCCGTGACCGAAGTTGTTTATATAACTTCACCTTGTGACCTTTGCGTGGTACGCAGGTCGACGTGCAATATAACATGCCTCTGGTAGGGATTATTATTTATCAATGAAATGTGTGGTGTTTAAGTTGTTATCTATAATAGTGTCTCTCGAGAAGGAAACTGATTTTTCATATTATCAAATTAAGTGCAGTCTGAATCAAGTCGAGGCGACACATGTATGGCCACGTGGCCCTAGGCTCTTGAGTCAAAACCTGACATTTATCCACCGAGGACATCAATTATGATGGCCTTGGTTAACAAGCGAGATGGTTATCAGTAGTCACTCGGATGCGGGGTGGGGGGTGGGGGGGATGGGGTGGGGGGGGGGGGGGATGCTGCTACATGGTGACCTATCCATACCTACTTACTTTAGATGGTATCAGGACACAGGTCAATGACGGTTAAGGTCAAGGAGGGCAAAGGTCAATGGCTTCAGGGAGTACTGACCAGAAATTGATGTGTGGGATCGGTGATGAAGGTTAACTGCAGATTCAACCTTTAATGCAGAACATCTCTCTCGGGTTGTTTTGCGTTGGGATTTTGCGTTAGGTCTGGTATGTGGATTGGATGGTCCAGCTGGTTGAATATTTTGGTATCATTTCAAATATAACACTGTTCGCCTGTCATGCAGTATGTCCAAAAAATGTTTTGTGAAAATAAAATTAAGTAATGCCTCCCACACAAATCCCATAAATCAACGCAGTTTTTGTTCGTGTTTAGTTGAACGCAAGGATAATGTTTCCAAGTGTTCATATTCCGTAAAATCAAATTGCGTCAGCCTCCGAGCGTCTACCCGGAGAGGGATGGTTCGATCATCTAGGACTCATACCAAACGAAGTTAAAAAATGGTACTTGTTGTTGCCCTGCCAGGCGCTAGGTATTAAAGAGTGTACAACAAAACTGACCAGCTCACACACGTGCATGTACGTCGCTATGTAAGAGCAATAATCTTGACCACCACGTTTGCTGTGCGCGTAATGTTTCGACCTCCTATAATAATGGTGTCATATAAGTGAATGAGTGAGTATGGTTTTACGCCGCTTTTAGCAATATTCCAGCAATATCAAGGCGGGGGACACCAGAAATTGGCTAAGACATTGTACCCATGTCGGGAATTGAACCAGGGTCTTCGGCGTGACGAGCGAACGCTTTAACCACTAGGCTACCCGACCGCCCCAGTGTCATATCAAAACAAAACAAGCATAAGTTGACTTTGATGAACAAACAATTGTATTGAAGCTTGCAGCTGAATTTTACTGACTTCAACAACACACACAAACTAAGACTAAATCCAATTCGGAATGTTTGTGAATTTCTCGGAATCCTAAAGTAAATGCGCAATAGATTTGACAACAGTCGCGCATAAATAAAAACACCTGAAAAGTTTCCTCATATGAACAGTTTCCTTCCTCCTACGAACGCGTGGGCGCTTAGTGCAATTATTTCAAGATGTGTGCTTGTCAGGTACAACACCAGATGCTAAACATACCAGTACTGCACTGGAATGCCACGCTATGGAACCCACTCTTAACTATTTCATTTTCTTTAACCTGGTTTCATGAGTGAACCAAATGTCTGTGTCGCCGGGGTTTGCTGTGCAGAGTTGCCTCCCTTGGGCATCCCGGGATCCTAAGATCTTATGACTCTCAGTTTGTCAGCACCACACCTTGCATACCAGTGTTGGTAGATTCAGCCAAAGTAGTCGCAGGACTGCATCACTTTGTCCCCTCATTAAGCTGACATCCTCTGGTAAGGTGCTGAGATGGAATGGGGTTTAACGTCGCGACGTCTCCAACATCAAGCTGACACGCCGTGACATGACAGAAATACCATTGATCCCAGTAACAACCACTGTACGTGTTATTCATCAGTAAAGTATGTCAAAGGAAACAAGATAGAGTGGTTGCTTAAATGCCTCCCCAGCCCCCACTCCACCCCACCCACCCTATACACGCAACACTTTTTCATGCCTCACCCCGTATATTAAATGACCAGTTCCCAATTTATGTTCAAATGTAGGTGTTTGTTTAAAGATAAAAGTGTTTCACTTGCAGCTTACAGCTGTGAACAGTCATGGACAGCTGCATCAAATGTTGGAGTTGGGGGTGAATGGGGGGGGGGGGGGGGGGGGGGATGCTAGAGGGGAGATCAGGAAGACGTCGGACACGTTGATACTGGTGTCATTTTCCTGTATTTTTCTTGATGGTTATCTCCGTGCTTCCTCCAACTTCCTAAGACTTCCTGCGTCTCGGAGTTATGGTCTGGTTTTCACACAGACAATTGTTTGAATCCAATTTCTTGAAACATTCTCTTGAAATTATGATCATTATTTACTTATATTTTGTAAAGTCATTGTATTGCATTTATGCTTCCACGAATAAGAAACTTGCTCATTACGAAGTGAATTACAAATTCACAAAACCTAAGAATGGTCACGGAGATGGTTTACATACTTACATATACTGAGAGAGAGAGAGAGAGAGAGAGAGAGAGAGAGAGAGAGGGAGGGAGGGAGGGGAGAGAGAGAGGGAGAGAGAGAGAGAGAGAGAGAGAGAGAGAGAGAGAGAGAGAGAGAGCACTAAGTGACATAGAAACAGGAAATAAATAGTAAAGTATAAATAGGTTTGTGGGGACCCCCATGCCAGTATGTTTCATCCAGTATGGGTGTCAGCGGGCTCCTAACTGTCGCTCTGCATGTTCTCGTGTTTAGAGGTAAGTGTTTGTAATTTTCTTTAATATTCAAACCGGAAGATAATCCTTTCATAATTATCAATCGTTGAAAAATATGCATTTCATTTGATTAAATATTATGGTTTCAAGAAAAGTGTCAACTTCCCAGAGAGACAGGTAAAATAATGTCAACTCTCTGTACCTAATATTGGCTTTCTATTGTGTAAGCAATACTCTGTAATTAGACAAAATAATGACACTGTTATACAATTATTAACACGTTATAATGTTAAAATATTTCCCAAATAGTTACTCTGCATTGGTGTTCTATCACTGCCCCCGACGCGAGCCGTATATAATCCATGTTCGGGGCCGTCATGTTTGTTCAGATTCATATATACGATCATATCAGTACAAGAAAACTTGGGGGAATTGCTTCGCATTAAGATATAGTTTTATTGGATGTGCTATTCTTGACATTGATTGATTATATCCATGTCCACTGCAAAACATGTTTTTATACGTGCTTTACAACTGTCACGTGTCTTTGTACATGCATGTTTATGTTCTCTATGTCATTGTGGTGACTTCAGACTATTAGTCTGGTGTCTTGTTATTGTCAGATATAAAGACGCTTTCTCTGATAACAGTCATAGCTGTGCAGATTGTTTAATTATTCATATAATTGTGAACACCCGATGTCATCACTGATGTTCAGTGATCCTTCTACATGTAACATTCAGCACCATCCTGCCTCTTTACGCCAAATGGAATCTGTTTCGGCAGATAATCGAGACTGGTTATTTTCTGGTCTTCACGTCTTATATTTAAATGTGTAACTTATTTACATATGAATAATTACAGCACGTGTTGATCATGATCTGATTTATTACATGAGATCGCAATAAATTCTTCACTAATGGGATAAAAACTACCGATTTAGGCATATTTGCCCTCATAGCGTTGCACTATTGCGTGTTGTCTGTGATAAACACAAACGAATAACCTTGACCTACTCAAAGGGAGTTTCCTCCTTCAGTCAATGGGTTGACAGTGGCCCACATTGTTTATCACAGATGTTGAATGGCATCCCATGCGTGAATACAGTCACGGAATGAGACACACTGAGTGATCGTAATTCAATACTCGTGCCTACGTGTATGTGTGTGTGTGTGTATGTGGTGTGTGTGTGTGTGTGTGTGTGTGTGTGTGTGTGTGTGTGTGTGTGTGTGTGTGTGTGTGTCTACGTGTGTGTATGTGTCTACGTGTGTGTATGTGTGCGTGTGTGTGTGTGTATGTGTGCGTATTTGTGTGTGCATGTGTGTGCATGTGTGTGTATATGTGTGTGTATGTGTGTTTATGTGTGTGTAGGGGCGGTCGGGTGGCCTAGTGGTTACAGCGTTCGCTCGTCACGCTGAAGCCCCTGGTTCGATTCCCGACATGGGTACAAAATATGAAGCCCATTTCTGGTGTTCCCCGCCGTGATATTGCTGGAATATTGCTAAAAGCGGCGTAAAACCATACTCACTCACTCACTACGTGTGTGTATGTGTGTGTGTGTGTGTGCGTGCGTGCGTGCGTGCGTGTGTGTGTGCGTGTGCGTGTGCGTGTGCGTGCGTGTATGTGTGTGTGCGTGTGTATGGTCGCGTGGGTAGGTGTTAAAATATATGTGTTGCATCATGTTTTAAAACACATTGTTTTCTGGACATGCGGTATGTCCTGACAAAAAGGCGTTGTGAAGGATGGTGGTTTGAAAGACCGAAAACACCCCCTCCTCTACTGTCTCCTTTCCTTAATCTTGCAGTGACTAAGTAGCTCTACCTAGAACAGTGTGTGAGGGTAGGCATGTGTGGCGAGATTTTGTAGCGAACTAATAACGAAAACACAGAAACCGTGAAGTAACCGACATAGATTAACACTTAGGATGCACACTGCCACTTCCTATACAGTCACGTTCAGTTACGACGGGTCATATCATTCGCCGTAAGCCACCGTCATTCACCATCAGGCACAGCCAAACATCGTGAGGCACAGTCATGCAATCACGGTCAGTTACGGTGGGTCATATCATTCACCGTCAGGCACAGTCAACCACCGTCAGCACTGTCAGTAATATTCAGTCCAGGTTGTCCACAGGCAACCACCGTCAGCACTGTCAGTCATATTCAGTCCAGGTTGTCCACAGTCAGCCACCGTCAGCACTGTCAGTCATATTCAGTCCAGGTTGTCTACAGTCAACCACCGTCAGCACTGTCAGTCATTCAGTCCAGGTTGTCCACAGTAAGCCACCGTCAGCACTGTCAGTCATTCAGTCCAGGTTGTCTACAGTCAACCACCGCCAGCACTGTCAGTCATTCAGTCCAGGTTGTCCACAGTCAATCACCGCCAGCACTGTCAGTCATATTCAGGCCAGGTTGTCTACAGTCAACCACCGCCAGCACTGTCAGTCCTATTCAGTCCAGGTTGTCCACAGTCAACCACCGCCAGCATTGTCAGTCATATTCAGTCCAGGTTGTCTACAGTCAACCACCGTCAGCACTGTCAGTCATATTCAGTCCAGGATGTCCACACTAAACCACCGTGAGCACTGTCAGTCATATTCAGTCCAGGTTGTCCACAGTAAGGCACCGTCAGCACTGTCAGTCATATTCAGTCCAGGTTGTCCACACTAAACCACCGTCAGCACTGTCAGTCATATTCAGTCCAGGTTGTCCACAGTAAGCCACCGTCAGCACTGTCAGTCATATTCAGTCAAGGTTGTCCACAGTCAACCACCGTCAGCACTGTCAGTTATATTCAGTCAAGGTTGTCCACACTAAACCACCGTCAGCACTGTCAGTCATATTCAGTCCAGGTTGTCCGCACTTGTAATAATTAGCATTCATCTTTCAATAATGTTCATATAGAAATTATAGTGATCGCGGGGGCACGGGTGGCCCAGTTGTCGAATCCCGGTTCGCCCCGATTATGTTTCTAGGTTTGTCAGCACCATACCCGTCCTCGTGGGTTTCATCGAACTGGTAAACGTCTCTGAGACCTGCATCGCTTCGGGCTTTCCACCGACATTAAACCCACACGCCGCGATGTACCTGGAATACTATTAAAAGCGGCGTTAAACCCAACTCACTCACTCTTTCCTAAGTATGAGCAGGAAACCAGATGACGTCATTCATGACCGTCGTGTTATGTATTAATGCGCCATTGCGATCATGAGAACAGACAAACTGTGTATCGATTCGATGCTAATGTGGTGCGAATTTAGGTGTGTATGATACAGATTATTACACTCGTGCCTATCCTATACAACCGTTACAAAACGTGTCTAACGCAAAACGGCTCGTAAAATAAAAGATATCTGACAGATAATCTTGTTGAAATATAGTAGTATGTATATCTCATTTAACACCAAATCAGGATACTACTTTCTACTGTTTTAGGCGCTGCACCATGGGTAACCAAATGCATAGATCGCCGTGAAGATAAGGTCATCTTCAACTGCCCTGCAGATCACGTGATCTACCAGCCTACGATTTTGCTTGGATCCAGTGCAGATGGCAGGTGCAGGTTCCAAGATGGCGACTGTACAGGTCAAACGCTGGAGCTCCACAAGGAGAGAGCAGCATGCTTCTGGCAAAAGTGGTGTAAACTTCGTTGGAGAAGTGACCAGTCCATGACGCACCCAGTCAACGCCAGCTGCAGGAATGTCAGGCCAACATACGTCATGTACGATAACCCTACGTGCATTCGGTCAGGTAGGACCATCCCTCGTGTATTCAGTCAGCTATGTCCATCCTACTTTATTGAGTCAGGTATTAACACGCTTCGTGTATTCGTTTGTTTGTTTGTTGTTTAACGCCGCACTCAACAATATTCCAGCTATATGACGGCGATCTGTGAATAATCGAATCTTGACCAGACAATCCAGTGATTGACATCATGAGCATCGATCCACCCAATTTGGATATGCCATGCATCAACCAAGTCAGCGAGCCTGACCACCCGATCCCGTTAGTCGCCCCTGACAATGACAAGCATAGACGCCTTTTACGGCAAGCATGGGTTGCTGAAGACCTATTCTACCCCGGATCTTCACGGGTCTCGTGTATTCAGTCAGGTATGACAACACTAGGTGTATTCATTCAGGTATGACAACCTTACGTGTATATCAGGAATAATAACATGTGTACTCCGATTATCTACATAATGCCTATATCAAGATGTAAGCAATATTAAGTGACAAACGAATTGGGACATAATAATACATACTGTTTTATAATATAACATACATTGTTCTACTGGATCGTTTTCAGATGAGATCCTAGATGTCTGTTCCCGTGATTCACAGCTGTCACGCATCACCAAGGGCGTCATTCGCAGCAGCCCCAGTTACCCGGACAACTATGACGACATACTGACGTCATGCAGGCAGGTGCTGAATTTCCGGCCTGGCCATACCTTGGTCATCACTGTGGACGACCTTGACACAAACGGTCATCGTCAGGATCATCTAATGATCTCGAGTAGGGCTGGACCAAGGGATAAAGTGTTGTTTTACAAGCGCTCCTTGAAGTCGAAGGAGGAAAACTTCCTCATACAAGAGGAAAGCGTCACAGTCACCTTCAACATTTCAGCCGGGGCGCGGGCAGGACGTGGGTTCATACTCCGATTCGAATGTAAGTCCACAACTACTGCATAATGACCATTTGTAAGGTCATATTGTCTGTACCGAGGAGCTCCTGGCCTGAATATATTTATTAAGGGGTCATAACACTTTCCGCAGATTCCATTAGGAAGACGTTCGCTTTAAAGATAGTCATCGAGTCATGCTAAAGGGCTGGAAGACGTAACGTTACACGTGGCCTAAATATGCAAGTCTCTTTCTGCACACCTCAAGAACACAATCATGTTTGAAAGTCACCAGTACACTATTTGATCCAAATGTATCTCGTAAAATAAATGAATTAATTCCAGTAAACGTTTTAGTACCGGCGTTGTTGTGACACATATCCGTCACCCAATACTATCGCTCGATGACAACCTTTAATGTTATTTCAGAAAAGTTATACGGGTGTATTTTACCACTTCGTTTACGAGTGAGTGAGTGAGTGAGTGAGTGAGTGAGTTAGTGAGTTGTGTTTAACACCGCTTTTAACAGTAGTCTCGTTATATCGCGGCGTGTCAGCTTTACGTGGGAGGAAAGCCAGAAGTGATGGAGGTCTCAGACGTTTACCACTTCGGTGAAACCCACGAGCACGGGTATGGTGCTAACAAACCTAGAAACATAATCGGGGCGAAACGGGATTCGAACCCACAATCATGGGACACAACTCTGCACAGCGAATCGCGGCGCCTTAGACGACTGGGCCACCCGTGCCCCCTCGTTTACGAACTATTGTGTAAATTTCAGCACTAATAAATCAATTGGTCATCATTGATTTGTACAGAATAGGTTTGTTTCAACATTTCAACAGATGTCGGGGCATAGGTACTCGTCTAAGGCGCCGCAGTTCGTTCAGCAGAGTTGCGTCTTTTAAGCTTGCAAGAAACCTGTGACCGTAGGTTAGAATCCCAGAATATGGTTTTATATTTGTAGGCATCATTCCTGAAAATGCTATCACGCTGTATATGTATAATACTAGTATATAACAGAAATAATGTCAAAAAGGGCGTTAAACCAAATTCATTGACTCGTACAACAGATATGAAAGACGCAAGCACACAACGAACAATCAAGGACCTCGTACAGACACCATCCGTGAAAAACTCCCAGGCTACAAACACTGCCGCCACTGGTGAGTCTAGTTAATATCCTTCTGGGCCCACTGTTTGTAAGGGGCCGATAGAAACTGATGAAAGTGGTCGGAATGCTTGATGGTCACTGTTGTAAGACACGTCCATTTTTCTCGGATGTCTTTTTCAGAACTTATAACATGGCCAGCTACATGTAGAACGGTTTTGTATGTTGAAAAAATGAAAATAAGTCTTCTATAAGTTTCTGTAACAAGTTATTTAAAAAAAATTACTATGCATGATATTCATGTTTAACGAGTGTACCTCATCTTCTTTACAAACTTTGTTTGTTTGTTGTTTAACGCCGCACTCAGCAATATTCCAGCAGTACGACGGCGGTCTGTAAATATCGAGTCTGGACCATATAATCCAGTGATTAATATCATGAGCATCGATCCACGCAATTGGGATCGATGACATGCATCAACCAAGTCAGCGAGCCTGACCACCTGATCCCGTTAGTCGCCTTTTACGACAAGCATAGTCACCTTTTACGGCAAGCATGGGTTCTACCCCGGAATCTTCAGAGGTCTTTCAATACAAGAGGGTAATGCATATATACTGCTCAGAAGACGTTAAAGAACATCATTTGCTTATAGACCGTGAAGATCCGGGGAATAGGTCTTCAGCAACCCATGCTTGTAGTTTTAGGCGACTAACGGGCTCCGGTGATCAGACTCGCTGACTTGGTTGATGCATGTCATCGTGTCCCACTTGCGTGGATCGTGCTCATGATGTCAATCACTGGATTGTCTGGTACAGACTCGATTATTTACGGACTCCCGTCATAAAGCTGGAATATTGCTGAGTGCAGCGTTAAACAACAAACAGACATTTGCTGATAGTTAAGCTGTCATGACATTTCTATATTGAGTAATATATTTTACAATTTTTTTTAAAAACAAATGTTTCTTATCCGTCATTGTCACGGTGATATGTTTTATTAACTAAAACAAATGATTCATTCAATTCACAGTGAAAGGCTCTGTCGACAAATGCATCGTCAGCAGGAAAGATTCCATGAGTATCGTGTGCCCTTCCGGTCACGTGGTATACAAACCTGAATTGGTAGGTGGCGTAAGCAATGGCGGAAAATGCATGTCTGTTCCTGGAGACTGCCAAGGCCTAACTCACACTCTCGTTACACAGCGGAATAGATGCTTTTGGAAGAACACGTGTGACTTCAGCTGGACGAGAGGAGTTCCTTTGACCATGACGAGCACGTTGAACTGTTTGGCCCAGGTTCCCAAATACATCTCGGTGAAAGGTTACCAGTGTAAACCCAAGGGTGCGTGATATACCTGTATCGGAGAGTAAATATTTACTTGAATAATCAAAATAACCAATTATTATCGTTGTCAAAATATGAAACATAAAACTTCATTCGTTTTTTATCTAAAGGACTGGTAAGAAACATATGTGCAGAATTATGATGGTAACACCACCGATAAGCCAAATGGTCACCATGTTGGAATCGAACCGGGTGTTCGGCGTGACAGGCGAACGCTATACCAATGGCACTACTGTTCTAATTTCAAGTACACAATGGAGCGCTATTTTGTATCGAATGAGTCAGTCCGCCGCTTTTAGCAATAATCTTACACTAACACGAGAATGAGTGTGCCTATGTAAGGAACGAACCCTGTCTTCGCCATGAGGGGCGGTCGGGTAGCCTAGTGGTTAAAGCGTTTGCGCGTTACGCCGAAGACCCGGGTTCGATTCCCGACATGGGTACAATGTGTGAAGCCCATTTATTGTGTCCCCCGCCGTGATATTGCTGGAATATTGCTAAAAGCGGCGTAAAATCAAACTCACTCACTCACTCACATCGCCATGATATCGAACGGTTTAGCTGCCTGGTTAACCAGCAATGTCAGGAAACCATATTGGACCAAGATTCGTGCACGTGACTATCACATGACACACGACAGTCTGGCGGTAATCGTGAACCTTTAATAACCGTTCAAGTTGTTCCGTTTGCTTTTATCTTTGCATCAACATGTCTTGTGTGTATTGAAGATAGTGATATAAGGGTATAATATGTGTTTCTCTGAATTTCAGATTCTGTTTTCGACATGTGTGACCGAACCACACTTTTGATCAACGCCACAGCTGGTATCATACGGAGTCACTCCAACTACCCATGGCATTATTCTGCAGTGGAGACAACCTGCCGTAAATATATCCCAGTCCACAAGACATATGGTTTACGTATATACACTGACGAAATCGACCTTGACCCTGACACAAGACAGGATAATCTCCGGTTCTTCAACGCCAAGGGCGAGATGAAGAAGGTGATAGGGAGCCAGAATGTGGACATCACCGCCAAGGACGGATGTGTCATGTTGCAGTTTCACGTCTCCAAGAGGTCCAAGGGAGGCAAAGGTTTCATACTAAAGTTTGAAAGTAAGAGCCAGCAGGTAGCCATGAAGGTGTCGTGAAGGCGGGTTGGGGATTAACGTCGCCTTCTTACTTACTTACTTACTTTGGAGATTAAACGTGCGCTTTCCGACTGATGCGTATTTCGCACACGGCCCCGGCCAGGCCATTTAGTGTGTTTCCGAAAGGGGCGAAAGTGGTCTGTGCAACCCAAGAGGGGGCTTTATGGGTTGCTTATATAGAATTTGGGAATTTTGAGATTTGGAATAGATGACGTCGATTTCAAGTTTATGGCACTTATATAGAGACGCGTATGTGTATGTATGTGTGTCTGTGTATGTTTGTGTGCGTGTATTCGTGCATGTGTGTGTGCGTGTGTGTATGTGTGTGTGTGCGTGTGTGTATGTGTGCGTGCGTGCGTGCGTGCGTGTGTGTGCATGTGTGTGTGTGTGCGTGCTTGTGCGTGTGTGTGTGGGTGCGTGTGTGCGTGTGTGTGTGCATGTGTGTTTGTGCGTGCGTGTGTGCGTTTGTGTATGTGTACGTGTGTGTGTGTGCATGTGTGCGTGCGTGCTTGTGTGTGTGTGGGTGCGTGTGTGTGTGTGTGTGTGTGTGTGTGTGTGTGTGTGTGTGTGTGACTGTACTCATCGGTAATGCTGGTTTTATAGTGAGGTGGGGTGGCAATTTGGTTTTATGTCGCGATCCAGAATATTGCACGTATATAGAGACGTGCGACGTGTGTGTGTGTGTGCGCGTGTGTGCGTGCGTGCGTGCGTGCGTGTGTGCGTGTCTGTCTGTCTGTCTGCTTGTACTACTTCGGGCGAAAGCCGGATTTATCGTTCCAGCCCTCTGAGATACCAAGCCAGAGTTAAACACCATAATCTGACTCCGAGCAGACAAGCCCTTGTTTTACCCCTTAATGACGAGCGCCAGACAGGGTATCAAGTTCCATATTTTACGGTCGTTCTTCCGCTCTCTGTGCTGAGGTTTTACAGTGCTAGCCGACCGGTCCTTGTTTTACCACGAAGCTTCCACTCCCCGGACGTTCTATCCACTAGACCACGGAGGTTGTGTGTAGTGAAATTACACTGTAAACCTGTTACCGTTTAACACCAGATTCCGCAGCATAGAGTTCGTAGAACATGACGTTCTTGTTTAATGACATGCTATCCGGAGCTTAATATCAATAAATAAGGAAAACATATTGATGCAAAGATAAAAGCAAACGGAACAACTTGAACGGTTATTAAAGGTTCACGATTACCGCCAGACTGTCGTGTGTCATGTGATAGTCACGTGCACGAATCTAGGTCCAATATGGTTTCCTGACATTGCTGGTTGAGGTCTTGTTTGAGACGAGACACGAGACGCATTGTGATGGAGAGGGGGTTACGTGATTTTTGTTTGTTGTTTAACGCCGCACTCAGCAATAGTCCAGCTATATGACGGCGGTCTGTGAATAATCGAATCTGGACCAGACAATCCAGTGGTTAATATCATGAGCATCGATCCACGCAATTGGGATCAATGACATGTATCAACCAAGTCAGCGAGCCTGACCACCCGATCCCGTTAGTCGCCTCTTACGACGAGCATAGTCGCCTTTTACGGCAAGCATTGGTTGCTGAAGACCTATTCTACCCCGGATCTTCAGGGGTTACGTAACTGCGGTGAGTGGAAGGTCCTTCTTCAAGATATACCCCGGGTGTGATTCGTTGTACATGATGTTCCTGTTTATTTGCAGCTGCAGTGAAGTCTAGTGGAAGCACGAGGATGTTGCCGTCACAAACCTGCGAGGATATGATGAAACGGAGTAAACATCACCGCAATACTGGAGGTGAGTGAGTGAGTGAGTGATCTATCTACACGCAGGCCAGGCAACAAATGGGACTTCTCCCAGGAAGCGCTGCCTAGTCGAAACCACCCAGAACTTTTTGGAGAATGTGGTGAAGACTCCCCAACACTGCAGCCTTCTGTATTACCAAGATTGTCAGAAGGGCTGTATTCAAGGCAGTAAACCCGGGTACTCTCCGAATGTCAGTCAACAGATTTGGAGGTACCATACCAAAGGCACCGAGAACAATGGGGAGTCGGACAACTTGGTACTTGGGATGCAAGCGTGACATTTCGAAAGCGAGGTCCGCATATTTGCCATGTTTTTTACCTCAATCTTGTCAATCACATTAGTGTCAAAGGGGGCAGAAAATTCAATGATATAAATGATTTCATTGGATTTATCAAAAAGGACAAGATCAGGTTTGTTGGCCTGGATACGTCTGAGGCTGTAAATGGGCCTGTTCCAAATAATTTTGTATATCATTTTCCATGACGCCCTCCACATATTCCGGGTCGTACCATGGGTGGACCTCTGGGTCAAAACCACAAACATGGCGAAGACGGTAATAGAATGATCGAGCTACACAATCATGTCGTTTAAGATAATGTTTTGTGCTATAGCTGGGCATCCGCTGACAATGTGTTGGACAGTCTCATTAAATGCATTACATAATCTACATTTCATATTTACATTTTGATGCAAAATCACACATTGACGGTTTTCGAGTGGGAAGTGACTGGTCCTGAGGAGCGAACAGAAAGCCTTGTTTCACTTTTCAGGCCAGCCGACTTCATCCAAGCGAAGAACTCTGCAGGGTTGCTGACCTTCTCTACAAACTGTACATAAACTCGATGCAGTGGTCGTTCAAAAATCCTCTCCTATTATTATTATCATTATTATTGTTGTTATTGTTGTTGTTTTCAGATTTCATAGTTGCTCACTGACGTAATAGCCACATTTGATCTTTCAGTCAAGCTTCCTAGGGGACGAGGGGCGGCACGTTGCTCTGACATGGCTGGGGGGAGAAGCCGGTGTAAGAAGAAAATTAAAGGAAGCAGGATAGGCAAAAAGGGCATGTCTGTTGGCAAGGCAACGGCGAGGAAATCTGGAGCAAACTGGCAGAATACGGAGGGTAAAAAGACCAGAAGAGGGCGTCGCAACAGACGAGGGCGGGATAAGAAGAGAAGGAACAGACGAAAAAATAAGAGAGGAAGGAAGAGGAAGAGTAAATCGAGAAGAAGACGACGACGGCCACATGTCCATCGAACGTCTGTCGATGGAACGTGGAATGCAATAAATAGCTATGCCTCGTGAACATGTACTGTTATCATTGTTTACAAGGATGTGTTCGATGTGTCAACAGTGCTGTCAAATCATTTCAACCCACATGTGTTCAGTGTGCCATAGGTGTTGTTAATTATTTCAGAACATATGTGTTCAATGTTGCATCGTGTTGTCAATTCCTTGCAAACCACAAGTTGTTCACTATTTCAAAGGTGTTGCCAATTAAGGGTAACCGCATCTGTTCAGAGCTTCAATTGTGTAGTCAATTCCTTGCAAACCACAAGTTGTTCGCTATTTCAAAGGTGCTGACAATTAAGGGTAACCGCATCTGTTGAGAGCTTCAATTGTGTAGTCAATTCATTGCAAACCACAAGATGTTCATTATTTCAATAGTGTCGTAATTGTTTCGATTATCCAACAATTCATCGGCCATCGTGAGAAGTTTTTAAGCGTTCAGTTGATTCATGAGAGGGAAATGACCTTAAGATATCCAACGCATAGAGAATCTCACAGTCTTCTGACATCAAATGTGTATCAAATGATACACTCCGAGATGAGATCAGCCACTCAGGTCTTAAACGCTTCGTGTATATTTTAGCTTCGAAAGAAAGAGAGTTTGATTTTATGTATAATCAAATATTCTTCATCAGTCTTAATGTTAAAAATCAATGTATTACGTTGGAGACCACGCGTGGTCTTCATCACCATCTTCAAATCATAAAGGCAGATCCCCGCGCAAAAGAATATCAAAATGCACTTCTGTATTAAAATAATAATAATTCGCATTTGCCTGCTTATCTAGTCTATGTTATGGCACGATATCAAGGAAAAAATACTAACTAACTATTTTTATTTAAGTACGAGGAGACATAAATTCAAATCTCAATTATGAGCGAAATATAATTTATTTTATAAATGGTAAATTTGTCAGTGGGTGAATCGGTTTCGGAAATACTGCCAGTCTGGTGAAATGGTGAAGTCGTATAGGACGTCACTGACGAAGGTGTTACATGTC
The DNA here is from genome assembly GCF_022045235.1 of Haliotis cracherodii. NCBI lineage: Eukaryota > Metazoa > Mollusca > Gastropoda > Lepetellida > Haliotidae > Haliotis > Haliotis cracherodii. The sequence continues at coordinate 31,945,350 of NW_027266268.1, read as the reverse complement.
GCTGTGTTACATGTATAACGTCATAGATATTGATCCTATTTTGCTTCGCATTCAAATTTATCCGCACAAGCCAAATTGTGTCCAGTATTGCTACTGTCATGTCGTCTCGTTGTTGGAATGAAATGAATGAAAGACGTTTTAGTAAATGGTAGAAACATATGCATTTATCCGGTAATCGGACACCTGGTGTTCTGTTCACAAAAGTAAAGATTTGTTAATCCGTAAACTCGTTTATCTGGACTCTTTGACGGGAAACCATACGGATTAACGAGGTTATATTATGTATGAAAAATGTCTTTGTGTGTTTCTGTCATGGTGCTGACCTCATTTGCTCGAAACATTCCGAAAATGTATTTTTTTACATTGTATTGTGTATTTATTCAATTGAATTTTTTTGCGCTACCTTTTTTCATTATTGTTCATGTTTCAATATGTTGAATAAAATGTTTAATTTTCGTACGTTTCTTTTTCTTTAATAAGTTATTCATTTCCTTTACCAATTATTACTTTCAAGCTCATACAATCATCCTCGGCGCACACATGATCGTGTCACAATAAAATATTCTTTGTAATAGACAGAAGACACATAATCGCACATTACATAATCGATGTACAGCTATAGTAACAATATAGGATGTCATGCTCTAGGTTCCTTTATCCACGGCAAGTCGTGGAGGGATCTGTCAGAGATTGCTATGTAAGCTTCAAAATGTGTGTGTGTAGCTCTTGTGAAGGATGAGATCTAGAGGTGTCAGGTGTAAACTGAAGTAGCACGTCACGTGTCAGGTGTATACTGAAGTAGCACGTCACGTGTCAGGTGTATACTGAAGTAGCACGTCACGTGTCAGGTGTATACTGAAGTAGCACGTCACGTGTCAGGTGTATACTGAAGTAGCACGTCACGTGTCAGGTGTATACTGAAGTAGCACGTCACGTGTCAGGTGTAGACGGAAGTAACATGTCATGGGTCAGGTGTATACTGAAGTAGCATGTCATATGTCAGGTGTACACTGAAGTAGCATCTTATATGTCAGGTTTATACTGAAGTAGCACATCACGTGTCAGGTGTATACTGAAGTAGCATGTCATATGTCAGGTGTATACTGAGCTGACACAGATTGTGTCAGGTTATACGGAAGTAGAATGTCATGTGTCAGATGTATTCTGAGGTAGCACGGAATGTGTCAAGTGTATACTGAATTAGCATGTCATGTCGGTTGTATACTGAAGTAGCAAGTCACGTGTAATGTGTATACCGAAGTAGCACGTCACGTGTCAGGTGTACACTGAAGTAGCACGTCACGTGTCAGGTGTATACTGAAGTAGCACGTCACGTGTCAGGTGTATACTGAAGTAGCACGTCACGTGTCAGGTGTATACTGAAGTAGCACGTCACGTGTCAGGTGTAGACGGAAGTAACATGTCATGGGTCAGGTGTATACGGAAGTAGCATGTCATATGTCAGGTGTACACTGAAGTAGCATCTTATATGTCAGGTTTATACTGAAGTAGCACATCACGTGTCAGGTGTATACTGAGCTGACACGGATTGTGTCAGGTTATACGGAAGTAGAATGTCATGTGTCAGATGTATTCTGAGGTAGCACGGAATGTGTCAAGTGTATACTGAATTAGCATGTCATGTCGGGAGTATACTGAAGTAGCAAGTCACGTGTAATGTGTATACCGAAGTAGCACGTCACGTGTCAGGTGTACACTGAAGTAGCACGTCACGTGTCAGGTGTATACTGAAGTAGCACGTCACGTGTCAGGTGTATACTGAAGTAGCACGTCACGTGTCAGGTGTATACTGAAGTAGCACGTCACGTGTCAGGTGTAGACGGAAGTAACATGTCATGGGTCAGGTGTATACGGAAGTAGCATGTCATATGTCAGGTGTACACTGAAGTAGCATCTTATATGTCAGGTTTATACTGAAGTAGCACATCACGTGTCAGGTGTATACTGAAGTAGCATGTCATATGTCAGGTGTATACTGAGCTGACACGGATTGTGTCAGGTTATACGGAAGTAGAATGTCATGTGTCAGATGTATTCTGAGGTAGCACGGAATGTGTCGAGTGTATACTGAATTAGCATGTCATGTCGGGTGTATACTGAAGTAGCAAGTCACGTGTAATGTGTATACCGAAGTAGCACATCATTTATCAGGTGTTTACAGAAGTAGCACGGAATGTGTCAGGTGTATACAGAAGTAGCACGGAATGTGTCAGGTGTATACAGAAGTAGCACGGAATGTGTCAGGTGTATACTGAAGTGGCACAGAATGTGTCAGGTGTTTACAGAAGTAGCACGGAATGTGTCAAGTGTATACAGAAGTAGCACGGAATGTGTCAGGTGTTTACAGAAGTAGCACGGAATGTGTCAAGTGTATACTGAAGTAGCACGTCACGTGTCAAGTGTATACTGAAGCAGCATGTCACGTGTCAGGTGTATACTGAAGTAGCACGTCACGTATCAGGTCTAACTGAAGTAGCACGTCACGTGTCAGGTGTATACTGAAGTAGCATGTCACGTATCAGGTGTATACTGTAGTAGCACGGAATGTGTCAAGTGTATACTGTAGTAGGACGGAATGTGTCAGGTGTATACTGAAGTAGCATGTCACGTGTCAGGTGTATACTGAAGTAGCACGTCACGTATCAGGTGTATACTGTAGTAGCACGGAATGTGTCAAGTGTATACTGTAGTAGGACGGAATGTGTCAGGTTTATACTGAAGTAGCATGTCACGTGTCAGGTGTATACTGAAGTAGCACGTCACGTATCAGGTGTATACTGTAGTATGATGGAATGTGTCAGGTGTATACTGTAGTAGGACGGAATGTATCAGGTGTATACTGTAGTATGATGGAATGTGTCAGGTGTATACTGTAGTATGATGGAATGTGTCAGGTGTATACTGTAGTATGATGGAATGTGTCAGGTGTATACTGTAGTAGGACGGAATGTGTCAGGTGTATACTGTAGTAGGACGGAATGTGTCAGGTTTATACTGTAGTAGGACGGAATGTGTCAGGTGTATACTGTAGTATGACGGAATGTGTCAGGTGTATACTGTAGTATGATGGAATGTGTCAGGTGTATACTGTAGTAGGACGGAATGTATCAGGTGTATACTGTAGTAAGACGGAATGTATCAGGTGTATACTGTAGTATGACGGAATGTGTCAGGTGTATACTGTAGTAGGACGGAATGTGTCAGGTGTATACTGTAGTAGGACGGAATGTGTCAGGTGTATACTGTAGTAGGACGGAATGTATCAGGTGTATACTGTAGTATGACGGAATGTATCAGGTGTATACTGTAGTAAGACGGAATGTGTCAGGTTTATACTGTAGTAGGACGGAATGTGTCAGGTTTATACTAAAGTAGCATGTCACGTGTCAAGTGTATACTGAAGTAGCACGTCACGTATCAGGTGTATACTGAAGTAGCACGTCACGTGTCAGGTGTATACTGAAGTAGCACGTCACGTATCAGGTGTATACTGTAGTATGATGGAATGTGTCAGGTGTATACTGTAGTATGACGGAATGTGTCAGGTGTATACTGTAGTAGGACGGAATGTGTCAGGTGTATACTGTAGTAGGACGGAATGTGTCAGGTGTATACTGTAGTAGGACGGAATGTGTCAAGTGTATACTGAAGTAGCACGTCACGTGTCAGGTGTATACTGAAGTAGCACGTCACGTATCAGGTGTATACTGTAGTATGATGGAATGTGTCAGGTGTATACTGTAGTATGACGGAATGTGTCAGGTGTATACTGTAGTATGACGGAATGTGTCAAGTGTATACTGAAGTAGCACGTCACGTGTCAGGTGTATACTGAAGTAGCACGGAATGTGTCAGGTGTATACTGTAGTATGACGGAATGTGTCAGGTGTATACTGTAGTATGATGGAATGTGTCAGGTGTATACTGTAGTATGACGGAATGTATCAGGTGTATACTGTAGTATGATGGAATGTGTCAAGTGTATACTGAAGTAGCACGTCACGTATCAGGTGTATACTGTAGTATGATGGAATGTGTCAGGTGTATACTGTAGTATGACGGAATGTGTCAGGTGTATACTGTAGTAGGACGGAATGTGTCAGGTGTATACTGTAGTAGGACGGAATGTATCAGGTGTATACTGTAGTAGGACGGAATGTATCAGGTGTATACTGTAGTATGACGGAATGTATCAGGTGTATACTGTAGTAGGACGGAATGTGTCAGGTGTATACTGTAGTAGGACGGAATGTGTCAGGTGTATACTGTAGTAGGACGGAATGTATCAGGTGTATACTGTAGTATGACGGAATGTATCAGGTGTATACTGTAGTAGGACGGAATGTGTCAGGTGTATACTGTAGTAGGACGGAATGTGTCAGGTGTATACTGTAGTATGACGGAATGTATCAGGTGTATACTGTAGTATGACGGAATGTGTCAGGTGTATACTGTAGTATGATGGAATGTGTCAGGTGTATACTGTAGTATGACGGAATGTATCAGGTGTATACTGTAGTATGATGGAATGTGTCAGGTGTATACTGAAGTAGCATGTCACGTGTCAGGTGTATACTGTAGTATGACGGAATGTATCAGGTGTATACTGTAGTATGATGGAATGTGTCAGGTGTATACTGTAGTAGGACGGAATGTGTCAGGTGTATACTGTAGTAGGACGGAATGTGTCAGGTTTATACTGAAGTAGCACGTCACGTATCAGGTGTATACTGTAGTAGGACGGAATGTATCAGGTGTATACTGTAGTATGACGGAATGTGTCAGGTGTATACTGTAGTATGACGGAATGTATCAGGTGTATACTGTAGTAGGACGGAATGTGTCAGGTGTATACTGTAGTATGACGGAATGTGTCAGGTGTATACTGTAGTATGACGGAATGTATCAGGTGTATACTGTAGTAAGACGGAATGTATCAGGTGTATACTGTAGTAGGACGGAATGTGTCAGGTGTATACTGTAGTATGACGGAATGTGTCAGGTGTATACTGTAGTATGACGGAATGTATCAGGTGTATACTGTAGTATGACGGAATGTGTCAGGTGTATACTGTAGTAAGACGGAATGTGTCAGGTGTATACTGTAGTAGGACGGAATGTGTCAGGTGTATACTGTAGTAGGACGGAATGTGTCAGGTGTATACTGTAGTAGGACGGAATGTGTCAAGTGTATACTGTAGTATGATGGAATGTGTCAGGTGTATACTGAAGTAGCATGTCACGTGTCAGGTGTATACTGTAGTATGACGGAATGTATCAGGTGTATACTGTAGTATGATGGAATGTGTCAGGTGTATACTGTAGTATGATGGAATGTGTCAGGTGTATACTGTAGTAGGACGGAATGTGTCAGGTGTATACTGTAGTAGGACGGAATGTGTCAGGTGTATACTGTAGTATGATGGAATGTGTCAGGTGTATACTGTAGTAGGACGGAATGTATCAGGTGTATACTGTAGTATGATGGAATGTGTCAGGTGTATACTGTAGTAAGACGGAATGTATCAGGTGTATACTGTAGTATGATGGAATGTGTCAGGTGTATACTGTAGTAGGACGGAATGTGTCAGGTGTATACTGTAGTAGGACGGAATGTGTCAGGTTTATACTGAAGTAGCACGTCACGTATCAGGTGTATACTGAAGTAGCACGTCACGTATCAGGTGTATACTGTAGTACGACGGAATGTATCAGGTGTATACTGTAGTAGCACGTCACGTGTCAGGTTTATACTGAAGTAGCACGTCACGTATCAGGTGTATACTGTAGTAGGACGGAATGTATCAGGTGTATACTGTAGTATGACGGAATGTGTCAGGTGTATACTGTAGTAGGACGGAATGTGTCAGGTGTATACTGTAGTATGACGGAATGTGTCAGGTGTATACTGAAGTAGGACGGAATGTGTCAGGTGTATACTGTAGTAGGACGGAATGTGTCAGGTGTATACTGTAGTAAGACGGAATGTATCAGGTGTATACTGTAGTAGGACGGAATGTATCAGGTGTATACTGTAGTATGACGGAATGTGTCAGGTGTATACTGTAGTATGACGGAATGTATCAGGTGTATACTGTAGTATGACGGAATGTGTCAGGTGTATACTGTAGTAGGACGGAATGTGTCAGGTGTATACTGTAGTATGATGGAATGTGTCAGGTGTATACTGTAGTAGGACGGAATGTGTCAGGTGTATACTGTAGTAGGACGGAATGTGTCAGGTTTATACTGAAGTAGCACGTCACGTATCAGGTGTATACTGTAGTATGACGGAATGTGTCAGGTGTATACTGTAGTAGGACGGAATGTGTCAGGTTTATACTGAAGTAGCATGTCACGTGTCAGGTGTATACTGAAGTAGCACGTCACGTATCAGGTGTATACTGTAGTATGACGGAATGTGTCAGGTGTATACTGTAGTAGGACGGAATGTATCAGGTGCATACTGTAGTATGATGGAATGTGTCAGGTGTATACTGTAGTAGGACGGAATGTATCAGGTGCATACTGTAGTATGATGGAATGTGTCAGGTGTATACTGTAGTAGGACGGAATGTGTCAGGTGTATACTGAAGTAGCACGTCACGTATCAGGTGTATACTGTAGTATGACGGAATGTGTCAGGTGTATACTGTAGTATGACGGAATGTGTCAGGTGTATACTGTAGTATGACGGAATGTGTCAGGTGTATACTGTAGTATGACGGAATGTGTCAGGTGTATACTGTAGTATGACGGAATGTGTCAGGTGTATACTGTAGTAGGACGGAATGTGTCAGGTGTATACTGTAGTAGGACGGAATGTGTCAGGTGTATACTGTAGTAGGACGGAATGTGTCAGGTGTATACTGTAGTAGGACGGAATGTGTCAGGTGTATACTGTAGTAGGACGGAATGTATCAGGTGTATACTGTAGTATGACGGAATGTATCAGGTGTATACTGTAGTAGCACGGAATGTGTCAAGTGTATACTGAAGTAGCACGGAATTTGTCAGGTTTATACTGAAGTAGCATCTTATATGTCAGGTTTATTCTGAAGTAGCACGTCACGTGTCAGGTGTATACGGAAGTAACATGTCATGGGTCAGGTGTATACGGAAGTAACATGTCATGGGTCAGGTGTATACTGAAGTAGCACGTCACGTATCAGGTGTATACTGTAGTAGCACGGAATGTGTCAAGTGTATACTGAAGTAGCACGGAATTTGTCAGGTTTATACTGAAGTAGCATCTTATATGTCAGGTTTATTCTGAAGTAGCACGTCACGTGTCAGGTGTATACGGAAGTAACATGTCATGGGTCAGGTGTATACGGAAGTAACATGTCATGGGTCAGGTGTATACGGAAGTAACATGTCATGGGTCAGGTGTATACGAAAGTAACATGTCATGTGTCAAGTGTATACGGAAGTAGCACGTCCCATGTCAGGTGTATACTGAAGTAGCACGTCCCATGTCAGGTGTGTACTGAAGTGGCACGGAATGTGTCAGGTGCATACTGAAGTGGCACGGAATGTGTCAAGTGCATACTGAAGTATCACATCACGTGCCAGGAGTGTACAGAAGTAGCGCGTCAAATGTCAATAGTGTACTGAAGTACTACGGAATGTGTCAGGTGTATACCGAAGTAGCATCTCATATGTCAGGGATATACTTAAGTAGATAGGAATGTGTCAGGTGTATACTGAAGTAGCATCTCATATGTCACGGATATACTTAAGTAGATAGGAATGTGTCAGGTGTATACTGAAGTAGCATGTCATATGTTAGGTGTATACTGAAGTAGCACGTCACGTATCAGGTGTACACTGAAGTAGCACGTCACGTGTCAGGTGAATAGTGAAGTAGCACGTTACGTATCAGGTGTATACTGTAGTAGCACGGAATGTGTCAAGTGCATACTGAAGTATCACATCACGTGCCAGGAGCATACGGAAGTAGCGCGTCACATGTCAATAGTGTACTGAAGTACTACGGAATGTGTCAGGTGTATACCGAAGTAGCATCTCATATGTCACGGATATACTTAAGTAGCTAGGAATGTGTCAGGTGTTACTGAAGTAGCACGTTACGTATCAGGTGTATACTGGAGTAGGACGCCATGTGTCCGGTCTATACTTAAGAAGCACGGAATGTGTCAGGTGTATAGTGAAGTAGGACGTCATTTGGCAGGTGTATACAAAAGTAGCATGTCATGTGTCAGGTGTTACTGAAGTAGCACGTTACGTATCAGGTGTATACTGAAGTAGGACGCCATGTGTCCGGTGTATACTTAAGAAGCACGGAATATGTGAGGTGTATAGTGAAGTAGGACGTCATTTGTCAGGTGTATACAGAAGTAGCATGTCATGTGTCAGGTGTTACTGAAGTAGCATGTCGTATGTTAGGTGTATACTGAAGTAGGACGCCATGTGTCCGGTGTATACTTAAGAAGCACGGAATATGTGAGGTGTATAGTGAAGTAGGACGTCATTTGTCAGGTGTATACAGAAGTAGCATGTCATGTGTCAGGTGTTACTGAAGTAGCACGTTACGTATCAGGTGTATACTGTAGTAGGACGCCATGTGTCCGGTGTATACTTAAGAAGCACGGAATATGTGAGGTGTATAGTGAAGTAGGACGTCATTTGTCAGGTATATACAGAAGTAGCATGTCATGTGTCAGGTGTTACTGAAGTAGCACGCCATTTGTCAGATTTATTAGCATTTGAGAAGCTGAAACACATGGTAGCTATACTAATCAAGTAGGCTTTCTCTCTCTCTCTCGCTCCCTCTACCCCCTTTCTCTCTACCCTCTTTCTCTCTCTCTCGTTCTCTCTCTCTCTCTCTCTCTCTCGCTCTCTCTCTCTCTCTCGTCCTCTAGTCAAGGTAGACCGCCTCCCTGATCTAGTGATAGAACGTCCGTCCGGGGAGCGGAAGGTTCGGGGTTCAATCCCCGGCCGCTTCATACCAAAAGACGTTAAAAGTGGTACTTGTTACCCTGGCATTAAGGGACTTAAACAAGGACTGGTTGGCTCGAAGTCAGTATACTGTGTCTGTGTTGGGTATTCATGTCAAACTGCGGCATGGTATCTCAGTGGGCTAGCACTATATATCGTCATCATCCCGCACTAGTACAAGCAGACACACACACAATAAACTAAAATACACTGCCATACACTGTCGCTATAAAAGTGCAATAATCTTGGACGCGACGTTAAAACCCCGTTTTACCACCCACCTCCATTCCAGGTACTCCCTCGCCACCGTACGTGCACAGACTCGGTAACGCATATACAGACCGATCAGATTCTCCTCATATAACTGGGGCCGATGCAATATCTGTTATACATATTCCGTCCATAATATTGGTAAGTTCTCTTTTGTGTCTCTTATCTGCTCGTCTATAAGGGGCTATTGTTTGTTGAATTGTGGGTATTGTTTGTTGCTTTTAAGGGCGCAAGATCCTTGATGGCGGCCTGACAAGAATGCAGTCATTGCTCGTCATCGTATCCCGTACACAGGGATGCAGGATACTGGATTTAAATCATTCGTGAATTGAACAACACGAATCAATTTCATAAAGATTTTTTGTGTATTTTGTGCATGTGGTACACTGACCTCTCTCCTCACGTACAGGACTCACTTGCACAAAGCCATCTCAGCGCTAAGCCTATCGTAAGCCTATGTTAAAGTATGGGAGTTACGATCATCTTAGCGCTAAGCCTATTGTAAGCCTATGTTAAAGTATGGGAGTTACGATCATCTCAGCGCTAAGACTATCGTAAGCCTACGTTAAAGTATGGGAGTTACGATCATCTCAGCGCTAAGCCTATTGTAAGCCTACGTTAAAGTATGGGAGTAACGATCATCTTAGCGCTAAGACTATCGAAAGCCTATGTTAAAGTATGGGAGTAACGATCATCTTAGCGCTAAGACTATTGTAAGCCTATGTTACAGTATGGGAGTGACGATCATCTTAGCGCTAAGCCTATTGTAAACCTATGTTAAAGTATGGGAGTTACGATCATCTTAGCGCTAAGCTTATTGTAAACCTATGTTAAAGTATTGGAGTTACGATCATCTTAGCGCTAAGACTATTGTAAGCCTATGTTAAAGTATGGCAGTAACGATCATCTTAGCGCTAAGACTATTGTAAACCTGTGTTAAAGTATGGGAGTAACGATCATCTTAGCGCTAAGACTATTGTAAGCCTATGTTAAAGTATGAGAGTTGCGATCATCTTAGCGCTAAGACTATTGTAAGCCTATGTGAAAGTATGGGAGCAACGATCATCTCAGCGCTAAGCCTATTGTAAGCCTATGTTTAAGTATGGGAGTTACGATCATCTTAGCGCTCAGATCGCTTTGTACAAGTGGGTCCTGGTCTCCATAAAAAAAACATTGTTCAGGGATTCGTATGTCTAAACAAATATGGTGTAATTAAACTACCGCGCTGTCCAGTGTTTATATGATGTCATCCATAATAAAGGGATAAAGTGAGTAAGCGAGTTGGGTTTAACGCCACTTTGAACAGTATTTCAATTATATCACGGCATGTCAGCTTAATGTGGGAGGAAAGCCCGAAGTTATGCAGGTCGGTTACCATCTACGAACACGAGTGTGGTGTTGACCTTGATATATAATCGGGGCGAACCGGGATTCGAACCGGGATTCGAACTCACAATCATAGGCAAGCACAAGGGACGCAACTCAGCGAATTGCGGCGCCTCGGACGACTGGGCTATCTAATGCGCATAACTATGATAAGGAATATCGTTACAAACAGCATGCAGGACTGTACAATAGTTCAATCACACGACTGGCGCAATGAATACACTGACAGGTTGAGCAATTCGAACTGTGGTGTATCGGTTTGGTTTGATTGTTGTTTTATGCCGAACTCAGCAATATTCCAGCTATATGACGGCGGTCTATAAAAAATCGAGTCTGGACCAGACAATCCAGTGATTGATATCATGAGCATCGATCTACGCAGTTGGGATCGATGAGATGAATCGATCAAGTCAGCGAGTCTGACCACCCGATCCCATTAGTCGCCTCTTACGACAAGCATAATCGCCTTTTACGGCAAGCATGGGTTGCTAAAGACCTATTCTACCCCGGACCTTCACGGGTTTGGTGTATCGGAAGTCCTTTATCAATATATCTAAGTCAATAATGGCATGTTGACCATATGAAGCGATGCAGCTCGAAGTCTAAATATTATTACGTCGGGCGTGATGCCGCATCAATACGTGAGGTGAGGTGAAGTGAAATGGGGTTTAGCGTAGCGTCCAATATTATTGCACTTATATAGCGACGTGCATGTACGTATGTGTGTTTGTGTGGCTGCTTGTACTAGTCCGGACTGATGCCCATTTATAGTGCTAGCCCACTGAGATACCATGCCGCAGTTTAACATGAATACCCCACTCAGACACAGTATACTGACTCCTAGCCGACCAGTCCTTGTTTTAGCCCCTTAATGCCGAGCGCCAGACAGGGTAACAACAAGTTCCATCTTCTAACGTCTTTTGGTATGACGCGGCCGGGGATCGAACCCCGGACCTTCCGCTCTCCGGGCGGACGCTCTACCACTAGACCACGGAGGCGGTCGCATCAATACGTAATCCATGGACTGTCGATACACGTTAAAGAGGATAAAGGAAAGAGGCGCACGTTTCTGGACACCACAACTCTAACGTACATATTTTGTGAAGCTTCTGTATAGATTTTTAGGGAAACTATTTCAAAAGTTAGATATCATTAGCTAAATAGATGTTATCGCGCGAGTGTGTTTGGGGATGATAAATAACCTGTGTTAGGCTATTGTAGTGAGCGAGCCTTGGCGAGCTAAATACATGGTGTTTATTCCTAAAACAGGATACTTACCATCCCCAAACACACAAGCGTGATAACCTCTTTATCATATAATGTCATTCTTCAATTCTGTGCTTGAAAATCGCTTTCCATCTCTCACAAATATTACCGAAACATTGCAAGTTTTCCGGGATTGTGCGCATGAATATATGTTACGTCACACGGTAAGTGATGTGTCGGTCGGACAGTGACAGTAGCCAATATAGATATAACTAAAATCTGTTTCATATACAGTGGCGAAACAACATATACCCAAAACGACAATTGCTTACACAAATTGTTTTTACTTGTCTTTCGCGGCAATCCATCAGTCTGTCCGCTAGATTAACAGAAAATACGTTGATTGATTAATCACAGTTATCTTGCACAGTGGATATGTCAAGAGTGAGTGTTTACATGTCTAGGTTTATTAAAACAAAGGGAATACACTCATATCATGGCGTGAAGTGCCGATGTAAAAACAATATACTTTGTTCAAAGGGTTAACTGATAATACGTTGATTGATTGATCACTGTCATCTATCACACAATGTATTTTTAGGAACCGTGGACGTTGTAGTTGTCACGTAGGCTTTCTCAGCCGACCATTGAGACTTGACACCTATGTAAAACACCTGAAACAATCCAAGTGATCAGTTGAGAAACGAACACGGGTTATAATAACCCGAAACGATATATATCTTTTAAAATATTTGATTGTTACTGAGACACGTGACATCGAATAAGTTTCTTTGTACAGCTGCAGACGAATGGGATATTGTTCCTTTGTATGGATATTCACGGATACATTCCTCGAACAAGGAAGCTGCCTAAAATTTATACACATAAATTTGGTAGGTTGTAATTATGATATTTGCATTTTGTTTTCCTTCATTTGAACCGATTCGTACTTGTTTCTCTACGTCTTGGTTGGGAAATTCTTCAATGAGCGATAGACGTCGTTTTCACAGATCATTTCCTTTGTAAGCGTGTATATATTACCGTCAATTTGTAAAATGTGATTCTCTCAGGCAATTATAAAATGTGTAAATAATTCTGTCATTTTGACTAAAAAATCTGTCCAGATTGATTAAGACGATCAAAAGAACTTACAAACATCACATCAGATTATTATGTAGGATTAGAAGCCAAACATAGAAATGTACTTTTCAACGTAACATTTTCAGTCTCTTGGTGATGACATTAAACATCAAAATGTTTGGAATTCGTTATCATAATAATGCAGATGGAAATGTTTTTCAGTCACTTTGTAAAATAACTGAATATTTAGACGTTTAATAAATTTGTTACACATTTGACAGTAAAAAAATATACACACAATAAAAAAAGCAATGCTCAGGTGAAATATTTACTTTGTGTTGCAAGTCAAAATAGTGTAAACGAAAATCGCAAAATTACCAAGCAAGTGACTTATCAAAACTTCGTCACCATTACCGATGCTACCCACAAAGATACCTACATTTCCTTATTATCTCGAAAACTGTATTTCATTTTGTTGATCAATGTGACCATACGCACTTATTACTACCCATAAAAGTAACTAATGCGCTTACGAATGGCGCAGCAGAGGTCGCGAACTAGTCTAGATTTCTGCTATACATCCGGGTACTCGCTGGGAAAAAACAATAACAAAGGCAACAACCAGTCCCGGGGAATTGCGTTAGATCAGTGCCCCTTTAATATTTGCATCTATATCCGCATATTACCCCAACGGATATCGTATTTATCCGTTGGCTTTTATCCTGCCGAGAAACCCACCCATTATATGATAAACCATTTTGAATTATTTCCCTATAGTTTGACTTTGGGGCGTCAGTTTACAAGTAGGGCTTGCGCAATACAATGGACTCTAACCACCACCCCAACCCCCAACCTCAACCCCGCCCAGCCAACCCCCTCCAACCCCATTGTTTTTCATTTGGACGATTACATCACATAAAAAAGCTCCTTATACAATTCCCATCTTAGAGAAACTTAAATACGCTTAATATACACTAGCTTGCACATTTGGGGTCACATTTCTGAGATTGTCTGTTTGACATCATCCTCGACAATCCAGGGAAGTATCCCGCCTTCTGTTGTGATAAAAACCCTCTTTCCATTCCCCAGCTAAACTTCGTTTCGGAGGTGACGTCACTATCTCAAACTCCGTTATCACTAACTTGCAAAGGATTTCTCTCCCGTGGGGAATCGTTGTAAGAATGTAGGTTCGAATGGCGCTGATTATGTTTCTAGTTTATCAGAACCTCCCTTTGCTCGTGGGTTTCACCAAAGTGGTAAAGGTTATACCTGCATCACTTCGGGTTTTCATCCATATTAAGCTGACATACAGTGATGTAACTGAATATTCACAGAGACAGTTAACCACTCACTCACTCACTCAACCGCCTCCATGGTCTAGGGGTAGAGTGTTCGCCCTGAGAGCGGTTCGATCCCCGGCCGCGTCATACCAAAAGACGGTAAAAGGATGGTACTTGTTGTTACCCTGTCTGGCGCTCGGCATTAAGGGACTAAAACAAGGACTGGTCGGCTCGGAGTGTATACTGTGTCTGAGTGGGATATTCATATTAAACTGCGTCTTGCTCATTGGTTAGACTTGAAACCGGGAACTAAAATCGGTTTTATAAACTATGATACGGAGATCTAACTAGCGGTGTTTCCCCTGTAATCCTACCATGGAGGTGGTGCCGACACTATATCTGGTATACATCGTTCTGTCCTCAAATGTTGGTAAGTTCTCTTTTGTGTCACCTTATTGCAGATTATACCCTACAACCGCCTTATAATCTCTAATTCGATAGGGTTCTATTGTTGGTTAAAAACATTTGGATTTTATTTGCTGTTTTTAATCCAGATTATTATAATAACGGCAGTTTCGGACAGGTAACCCAGTGATTAATATAATGAGCCCACGCTGTCAGGGAACGATGACGTGCAATCAACAAAATCACCGAGTCTGACAACCGATCCATTCACGGTTCTGATTGGTGTCATCATATTCTGATTCATTGGTTTGATTGGCCATATTATCTGAAGTATTTTTAAATCTTACTTTCCAGTCAACGCCATAAAGAGATCACAAATAACAATGATCTATTTATATGGTACTTAAGTTTAGATGACTTTCACAGTGTCGACTTTGATCCAACAGGGTGACGCAAGCCGAACTTAAGAACTATCAACTTAATGCAATCAATACTACTCGCCTGTGGTCTTCATATTGTGCCCTGACATTAACATTTAATGTAATATGTCAAAGTGGACTGGTTCACGAATCTATAATCTATAAAACTAATCGTCCATCGTTTAGGTTAATGTTTCTTTGTAAGATCAGTTAATGCGCGTCGAGCATTGGAGTGTCGCGTTTACCTTGTAACGGGATATAGTTTTCCTGAGGAAATGATAACAGCTTGACATCCCGGTTTAAAATCATTTCAACTTTACAAGGGTACCTGACTAAGTTATTGCCTTTTATGCATAGAAATATGCTCTGAATTTGTTCATTAAATTGACAAAGAGGGTATTTAGCCTTCAAAACTGGCATCCACAGGCGATATGGCATGGGCAAGATACAATGAAAATTGTACCACAATGCTTTGCAGACCATTGTGATGTCATCGGTTACCATGACGCCCAAATCATAATAGTATCACCAATATCTCTGCCACCGGAGCTAGTTAGCTTTACGTTTTATACTAAAAAAACTTGTTAATTTGGAATTATGATTTTGAATGATACATATGAAGAATCTCACCCTTGTGTCGTTCGATATGAAATATATCAACACTCGTTGTCTATAATCTTAAACTATTTACCAACATAGGGTGTTATATATCCTGGAATAATCATCTCCCGAAAAAACATCACGAATGAAACAAGTGTTTGAATGGAATTACTGACAAAATGAACTGGGACAAACGAATGAGATCTGCATGAATAACCCTCTTACAATAGGTGAGGTGAAATGGGGTTTAACGTCGCGTCCAATATTATTGCACTTATATAGCGACGTGCATGTACGTGTGTGTGTTTGTGTGGCTGCTTGTACTAGTCCGGACTGATGCCGATTTATAGAGCTAGCTCACTGAGATACCATGCCGCAGTTTAACATGAATACCCCACCCAGACACAGTATACTGACTCCGAGCCGACCGGTCCTTGTTTTAGCCCCTTAATGCCGAGCGCCAGTCAGGGTAACAACAAGTACCATCTTTTAATGTCTTTTGGTATGACGCGGCCGGGGATCGAACCCCGGACCTTCCGCTCTCCGGGCGGACGCTCTACCACTAGACCACGGAGGCGGTCCCCCTCTTTTAATAACAAACCACCACCAATGTATACGAGTTTGGATTATTCACGATATTGTAGGATGTGTTTTCATCCCAAAACTATATCACTTAAAAAGGAGTGGAGCTGCAGGCTCAGTAGCGAGTAAAAACCATCAATGTACCCAGATGGCTGCCTCCACCATGTGTCTCCCCCATTTGGTGAGGCGTTCAATCTGCTGAAGAGGCAACTAAAGCCACTCCCGATGCAAAGCACGCAGATTCTGAACAGGAGGCTTCAATGAATCCATACGACGCAGTCCCCAAAGTACTCCAGAGAAATCATGGCGATCTGAGCCAGAGTTGTCACTGGGTTGCTCTGGAGGTAGGCTGTCACTGCCCGGGATCGTTTGTATGTTTGTTGTTTATAGCAATGTTCCAGCTATATGACGGCGTCGAGTCTTGACCAGACAAAACAGTGATTGACATCGTGGGAATCGATCCACGCAATTGGGATACGATGCCATGCGTCTACCAAGTCAGCGAGCCCGACCACCCGATCCCGTTAGTCGCCTCTTACGACAAGCATTGTCGCTTTTTTATGGCAAGCATGGTTTGCTGAAGACCACTTCTAACCCGAATCATCACGGGTGCCGTATTCCTCTGCCTTCAAAGCCTTAGTCGTCCATCTGTGACAAGGAACATGCGCCTGCGTTCGTCCAACCAGTTGAATTGTCGCCATTCTCTCAGATCTCAAGCACGTCTTGCCAAATAAACGTGCCAAATGGAAAGTCTGACGGTGATCTGCCTGTGGGAGGGTTTGATGACCCTCCTGGACGCCATTCCTGCTGATCTCAAGCGGTTGTGGTGGACAGACGTCAGTTAGGTAGGCATCGTCTCTTCAGGACGGGATTCATTTCCAATGGCTCGTGTCCTGCTAACCGAAGCTGTGTCCGTAAAAAACGCTGTAATGTCACAGGAGGTCATCCTGACCTTGGAATGTCCTTCACAGCATCGGGTTGACCATGTTTGGTTACCAATCGGATGATTACTTAATAATATATACCCAGATAGCTATAAAGGTCGGTTGACCATGGAGTGTATCGATTATATGCAATGTTTGTACCTCTGACATTCTCCTTCTTGCATCAGGGAAACAAGTAAACGTTGCAAGACACTGAATTTAAATACCCAATTGTGAAGCCGAAACATTCTGCATTTTAGCGTTTGGACATTACCGTTTGAACGTACAATACGAATGATCACATCTTTACGATGGAACGTTATTCTTTGTGTAATCATCAATAGCATTACAATTGAAATTAATGGTAATTTGTTATAATCCATTATCTAATGGTGTGCTAATATTTTACTCAGGTGTATAGTTGATGTCAAAAGAAACGGGTGAAAATCTCTATCTTTCTGAAATTAATCATATTTCATTTTCAATTCTCGGAAAATATGATTCATCAATTGATGCGAACGCCCCAACACTGCTCTCACCAATATTGCCAGTTCAGAGACAAATTACAACTTGATATGTTAAATAATCTAAGCTTGATAGAGATTTTGCTCAAAGGTGGGAATGATATTCTGAAGCTATTAATCAAAAGCACTTATCGATAGATTAAAATGCGTTTTTGCGATATGCTGTTTCATGCTTAATATACGCATAGGCGGTTATAGCATTCATCTAAACAAAACATGCAATAGATACGCCGTCTGTCTAGAACCGGACCTAAATTTATATAATGTCTTGGATAAATGCAGTCTTGTAGTCAGTTGGTTGGTTGGATGGTTTTAGATATATTCCAATATTTCACCAATATACCAGCGGTGGACATCAGAAATGGTCTCCACACATACAACCATGAGGGGAATCGAACCCGATCTACCACTAGGCTACCCGACGCCCCCTGACGAAAGTGGCGTAGGATTGACGGGTGGTCAAGTTGTGTGAGATAAGACACGAAAACGTCCTTGTTCTATCAAAATTGAAACTCTTTGTCAGCAGGACACGAAACAAGGAAGAGCGTTTAGCGATAACTTTAAGGACGTGTCAGTCGATACCATATCCATGTAACGATACACCATGATTAAACGAAAATAGAGAAGCGGATTAATGAGTGAGTCAGTATGGTTAAAGCCGCACTGTTCAATATTCCACCAATACAACTGAGTGAGTGAGTGAGTGACTGAGTGAGTATGGTTTTACGCCGTTTTTAGCAATATTCCAGCAATATCACGACGGGGCACACCAGAAATGGGCTTCACACAATGTACCCATGTAGGGAATCGAACCCGGGTCTTCGGCTTGACGAGCGAACGCTTTAACCACTAGGCTACCCGACCGACCCATCAATACAACTGGGTACACCAGAAATGGGTTTCACACATTGTACCCGTGTACCCTGGCTTACCCATCTATTCTAACCGGGTCGCCACGGGGTACTGTCAGAATACAGAAGTATATAATATCAACCAGCAAAATTATATCTTTCATACCCACACTCCGGTAATATTCACATAACGTCAATTATAATTTTAGTTGGCCCCCGTCCGTCCTTGAAACTTTACCAAGCAAACAAAATGATAACATGTATTTGTAACCGCATTGGCTTATTGTAACTACCGTTGATGCTATTGCCAATAGGTGATGTGCAATATCGTGTTCTTGGAGTATCTTTAACTCGCGTTGAACGCGAAAGAAGGTACCAGATGCGGTTTCTGAAATAGATGATCATGAAGTAAATAAAAACAGATTACGTACTGAAACGTAAAATGGAACCACGCTCGCCAAACACAGTTTGGTCTAACGCCGCTTTGAACAGTATTCCAGTTATTCACGGTGTGTCAGCTTAATGTGGGAGGAAATCCCGAAGTAATGCAGGTCTCAGTCGTGTACCACTCTGGAGGAACCCACCAGCATGGATATTGTGCTGACATACCGAGAAACAGAACCTGGGAGTATTGAGATTTGAACGCAAGGTCATAGTATCTGGCTCCCCCAAGGGAGGCAACTCTGCACAGCGAATGTAAAGCACGGACGGACGGACGGGTATTATATCATAATTGTTGTAACAACAATGCTGCAGGTGATCCAAAATTGGATTTTCACCACTAGTGAGTGGGTATTGTTATACGCCGCATTTAGCAATTTCCCAGCATTATCACGACCTAGGATACAATAAGTTTGCTTGATATATTGTAACCATTGTCACCCGGGCCTTCGACAAGACGAACGAACGCCTTAACCTCCATGCTACTTCATTTTCACCATGACGAGACGGAATTGATGTACTAGAAACTGTTATATTGTTCCAGGAGTATTTGGGATCATTTCCAGATGTACCTTGAAGAAAGAGGACAGTTTAAGCTTCCAGTGTCGCAAACATCACGTGATCTACGACCCAATAATATCGCTGGGCAGGAATGACGAGCACCCCTGCATGGCTGGCGCCGATGTTTGTACAGGATTGAGCAGGGAGCTCCTGAGGAAGCGCAGGAAGTGTTTCTGGAGAAGACGCTGTTCCATGCAGTGGAATACGAGCCAACCCATTAAGTCTTCAGACCAGGACAGATGCATCGACCAGACACCAACCTTTGTCGCGTATGACACCCCTAAGTGTATTCTGAAAGGTATGTAGCCCGCCACGTCTCTTATAATATCAACATTAATCTTTGGTCAGTTACTTTGTCTGTGTCTGCATATTTTGGTCTGGTTCAAATTGCGATTACTGAAACAGACAGTCGAGACGTGCTTCTTTACTTGCATACTTGCGTTTTTGAACGCATCACCTTACTTTATAACCTAGGTAAGCATCCGCGCATTTAGGGTGCGTGTGTGTGCGGGAAGGGGGCAATGGATAACATAAACCAGACAGAGGATTATACTAAACATTTTGAACTAGTATGAACACCAAACAATGAATGGTGGTTTTGCTTCGGCTTCATATTTTCAACCCTTTAGAATTTGGAGAGAATGTTTTACAGTTGTCGTGTTGCAAAGTTAGGATAGATTTATGGATGAAGAACTTTTTTATTACAACTGCGAAATGTTGTGATGCAGTTTATTGAATTGGTGCCTGCTCACGCTCGTATTGTGGTCGTGCACTGAGTCGGGTCCACTCCAATTGGGTGTTCATCTTGCTGCTCAGGGAGAAGGTGCTGAAAGGCAAGCTCGAAGTGCAGTCTCAGACTTTTACCATCCAACAAGAGCGGCTATGATGCTGATACATCTAGAAGCATAATTGGGGCGAACTGGGATTAGAACCTTCATTGGTTGTGCGCAGGCCTACGGGATGCTCCTATGTACATGTATCGTGAATGAGGTGAGGTGAAATTGGGTTAAACGTCGCGTCCAAGACTATTGCACTTATATAGCGACGTGCATGCATGTGTGTGTATGGCCGTTGGTACAAGTCCGGACTGATGCCGATTTATAGTGCAAGCTCACTGAGATACCATGCCGCTGTTAACATAAATACCACGTTTCTTTAACAAAATCTTTAACGCCGAGCGCCAGACAGGGTAACAACAAGTATCAGCTTTTAACGTCTTTTGGTATGACGCGGTCGGGGATCGAACCCGGGACCTTCCGCTCTCCGGGCGGACTCCCTACCACGGAGGCGGTCCGTGAAGTGAATGAAGCCGTGCTCGGGTGCTCACCTAATATTACCTTGTGCACTTACAGCAGATTCAAACTTTTCATTTCCTAGTCTCCATTCAAATCATGACTCATTTTGTTAAAAGAAATCATAAATGCGTCACCGTATTTGTTGAATAAATACATTTTTGCAATGCTAGTCAATAATGAAAGAAGGGGGCGGTCGTGTAGCCTAGTGGTTAAAGCGTTCGCTCGTCACGCAGAAGACCCGGGTTCGATTCCCGACATGGGTACAATGTGTGTCCCCCGCCGTGATATTGCTGGAATATTGCTAAAAGCGGCGTAAAACCATACTCACTCACTCACTCACTCAATAATGAAAGATCATCTACTAATGCACAAAAGGAAGAGAATTTATGGATGTTAACATCTTTATCATGAGGAACACAACGTTTCGGAGTATATGCTTACTCCTTCATCGGGTTAAATAATGCTATGCGGTAGAGAGCATATGTATGTGCATGTAAGAACAACAAAAGGTGGAAACGCATCAAGGGAAGCCAACAAATAATTGGCGCTATTAGGTGATTAGCGATAAACAATAGAGGCCAACACGTTCCATCTGCTTGTATGTTTTCAGCTAAGGTGTTCAGCATGTGCGACAATAGTGTGAAACTGTCTCAAGCCAAAGAAGGCATCATCAGGAGCCATGACCTGTTTCCGGGTCAGTTTCCTAGACTGGTTAACACCACCTGCACCCACATTTTAAAACCGAAGGCTGGACATCGGCTACACCTGTCAGTGGACCATCTCCGGCTGGACACAGAGGACCGTCTGACCGTGCGTCACTTCAGGGGCGAGAAGAAACTGGAACTGATAAACTCCCCCAGTCTCAAGAACACACAGTTTGATGTTGTCGAAGGACATCTGGATATAACGCTCAAAGTCTCAAGCAAGGGATTGGTGGAAGAGGGCGGCTTTATCATAAGATTTGAAAGTGAGTTTAAAAAATCCCTCATAGTGCTTCCAGGATGGAATAGGTCCACAGCCGCGTATGTTTGTTGTAAGAGGCGACTTAGTGGATCAGGTTGTGATTGTGTGACAGTTTTCCAGAACGATGAGACTCGGTGCTCATGATATCATTTTTTCATTATCTGGTCTAGACGTATATACGGACTGTCGTTATAGAGGTGGAATATTGCTGATGGCATGTCAGCTTAATGTGGAGGAAAGCCCAAAGTGATTCAGGTTTTACACCTTTACCACTTTGGAAAACCCACGAGCACGGGCATGGTGCTGACAAAGCTATAAACATATTTAGCGCGAATCGGGATTTGAACGCTCAGCGACTCGTGCCTTCTGGAGGTTGGGTAGCCTAGTGGTTAAAACGTATCGTCCGCAGGCCTAAAGTCCGAGTTCGAGACCCGGGTACGAACTGTGAATCCAATTTCTGGTGTCGTAATATAACTTAATACCCATAATCCGGACACCCACCCTCCAGACGATATATAAGGTCTACATAAATAAAAGGGGATATTCCAATAATTCGTTAATCCGGACATTTGTCGATCCAGACAACTCACCTTGAAACGGTACCGTTCAGGTTAACGGATTTCACTGTATATATTATTTTCATGCTTGCAGATATACAGATGTCTTCATTTGCAAGAGGGTTTACTGTATCAAATGAAGTCATAAGCAAGGGGCCACGAAAACCAAAATCAAAATGTAAGTCAGTTCATTCATTTCCTCATTGTACAACACACCGAACTTCAGTATTCCGTCATTTAATTCGTCGGTTACCTCTTCAGGACATCAATTCTTTTCTCTGATTGGAGGAGTTGAACAATTTTTTACATCTGTTCCTTAGTACATTCATCATATGCAGCAAACTATCTATTTGTCGTTCAATACTTATGAACTTATGTTCTTATGGACATTTCAGAAACATTGGCACATTCACTTCATAAATCACATAAAGCAAGATAAAATCACATGAAAGTTCGAGAAACAGATGGTGACTAAGATGAACTCTGTGTTTCAGATGATGCTTCCGTGGATGAACGCATCATCAGGTCCAACTCACCCATGACTTTCACGTGTCCCGCCTTCCACATCCTCTACAACCCCATCATCATGGCTGGGGTCAACAGCTTCAGAGGGCGCATCATGTCTACTTCCAAAGATTGCCATGGGCAGTACACTGGCTTAATCACAGAGACCAACAGATGCTACTGGAACCAACAGTGCCAGATTGGCAAACGATCAAGCATGCCCTTGACAAGAACCTTTGAACTGAGGTGCCTTGCACTCATGCCTGACTACTTGTCCACAAAGGGTTATGAGTGTGTCGCTAAAGGTAGGCTCTCGTGTATCGTAAAGTGCAGGTGGTTTAACTAGATATCGATATACCTCGAAGGGATTCCGGGTTAGAATTGGTCGCCAGCAACCTATGCTGCCCGTAAGAGGAGGCTAAATGGATCGGGTGGTCAGGCTCGATGACTTGGTTGATTCAGGTCATCGTGGCCCGACAGCATTGTTAATAATATCACTGATCTGTCCGGTTCAGATATTTACTGACCGCCTCCATATAGTGAGTGAGTGAGTTGCGTTTAAGGCCGCTGTGAAAAGTATTGCAGTAATAGCAGGGCGTGTCAGCTGAATGTTGGTGGAACGCTCGAAGTGATGCAGGTCTCAGACGTTTATCACTTTGTGTAGAGTGCTGACAAACCAAGAAACACGAGCAGGGCGAAAGCTGGAATTGGAGAAACTTTATGAAGAAAGAAGATATGGTTACACAAATACATAAGAAATAGTTGATAGTTTGACATGGACGTACCAAAGACATCACAAAAGTAGTTATCTTAGATTTCAACCCAGGCTGATTGTGGAGGCAGCTTGAAACAGAACATAATTACAATCATGTATTTGCATTAAAAAACATTTCACAAATGTTTCCAAAATGTATTCAATACAGGTCAGAGTGAGTGAGTGAGTATGGTTTTACGCCGCTTTTGGCAATATTCCAGCAATATCACGGCGGGAGACACCAGAAATGGGCTTCACACATTGTACCCATGTCGGGAATCGAACCCGGGTCTTCTGCGTGACGAGCGAACGCTTTAACCACTAGGCTACCCGACCGCCCCCAATACAGCTCAGATCTGTTCCTTCTTTGCAGCCAACGTTTTCGACATGTGTGACAAAACGTCCGTCATTACCACAACAGAAGGTCTGATCAAGAGCCACACCAACTACCCATGGCACTACACAGCACGACCAATAATTTGCAGAAAGAAACTCCGAATCAACCCAAAGTATGGCCTCCATCTTTACACAGACGAAATGGACCTTGACCCGTCCACAAGGGGAGATAACTTGAAGGTATTTCTCTTTGGGAAAAAGAAGGAACTTATCAGAAAATATGTGGGGGGACGACGAGTCAACCTCCACATTTTGTCCGGAACTGTTGAAGTCCAGTTCAGAGTGTCCAGGCGATCAAAAGGTGGAAAAGGATTCATTCTGCGATTTAAAGGTAGGTAGTAATAGTCACAAGCAGAGAAGTACAAACGTTTTGAAATGTTGATCCTGGCATAGGAGTGTGTGTGCGTGCGTGCGTGCGTGCGTGCGCGCGCGCGCGTGCGTGTATGTGTGTGTGTGTGTGTGTGTGTGTGTGTGTGTGTGTGTGTGTGTGTGTGTGTGTGTGTGTGTGTGTGTATGTGTGTGCAAAATCATGCGAGTGTGTCATAAAATACAAGGTCGGAGTCTAGCTAAGGCAAACCAGTGACCAGTGATATGGCCAACGCACAACGCCCTGTGCGCGCGCGTGCGTGCGTGCGTGCGTGCTTGTGTGTGTGTGTGTGTGCGTGCATGCGTGCGTGCGTGCGTGCGTGTGTGTGTGTGTGTGTGTGCGTGCGTGTGTGTGTGTATGTGTGTGCAAAATCATGCGGGTATGTTATAAAATACGAGGTGTGAGTGTGAACGGCTATCGGGAATATAGTGCGGATGTAGTGCGGACATTCATGCTGGATATCCGCCCTTGACCCTGTGGGGTTGTCAGGTAAAACCTGGTCCTACGGAATCTCTGTTGGTCACCATGGTCAACATGGTGACCTGTTGCCCTACGTATGGATCGCTGCTCATAATATTAATCACTGGTGTGTCTGGTCCTGGATTGATTATGTTCATTAATCTGGTCAATTAGTACGGCATTAGACAAACAAACAAAAAACAAACCTACAAATGACCAGTGATGCTGAATACTTTTAACGTCCATTTGTTACAGGTATTGTTAAGCCACAAGTGAATGTTGAAGAGGCCCATGGTATGACCAACGAGGTGCCTGTTGTGAAGATTAAACGAAGATGCAGGAGCAAGGATATACGTACGAGCCATGAAATACGTTATTAAATGTCTGTTTTCTAAATTTGTCATAATATGAAATCCATATATAACATATGTTATATTTGGGATAACACTTTCTTAGTAAAGAACAGATTCTCGTACTTTTTGGGGGTTGAGTCCCGTTCGGGATTCGAACCCACACTTGCCAGAGTGAGGCACCTTATCGCCAGCACGCAAAGTCAGCGATCTAACCCACTCAGCCACCGAGGCTCCCATAAAAAATGAAAGTCCGACGACTGGTAATCTAGATCACGTACTTTGAGTACCCCTCTGACAAGTGTAAATTGGCTCGGCTCCCATGGCCGAAATCTATGAATAGATCGCTGACTTTGTGTGCTGGCGATTAGGTGCCTCACCCTGGCAAGTGTGGGTTCGAATTCCGGACGGGACTCACCCCCAAAAAGGACGAAAATCTGTACTTTACTAAGAAAGTGTTATCCCAAATATAACATATGTTACATTTGACCACTTTCTAAAAGGCATTGTGTATTCAAATCCATATATGTTGTGAAAGTTTGACATTTTATTCTTCAAATTATGTGTTTATAATTATAACTTATAATTAACTACTTTTTATAAGCTCTTAAGCATGATTTTGATTCTTCAATAAGCGCATGTTTATTCACAAATTCATCACTGAGTATGTTTTATCATTACGTCTTTTCAGGTACACTTTTATACGAAATGAGAGGGAAGATAGTTGCCACGGCAACTAGATGTATCGGAGGGTATCCACAGAGGAAACGGAGTCCAAAAAGGAAAGGCCGATTATCAAGATCACCTCGAACTCGACATTCTCGTTATAATCACAGAAAACGGCGCCAATGAACGCCCTGAACGATCAGTGTCATTATTCTTACCTCCAAAATCTTACATGGTTATGAATTAACATTTACTGAAAACACATTCCGCTGTTTCGAAGTTATCATACGGTTGAGCTGTAGAAGTAGTAGACATTGTCAACCTGGTGACGTCATCATCCCGTTTTGTGCTATCGGTACTGTATGTGTCTGCTTTTCATTTGATGTGGTGCCTTTTCCTGCAAATCGGGAATCTCATAAAAGAGATACAGTTTCTCGGATATCATCGTGTATATATGAGTACTGTTTGTTGTATGCTGTTACCCCATCTGTGTCTTCCAGTATGTTTGGTTGTTGCCCTCGAGAATCTCCCTTGGAGGCAAAGGTTGTTTCCATACAAGGAAACCAATTTGTGAAGACTCCGCGTCGAGTCCACAGTCGTGGTTGGTTTGGTTGGTTTGGTTGGTTTGTTGTTTAACGCCGCACTCAGCAATATTTCAGCTATATGACGTCGGTCTGTAAATAGTCTGGACCAGACAATCCAGTGATTGATATCATGAGCATCGATCCACACAATTGGGATCGATGACATGTATCAACCAAGTCAATTCTTTCAGAGATCGACCGATCTCGCCCCAAATCAGAGAAGGTGTATACACTGTTTAAACCCTTGTCATATAACGCCTTCGATTCATTCAATAATCTCGTTCTGCTTCATGTTTACAATGATACACTGCGTTCCTGTGCGTCACACCCTGAAATTGTTTTTTTACGCCTACACAACAATATATGTTCCTAGGGTATACCTAGTGTAACGTAATACTACTAATAATAATCTATGCATTTGTATAGCGCAGCATTCACTGTTCATAAGTGCTCTGTGCGCTATGTTCATCTATGATCTCTTATGCTAAGGTTCTGCCAAAGTTACATGAATTTACACTGCCTCTTTGTGTTCATATTGAAATACATTTGTCTTTGTCATTGTTTTTTTATTACGCAATAAAAAAAATAAACAATTCACGATCGTTAAGCAATTTCATTAAAAGAAACAATGAAGGCAAAACGAACACTTTTGACTTGTAGAGCTTCATCTTCACCAAAGCATCCATATTGACAGCACCATATACAATAAGAAACATATATACTGATAACAAAGCATCACGTGTGACAGGAGGACGGGTCGCCCAGTCGCCTGATAACGCCCAAGACCATGTTTCATGAATGTCCGCACTACTTTATTCCCGAGAGCCGTTCACACTTCCGCCTCGTATTTTATAACATACCCGCATGATTTTGCACACACACACACACACACACACACACACACACACACACACACACACACACACACACACACACACACACACACACTCACTCAAGCACACACACACACACACTCAAGCACACACACACACACACACACACACTCACACACTCATGCACACACACACGCTCGCACGCACCAGGGCGTGGTGCGTTGGCCATATCAAGGGTCACTGGTTTGCCTTACCTAGACTCCATTATTTACAGGGGCGGTCGGGTAGCCTAGTGGTTAAAGCGTTCGCTCGTCACGCCGAAGACCCGGGTTCGATTCCCGACATGGGTACAATGATTGAAGCCAATTTCTGGTGTCCCCCGTCGTGATATTGCTGGAATATTGCTAAAAGCGGGGTCAAACCATACTCACTCACTCAGTCCATTATTTGCACGCCGTCGTCGTATGGCCGAGGTATTCCAGACTGAGACATACAACAAATTACAAACTGAACAAAAATAAACAGCTTAAAACGACGTAAAAAGCAAACTAATGTTATTCAAGTCTATTTGCACATATCTAAATGGAATTTCCTTGATTGCTCATTATATATATAAAGTCTCGGGCATTACAAATCTCGCGAGAAGAAGCAATGTTTTCTCTCGTTCAACCCTATACCCCATCCAGTCATACGTGCACGCACCTACGAACGCACGAGCACACGTACGCTCCCACTTGGGCGGATGAACACTAGATTTTCCACTACCAGAATAACTAAACACATTGAAATGTAGAAATGAATTTCATGTACTCGCGTCTGTGCCCAGTAATGACAATTCTTCATGATGTGTTATTTCTCTAAGAAAGCACTGCTAAGTGATAGCAATGGACTCAAGCGTCACTGTGATGTTGTCAGTATTCATATTAATCGAGCTTCAAAAACAGGATTGAGAAAATCCAGCAATCTTCCCGAGGCAAAGGAGTTAACTGACCATAAACGTCCAGATTCCACCCCTGTCGAACTGGGCTGGAGTTTCGAGGTTCAATGTCGCGCCACCATTAGAGATTACGAGTTATGTCCTTTCTATGTCCCTCCTATTGACCAATCATATTCCACTCGTTATATCACTTGCGTTTTCATCATACAAAATGGCGGCGCTCATGCATGACGATCTGGCCATGGTCGATAATAAAGAAGATAAAACGTGTCTTACATCGCGAAGCGTTTTAAATCACTGTAGGACCTTGATTAAAAACATAAATACAGATTTGGAATATATCTGACGGTACACATGCTCTGAAAACCCTGCAATCGACCGAAATCTGAACCGCAGTCGCCATGTTGTTTATGAACCGAAAGTCGAGTTTGTTACGCGATTTTGATTCGACTATGTACAGCTTTAACTATAAACCCATAATTCAAGCCTAGTTTGTCATGGGTGGAAACTGGATTTTTACAGTCAGTTAACTCGCTTGCCTCGGGAAGATGCAGCAAACTATGTTAAAATACAAGCGAATGCATTTAATCCTACTTTCAAAATGGAAAATAGGTTTCCGATTAACATCATTCACTGAAAATAATCATTCTTTAATATCACAACAACTGATTGTTTCTAATAACTCAAATTACCAAAACAAAAATCAAAGTAACCCAAACGAAAAATTGGCCTTTCTGACACCTAGGTTATACCGTTTCATTTATTATCTATTCAGCTGCAATGGTTAACTTATACATTCCTGGTAAAATCGTCCAAATTTACACATTTCCGATTTATCGGATTCTTTATCTTCCTTTGTTTCCGTTAAATTTTAAAAGCCTGTTTGTCTCACGGTACTTTAACCAGCGCCCCACGGCTTAAACACTTACAATGTACATGTCCCATGTCCCATTATATATATATTGCAACTGAATTACACTTTTATGGCAGATTTAACAGGACGCCAATTGTTAAAAGCTAGTTTGTAATTTTAAGCTATAAAATCGTATGCATATAACATAGTTGTAGAGTCATTTATTGTCATTACGCTATTTCGAATCACTAGGGCAGGGCAGGGCAGGGCAGGGCAGGGCAGGGCAGGGCAGGCATCACTGATTTTAAGTGATCCTTTAATCTAATTTCCACCATTCTTTTGGCTCTTACGCCAAATGGAATCTGATTCTACCGTAATCGAGACTGATCATTCTCAGGCGTTCAAGTATTTTATTAACCCAATTTGATATAATAATGTTGGGGTTATACAAATAGTGATTTATCCATGTACTATCTGTTGTTGGGCAAAGACATTAAAATTGCCCTCTATTGTGTTGCAAAACGCTACACTAGTCCAACGTTTTTGCTGTTCTTACAGACGTCAGAATCTGTGCACTTGTACACGTCAGACGTAATTCAAACTTAACATGTCGTTTTGTTTCAACGAAATCGGTAAATGCGCTATCGTGTCACTGGATTTCATTTCCATCACTTGATTGTCTGATTTGTTTACATGTCGCTGTCGCATAGCACGGGTGCTGCAGGGCAAGGTCAATAAACTACAAATTCCCCTTTTAACAAACAGCTGTTGTCATCACTGATTTTCATTAGTGACCTGTCGTGTGATATTCGCCGCTACGTTACGACCAATGGAATCGATTACGACCAATGGATAATCCAGACTGCTTATTCTCTAGTGTTGTCGTTGTATATTCTGTTTTAGTCTAGATTTAGTGCTACCCTTCAAGCATGTGTCCTTCAGGAAGCATTGCTGTTTGACATAATTTCCAGATTATGTCCGTGAGTAATTGTGTTCAAAATGTCAACGCCAGAGAAGAATCACTCGCGATTATCAGCTGAAACATATACCATAAAAAGCACCAACGATGTAAAAAATGTATTCATGGATCACCCAAAATCAGTAGTTCGCGAAAAGGGTCAGCATGGCCCGCTCTAATGTAAGCACCCGCCATTCACACATGTATAACTACGCACCTTACAACGCACCCAGCCATGCTCCTGCCATGTTGTGGCGAAATCTCGCCATCTCGCGATCTCGCATCCTCGTGTTTTGGGCATATTTGTAGCTCGTTTCCAAAGGTCGAGATCGCGAGAATGCGAGATCGCGAGAATGTCCCTTACAGTATTCCATACTCAGTGCATTTTTCAAGTTAAACATTGATATTTGTATCCAATAAACAGATATGATATTTCAACACATGTTCGAAGCAAATGCCAACTTAAATGATATTTTTTTTCTAAGATATGATTTCAAATGGCAGATTTACCAGACTTTGACAGTTAAACATGTTCAACACATGAATGCAACGAGTGCAGCTTTAATTGAAAAGTCCGATAATTAGGATAAACAGCAGTAAGTGTGGAACTCTGCCTGGGAATGCCAGCATTGCTCGTCTTATCAAACTTACGACCCGCGGGGCTAGTTTCTCGCAGAAACAGAATCTAGCATCGCCTGACAGTGCTGACACATAAATCGCAATGTAGCTCCAGGGATATAAGGAGGATGTTTGTTCCAAAATATACTCCCGCTTTCGTCGGAATTATACTCGTTCTGCTTCTGTGTCTTGCTGTGGAAGGGAAAGGTAGGGGTAAAAGTAAAGGGGCGAAGATACGACCTGAGAAGCGTAAGTACTCACAATCTTGACTTCACTTCCTATACTCCCAAAACTAACCAAACGTGCAATATGGAAATATGGAGTAGCATCAACTGTGGTACGTTTGTTTGTTGACTTACACCGCACTCAGCAATATTCCAGCTATGTGACGGCGGTCTGTAAATAATCGAGTCTGGACCAGACAATCCAGTGATTGACATCATGAGCATCGATCTAGGCAATTGGGACACGATAACATACATCAACCATGTCAGCAAGCCTCACCTCACGACCCGTGAAGAACCGGGGCAGAATAGGTCTACAGCAACCAATGCTTGCCGTAAAAGGCGACTATGCTTGTCGTGAGAGGTGACTAACGGGATCGGGTGGTTAGGCTCGCTGACTTGGGTGCACATTATGCACATCGATCCACGCCATTGGGATCGATGACATGCTTCAACCAAGTCAGCGAGCCTGACCACCCGATCCCATTAGTCGCGCACCTCTTACTAGTGTTCTGTATGGTAACGTAAGTGAATACATTTGTCCACTCAGTATCTGTGTACCTCTTCTGCTTATTTGATCTGAAGCGGCGTGAAAGCATACTCAAGCAATGTTTCGGATATTAAAAAATATGTTCCTAACAAAACTGGAAACAATCCTTTGTCATCAGGTTTTACCCCCAAAACTAACTGTTTGGGTCCTTACCGTATTTTGAAGTGATCAAAAACGTATCCCGTCTCAACAAAAATGCCAGTCCCTCACCATAATATTAAATTATGGGGCCATAATTATATTTGGATTAAGGAGTAGAATAGGTCTTCAGCCACCCAGGCTTGCCCTAAAAGGCGACTATGCTTGAAAAGGCGACTAACGGGTCCCGATGGTGAGGCTTCCTGACTTGGTTGATGCATGTCATCGATCCCAATTGCGTGGATCGATGCTCTTCATATAAATCACTGGACTCGATTACAGACCCCGTCATATATACTCCTCACCAAATGTTAAGCAACAAGTATTATTTTCCGTGCAACATACTCATCAGTGTTGAATGCCATCCAATGAGAACAAATTCAGGCAGGAGAATTACCTACGAATTTTCGACTTAAAGCCTTTTCTATGTAGATTTTCCTGATAACACTGATAACATCGCCTGAACACAACCACATGCATGTTTTACACACTTCTTATTGCTTAAAAACTGCCAGCAAGGGCAATTTGTCCACATTAACACTTTACACATGGCTAGGCGTCACTTAACGCCAACTGAGGTTGCTGACATTGTTGGAATGGTACAGAGGGGAGGGGGGGGGGGGGGGGGGGGGGGGGGGGGGGGGTTGGGGGTGGGGGGGGGGTTGGGGAGGACTCACCCAAACACTGCTGTTGCCAATCATTTTAATGTTCACCGCAGCGTCATCGCAAGAGCGATAACTCGATACCATCAATATGGCTTGTGACAGAGAGACCACGCACAGGGGTCGTCCAAGGGTGACAACTCTTCTTGAGGACCGGTATTTAGCCACCCTAGCCCGGAGAAACAGGTTTACTACGGCCAGATCTCTCCAGAATGACCTTCAGAGAGTTGCAGGAAACAGAGTCTCAACACAGACAGTAAGAAACAGACTTCACGCTCAGGATCTGAGGTCCAGACGACCAGTACGACGTATCCCACTGCCCGCACACCATCGACAACAGAGACTTGCTTGGGCCAATCAACGCCGTAACTGGAGGGTCAATCGCTGGCGTAACGTTCTCTTCACAGACGAGTTAAGATTCTGCCTTGACTTCAACGATGGTAGGGCACGTGTGTGGAGAAACCGTAATGAACGATGCGCCAACTGTACAATTGCCGAGGAGTAAGCAGGTGGAAGTTTGATGATCTGGGCTGGCATCAGGGTTGGGCACAGAACTGATCTTGTGGTCTTGAACTGATCTGAGTACGGAACAGGGACGAGATTGTCACACCTGTGATCATTCCCCTGGCACAGCAAGCAGGTCCTAACTTCATCTTTATTGATGATAATGCTCGTCCACATCGAGCAAGAGTTGTCACTGATCTTCTTCAGACCAACAACATCACGCATATGGACTGGCCTGCAAGGTCTCCGGATCTTAATCCCATTGAACATGCATGGGACATTCTTGGAAGGCGTGTTTATGGTCTTCATGTTCGTCCTCAGAATCTGGATCAACTTGAACAGGCCTTAAAAAGGAGAGAATAGCAGAACATTCCTCAACACACACTTGATAGGCTTATCTGGTCAATGCCAAGACGTGTAGAAGCTTGCATTCAAGCCAATGGTGAACATACACGTTACTGAACATTGGATCATTGTTTCAAAATGATTTAAACTCAAATTTAAAGATTGTCATGTTTTTGATCATTTGTAAACCTGTTAGGCATTTACGCTTTTCAGTTCCCTTTGAGGACAACGTGTGTTTGTGCTCTTTCTTTGTATTGCTTTAGTCAGTTTTTAGGTATTGGAATATATGAACATGGACTGACACATAATATATTTGTTGCTTAACTTTTTGTGAGGAGTATAGCTGGAATATTGCTGAGTGCGACGTTAAACAACAAACTAACCAAACCAACCGGATTATGGAGACAACACATATCCAAGAGTTTCATCGTCAGATACCTGTCTTTTTCAGGTAAATGTCTGGAAGTGACTTACATCGACACCATCGGCAAATTACGATGCAGATCCAAAAACTCTATCTATTATATCAACATCAGCAGCAGCGTCGACACGTGCAAAAACACCACCGACGACAGTTGTTCCGGCCTCCAGCCGAAGGTCATCACCGATTCCAACACGTGCTTCTGGAAGAGAAGCTGCATCATCGCCTACAGCCGACGCGCTCCTATTGTCAAAACCTCAAACCACAACTGTATAGGGAAGTTCCCGATGTCACTGTCCATTCAATACAGCTGCATCAAGGATGGTACGTAAATGTGTGTGTGTGCGTGTGTGTGTGTGTGCGTGTGTGTGTGTGTGTGTGTGTGTGTGTGTGTGTGTGTGTGTGTGTGTGTGTGTATTCGAGAGCGAGTTATATATACAAAAGCGAGTCATAGTGAGTCCTAAAATTATCAAAATATGGAATGATACCCAGGTAACCCTCACAACTGTGATGTGTCGTGATAACTAGATGTCGAACTTACCTTAAATCTGCTATGCTGGGGTGAATGAAATATTATCACGATTTGGAATAATATATTCATTTCTAAGAACTTAATACCTTTCTATTTGTTTCTATGTCTCACAATTTTTATTGATAAACTGCTTTTACGAGGGTACTTGATTTATTGATTGATTGATTGTTTAACTCTGCACTCAGCAATATTCGAGCTATATGAAGACCTCATTACTGAGGGTTTCAAGTATCATACATATGTTCATTTTTAAATCTCACAAAAATCAGACAAAAGCGACAGTAAAACAAAAGCGACTTATGCGTCCTGGGGTGATCTTTAAACAAACTTCATCATTTCTTAATTTAAAAGTACATTATAGTACAAAAGTACAGCATATTATATTAAATGTTAATGCATGTTTTTAATCATTGATATTATTTCTACACATGTTCCATATATGCTTTCAGGCATAAAGTACAACTATATATTTCTTTAACGACTTTAGCTATGCATGTGTAACGTCTCTTTCCGTTTACTGCCATTGTCAAATGCCATGGTCGAACCGTACTGTATTCAGCCTTCTAAACACACATTTCTTACACCTACTATTCTGTTACAGATCTTATATTTTGGCTACATGACAACAATACACGGGCGGGGAAAGAACATACATCCGATAAAGGTATGCTTGTGAGTCACATTGACTATCCATGGCACTATCGGGGCGATGTGATCATAACCCTTACACTGAGATCAACCTCCAGTACGAAGAACAAGCTGTTTATAACCGTGCCCTCAATGGATATTGACGAACCGGACGACATCGCCAACATCACTGACTACACCTATAACACCGGCGGAGTGAGCGTCAGTATCAATGCGACAGGAATGGGCAGGTCAGCTGTGATCACAGGGAAGGTGAACACGAATGACTCCATGACAATAATCAAGTTCTTCACAAACAATGCCTCGGCTACTGCTCAGGGTTTCATCGTGTGTTACTACTGTAAGTTGAAGACATGATATATAATGATGATGATGGTGATGATGATGATGGTGATGATGATGATGATGATGGTAATGGTGATGATGATGATGATAATGATGGTAATGGTGATGATGATGGTGATGATGGTGATGATGATGATGATGATGATGGTGATGATGGTAATGATGATGATGATAATGATGGTAATGGTGATGATGATGATGATGATGATGATGGTGATGATGGTGATGATGATGATGATAATGATGGTAATGGTGGTGATGATGATGATGATGATGGTGATGATGATGATGGTGGTGATGATGATGATGATGATGACGATGATGATGATGATGATGATATATCACAAACATATATTAGTCTGTCTCAGGTCTAATTGTTAGAGGTGCAGAGGGTTAGCCTTGTGGTTTAAGCGTACACTCGTCACGCAGAACTTACACGAATCAGATGGTACTGCTTGTAAGACCAGGGTAATCCGTGGTGTGTTTGCTCTGGCTATGGATGTATCAAAGGAGCATGTGGTATTGCTGTCAAACCTGTTGTTCAAGAGAACAACTTTGCTGTCAAACCTGTTGTTCAAGAGAACAACTTTGCTGTCAAACCTGATGTTCAAGAGAACAATTTGCCGACAAACGTGTTGTTCCAGAGAACAATTTGCCGTCAAACGTGTTGTTCCAGAGAACAGCTTTGCTGTCAAACATGTTCCAGAGAACAACTTTGCTGTCAAACCTGTTGTTCAAGAGAACAATTTGCCGTCAAACCTGTTGTTGCAGAGAACAGCTTTGCTGTCAAACATGTTCCAGAGAACAATTTGCCTTCAAACGTGTTGTTCCAGGGAACAATTTGCTGTCAAATGTTGTTTTCGAGAATAGTTTGCTGTCAAACTTGTTGCTCAACAAGAGAACAATTTGCTGTCCATCTTTGCTGTCACATGTGTTGTTTCCAGAGAACAATATGTTGTCAAACTTGTTGTTCAAGAGAACAATTTGCTGTGTTGTTTCAGAGAATAATTTACAGTCACACTTGTTGTACAAGAGAACAATTTGCTTGAAATATTGCTGTAAAATTTGCTATTTGTAAGAAGCTTTGGCTGTCAAACTTGTTCGAGAGACCAATTGCTGTCAAACTTGTTGTTCCAGGGACGGAACCTACACAAGACTTGTCA
Organism: Haliotis cracherodii; assembly: GCF_022045235.1. Taxonomy (NCBI): domain Eukaryota; kingdom Metazoa; phylum Mollusca; class Gastropoda; order Lepetellida; family Haliotidae; genus Haliotis; species Haliotis cracherodii. Next base: position 31,909,214 of record NW_027266268.1, on the reverse strand, counting down.
CAGGAAGATATTTGTAGCAGTGAGTATCAACAATGCAGTTTTAACACGAATAAAACGTTCTCTAATAAATCTAGGACATGAAACAGATTTCTCAGCCAATTTAAACGTTCCATTGCTGGTGGCAATATTCCACGAACTGAATGCCCGGAATGATTCCAAATATGGATTGCTTTGTATTGCGTTGATTTGTATAAACTTACTTTGAATTGGCTTGTAAGTTTTAAGTTATGATAGTTATGTAAGAAGTGTGTGTGTGTGTGTGTGTGTGTGTGTGCGTGCGTGCGCGTGTGTGTGTTTATGTGAGTGAGTAAGTGAGAGAATGAGTGAGTGCGTCATCCGTTTATATCCCATCTTCCCGAGTCAAGAGACTTAACTGACTTTAAAAGTCCAGTTTCCACCCTTGCCGAACTAGGCTGGAATTACTGGGCTCGATCGTAGCGCCACCACTGGCTATTACGGGCTATGTCCCTTCTAAGCCTCTCCTATGGACCAATCAGATTCCACCTCTCGTATCACTTGCTTTTGCTTCACAGAAAATGGTGGCGCCCGGTCAGGACGATCTGATCGATAATCAATATCTATATTGTGATAAAACGTGTCTTACATCGCGAAATGCATCAAATCACGTGAACACCTTGATTAAAAACATGAAAAAAATTGGAAATATTTGCTGACAACGAGTTAGCAGTGTACATGCTTTGCAAATCCTGCAATCGACCGAAATCTGAACGACAGTTAACGAACCGGATTTCAATTCCGGTGCTCGATTTTGATTGGACTATGCATAGACTCGTTAGTCCAGCCAAAATGTATCTCCATAATACCAGCCTAGTTCGGCAAGGATGGAAACTGGACTTTTATAGTCAGTTAACTCTCTTGCCTCGGGAAGATGTTTATATCCCTTTTGGGGCACTCTGCACTTCTAGTACAAAGTATAAATCTGAACATTATTTAGGGGATTTTTTATGGAGGAGCCGGGATCATAAAAAATGTGTTATATATATATATACATATATATATATATATATATATATATACATCTTCCTGTAATAAAGGACCTGTATCTCATATGATGCGATCGCTATCCCCAGAATTGAAGAAAAAGAAAAGGACACCAAAACCTGGAAGGGGGGAGAAAACTAATAGGAAGAGCAGTAGGAAAGGAAGGAAGAAGAATGGCAGGAAGAGGGAGAAGAAGAAGGAGAAGACGGGGTGAACGGTGTCAGGTGCTACTGGACACGTGAATAGGACCACACTTTGATGGAGAAAAGACACAGCGTCGCCTATGGTGATGGTTAAAGAAGGTCGATCGGAAAAAGACGGCATTTGATTATTACTGTTATATATAATAATAGTGCGTAACATAGAATGCTCAAACAACTAGATAATAAAGTAATAAACTGGATGGTTTTTTTTGTTCATGTCGTTGTGAAGAAACTGGACATTACTATAGGTAAGGTGAAATGGGTTTTAACGTCGCGTTCAAGATTACTTCACTTATATAGTGACGTTGACGTGCATGCACGTGTGTGTAGCCTACTGAGATATCATGCCGCTGTTAAACATGGATACTCAGACACAGCATACCGACTCCAAGCCGACAAATCCCTGTTTTCTCATCTTCATGCTGAGCGCAAGGCAGGGTAACAACAAGTACCACCCTTCAACGTCTTTGGCATTACACGGCCGGAGGTCGAACCACAGACCGCTCTCCGGGCAGACGCTATATCCACTTGACCACGGAGGCGGTCTACATTGCTGTAGACGATAACGTTTACGGCCGGGGCTCGATATGACGTGGAAGTGCGTCACACACACACACACACACACACACACACACACACACACACACACACACACACACACGATCAATATGCACTTGCAGTTGGAAGACATACGAAAATGGTGGCATCAGTGATGATTTAAGAGGAGCAGGGAAACAGACATGTGAGTTTGGGGATGCGCCACTATATCAAGCTTGTGGACAATCGAACCTTGTTTTGGCGCGACGTGAAAGCGCCTTCATCACCAGGCTGCCTCGTTCCTATACATACAACATATAAATATTAATACGTTAGATGACAGAGTGAATCAGTTGGGTTTAACAGTGCTTTGAACGGTACTTTGTCATTTCATGGCGTGTCAGCTTTAATAGTGATGCAGATCTTGAACGTTTACTACTTTCATGAAACCCACGTGAACGCATAAACAGATAGAGACTTGCAATGGAATTGAGTTTAAAGTTAACACAGGATCCAAGCATATACAATCGGTTTAGAAAACCATTTCGTATTTGAAGAATGATAATAATCATAATAATTAAGGATCAATTGCTGGTTCAGAAAATGATCCTTGAAGAGGCTAAAACTTACCACCGTAACCTCTCAATGTGTTCGATAGACTACAGAAAAGGTTATGATTCTGTACCTCACCATGGATTTTGAAGTCACTGGAATGCACTGACCTCACCGAGCGACTTCTTGTTTTGCCCAACTTTTTAATTAATTGCTGGTCAACTCAACTTGAGACGTAATCACAGAGGCAGGTGATGACTTCAGAACCCTTTTCTAATAGAAGAGGTATTTTTTTTAGGGCGATTCTTTCAGTCCTTTGCTTTTCTGTTTGTAACTAAATCCTTTAAGCTTTTTGCTAAGCAAAGAAGAAAGTTATCATCCTGGACCTCATCAGCACAGATCCCCCACACCCCTTTCTCACCTCCTTTACATGAATGACCTCGAACTTATTGCCAATGGATGATCCACACTTAGAAAACAGATTCACCTTGTCGAGTCCTTTTCTAATGATATCGGCATGTTCTTTGGACTCGACAAATGCAACATTCTTCATCTGAAACGTGCCAATGTAGAAACGGGAGGATCAGTCACTTTACTTGGGGGAGGAGTTATTGACCATCTCGTAGAAGATCCGGCCTATATGTAATTAGGGATGCAGGTTAGGGAGAAACTCCAGAATGACCATATCAAGGATAAACTTCGGGCAGAGTACAAATGTAGGCATAAGAAAATCAGATCTGAATGCTTGTAATAAATTAAAAGCCACAAATACCTATGCTGTACCTGTCCTTTCATATTCTTTTGGTGATGTTGATTAGACGAAACAAGAAATTCAGAAATTGACACCCTCACACGAAAAATCATGACAGACAATAGATCCCACCCCCCTTGCTCTTCCCACAATCGCTTATATTTACCAATCATAATGGGAGGGCGTGGTTTTATTAATGTTGGGACTCTTCATAATAGAATTGTATTGTGCACTTTTGCACACATATATCTGTCTGATGATCCTCTTTTAGAGCATGCCAAGACTCATCATGAAAACAAGGCATTCCACTGTTTACGTAATCGAGCTAAAGATGTGGGACATAATCTCAATGTCAGTGTTGATTTTGTTGATGGTTCTGTACTGCGACCAAGCGAGGTGCCATATCAAGTTGGCTCTGACTTAAAAGGAGAGGTTATCTGAACGACCTCTGCATCGCGTATATGTGCAGTGTGTTGAGAGGTTAAGCAGCCCTGCAGAGTCCTAAACAGAAGGCTTTCTGTTCGCTGCTCAGGACCAGTCACTTCCCAGTCGAAACCGTCAATGTGTGATTTTGCATCAAAAGTGTAATATGAAATATAGATTATACAATGAAGTTAATGAGACTGTCCAACACAATGGCATTGTCAGTGGACGCCCAGCTTTTGGTACAAACACAGTATCTTAAGCGACATTATGGTGTGTCTCGGTCATTTTATTGCTATGCTTCGCCATTCTTGTGGGTTTGACTCCATGGTACGACCCAGAATATGTCATGGAAACTGATAAATACAAACCTCTTTGGAATAGGCCCGTATACACTCTCAGACGTATCAAGGCCAACAAACCTGGTCTTGTCCTTTTTGATAAATCCAATGAAATCATCAAAATTTATCAATTTTCTGTTTAATTCTATTGTTTCTATGTCACCATTGCACCCCAAGCTCCAAGTTGTCCGACTCCCCAATGTTCTCGGTGCCTTAGTTAGCTTTTGGTATCTCACAATCGGTTGACTGACACTGGGAGAGTGCCAGGGTTTGCTTCCAGGAATACAACTCTTCTGAGAATCTGAGTAATGCTGAAGGCTACACTGTGGGGAAGTCTTCACATTCTCCAAAAAATTCTGAATGGGTTCGACAAGGCAGAGAGCTGAGAGGTCTCAATCGTTGTCTGAGCTGCGTGTAGAGAGGGCAAGGGTCCTGACCGATTCCGACTATATCATGAGCATGTGTTTATGAATCACTATCAAACAGTGATGATACCAGGTTTACGCGAAAAGGTGACCTTTTCCTGCCAAACCGGTGGCATCCGTCACAAACACATGCAAAGGCAAGCCAAGTGTTCACCTGAAAAAAAAAACGGGTACATGAAGACAGAATGAGTTACAGCTTTAACTTTGAGATTTAAAGGACATTCACGACAGAATGTTTAACTGTAGATAAGGAGCAAGTGCCTACCTAGTGTTGACATTAAGAACATTTGTATTCTCCTGATGACAGTGGAAGTACCTACTTAGTGTTGACATTAAGAACATTTGTATTCTCCTGATGACAGTGGAAGTACCTACTTAGTGTTGACATTAAGAACATTTGTATTCTCCTGATGACAGTGCAAGTACCTACTTAGTGTTAACATTAAGAACATTTGTATTCTCCTGATGACAGTGCAAGTACCTACTTAGTGTTAACATTAAGAACATTTGTATTCTCCTAATGACGGATCAGGTACCCTCTTTAACTTTGAGCCTAAGGGCATTCGAGACAGAGTTGTATATACACTTGAACCCAGAACGATTACCTTCATTAACTATAACATTAAGGACATTCGAGGCAGCTGACTTTGAGATTAGTGTCACTCTCAAAGTTACAGTGGGAACTCCTTCTGCCCTCAGTTTACAGGAAAGAAATTTTATTTAATTGTCAAATGTTACTGTATATGTTTCATGTTATTATTGGGCGGTGGGGCAGCACAGTGAAAATGCCTCTCCTCGTCAGGCCACGTACAAACAGCCACATATGGATGTGCCCTTCTTTGGCGAGTCCAAAAGTAAGTGTTCAAAATGTCAGTATCCTCTCTCAGACAGTTTTACTGCCAACCACATACTACATTTGGGGGGCACGGGTGGCCCAGTCGTCTGAGGCGCCGCGATTTGCTGTGCAGAGTTGCGTCCCTTGGGCACGCCAGAAACCTATGATTGTGGGTTCGACTCCCGGTTCGCCCCGATTATGTTTCAAGGTTTGTCAGCACCATACCCGTGCTCGTGGGTTTCACCGAAGTGGTAAACGTCTAAGGCCTGCATCACTTCGGGCTTTCCTCCCACATTGAGCTGACACGCCGCGATATAACTGGAATACTGTTAAAAGCGGCGTTAAACCAAACTCACTCACTCACTCACTACTACATTTGGTTTTTTAAAACGCGGGGAATGTCCGTGGCATATAAAGAGTAACCATTTACGCCAAGGGACCACTTACTTTGCACTTTTATCAGCAGTTTGGGAAAGAGAGGGGTATCCATGTTAAACTGCGGCATGGCATCTCAGTGGGTCTGCAAAATGAAGCGTGCGGACTAGTACAAGCACACACACACACACACACAAACACACACACATACATACACACACACTCACACACACATACACACTCGGACTCTCTCACACACACACATACACACACACATACACATACACACACACACACATACACATACACACACATACATACACTCACACACACACACACAAACAAGCTAGTGTAATCATAATTAAACCCCATTTCACCTCATCTCCCATCTATTCTCCACATGGGAAAGACTCAAGCTATATGCCCTTTTTTTCTATTGTCAAGGGTAATGAACAGTAAAGTGTCTCCAAACGCCCATTACAGCAAACCCCAATTCACCTCTTGAGGACATACGTGTCAAATGTATGGCTTCTCCTTAGGTTTTACAAGAAAGCCGTTACCCCCTGCCCCCTCCCTTTGTGAGACAGACTAGACGTAACACTACGAGGTAAGAACACGGAGACGGAAGCCCTGAACATTACACCTGTCCTAGACTTACACGAGTCTCTAAGGCAATAATTATTAGTTTAAATCATAAGTGCTAAATAATGTAAAAGATAAGATCAATTTGCCCCTATAAGAGACTGGAGTCTTCATATCTAGACTTGCCGAATGGGATAGAATTACTACACACTCATGGACTTTCCTTTCAGTTCAACCTTGGAGCAAGGCTACACTTGCCTCAGGGAGGCCTGAGCCTCTCACCGCTCAACTTCCTGGGCTGTTTGGGCGGTGCCCTATTTACAGTGTCAACACAGCCAATCACAGCGACTTCCCTGTGAGAAGAGGGTATGCGTATATTCCTCGTGTCATTCAGAACTAGAGCAAGACGCTGTGGGTCATGCTTCTCATTCACCCGACGTCAATGCGCCGAGACGTGTATCCACTGTGTGCCCTACCCTCTCTCCTTTCGTCATATTATTGCTTTGGAATCTGCACGCATTCGTGACCAATCGTGTCATTTCGGATAACGCAATCGCTTGTTAAGGAAAGGGGCGAGAGGGGACGATTTATGTGAGGGGCACGTTGACAAACACGAAATGTTTTTTTAACGACATTCAACAAATGTGTTCAGAAAGTATTATTTAAAACGATATTATAATTGGATAGGAATAATTGGTAAGGATATCTATTTACAAACATAGCGGTTCAACTAGCATTATTTTTAACGCCGTTTACATAAGGCTTCAGCAAGCTTCAACCTACATGTGACGACATTAATCATACAACACTTTTGTGTTTAACAAGCATTATTTTTAACGACATGTATTATATGCATTATCCTGAACGACAAACGTTATTTTTGTCAATACGACACATATAGTTTCAACAACACTGTCCTTAACGAGATTTATTATACAACACATAAAACTTCAACAAGAATAATCCCTATCTACATGTATTTGGGTTAAACATGCATTGTATAAGTTATATAATCACTCGTATATGTTTTAAGAAACCAATCTGGGGTCAGCCACATATTATTTTAACGACATTAATAACCCAATACATATAGGTATAGGTTCAACAAGCATATTTCTAACTACATCTATTATACAACACATACACTCTTCAAAAAAAGAAACGCACATGTGGATTTTTAGTACATGTACTGTACCAAATAAAGTCGGTATATTTAATTCCATATCATAGATACAAATATGAAATTTTGGGGCTCGATAGTCACATGTTGTCGTTGTACAAAGACATTGAAAACTGTTCATTATCAGGTCACATAAGGCCACAAGGTTGCGCTGAACTCAGTATCTCGTGTGACCGCCCCTGGCAGCAATCACGACTCACCTCGGCACTGACTGGATAAGTGTACGAATTCTGTACTGCGGAATTCAGGGCCATTCTGCTTGTATCGCGCTGGCCAGTTGTGGGAGTATCTGCGGTGTGTTCTGACGTTAACGTACACGTCGACCGAGTTCACCCCAGAGGTGTTCGATTGGGTTGAGATCTGGAGATCCCGACGGCCAGGACAAGACGTTGATGTTGGCATTATGAAGGTAGTCTACCGTGAAACGAGCCGTGTGCAGTGGAGCGTTGTCCTCTTGAAACAGCTCCCTGTGGCGGTCAATGATTGGAAGAAGGTAAGGTTGAAGAATTTGACTCATGTAGCGATGTGCTGTCAAATTTCCCTGAACCACAACCAAGTCAGATCTCGTGGTGTAGGATATGGCCCCCCATACCATGACACTACCGCCACCGAAATTGTCGAATTCACGTACACAATGTGGGGCAAAACGCTCATTTCGATGACGATAAACATGTTGTCTTCCACTAGTCGGTGAAGAAGAAGTCGTGATTCATGCTAAACCACACTCGTCTCCGGTTTATCAAATCCCATGGCTGTAAGATAGGGCGCTATGGCAAGCGTCGCTGTCGATGGATCTATTGCAAAACAGAGACGATAACTGGTCTTCTGGTTCGGATTCCAGCCTCGCGAAGATGGTTCCTGACAGCCTAGTCCGATATCCTCCCCAAACCAGGATGCATCCTGCAGTCTCTGTAGCTGTGGCATTGGGATGACGTAGGTGGAACAGTCGAATGTAGCGATCCTGTGCCGTGGTGGTAACTCTTGGTCGGACGGTTGAATTGAAGTGTGTGTATCGGTCACAAAGGCGGCAAATGTTGCTGTGGTGGACATTGAAGTGGCGTGCAACAGAAGACTGCGATTTCCCTCTTTGGATACATCATTTGGCGATGTTCCGATCGGCAGCTCTGAGTCTCGGCATTTTCGAACTAGAAAAATGTGTGACAACTGAATGACAAATTATTGGCTTATGCTTACCTTTTTATGTCCATAACCACAAGTTACGAATAGCATAACTTGCACGAGCATTTTGCTTTACTGTTTTCCCCCGTGACATTTGTGAAAACAATGCCGTTTCAGACATCGAAAATCAGCAATGGCTGCGTTTTGACGCACCGTTTTTTGAATATCAGGCTACCAACATTTTCAAATAACATATATCCAATCTATATACCGGATGTTTTGTGTAGTCAGGTTCATGAACAACATACTACCTGTGCGTGTCTTTTTGTGAAGAGTGTATGGTTCAATAGACACGTTAAGATCAAGGGTAGAAGAGGTCTTCAGCAACCCATGTTTGTCGTAAGAGGCGACTAACGGAATCATGTGGTCATGCTCGCTGACTTGGTTGATGAATGTCATCGCATCCCAATTGCCTGAATCGATTATCATGATATCAATCACTGGATTGTCTTGTCATGACTCGATTATTTTCTATTGTGAGTCCTCCAGGACGGAAATAACCATAGCTGTTTGAATATTTATATTATCAAAATTTTAACATGCGTGTTACACAACTTATATTCGGTTCTAGTAAGACGTACACTAGAAATTCATCTAGAATTCTACATTGTCATCTATAGTTGGCTTAGGGCTTCTGAGTATGCGCAATGATATGACATCAGTAAAGCGAGTGAGTTAAAATTTAATGTCGCATCAAAAATAAAACGAACATCAGTAAAATTCTTGGAAATCGAGTAAAGTTGTTTATCGCACTCAATATTCCAGTTATATGACGGCGGTCTGTAAATAATCGAGTCTGGACCAGACAATCCAGTGACGCCATTGGGATCGATGACATGCATCAACCAAGTCAGCGAGGTGGACCACCCCATCCCGTTAGTCGCCTCTTACGACAAGCATAGACGCCTTTTAAGACAAGCGTTGGTTGCTGAAGGTTGGGATCCCGGTTCGCCCCCATTATGTTTCTAGGTTTGTCAGCACTATACTCGTGCTCGTTGGTTTCACCGAAGTGGTAAACGTCTGCGACCGGCATCACTTCGGACTTTCCTCCCACATCAATCTGACACGCCGCGATATAACTGTTAAAAGCGGCATTAAACCCGACTCACTCACTCACTCATGACATCACACTTACCACGTACACATCCGTGGCATATACTGATCAGCTGTACCTCTACATACATGTACTAAACTTCACTCACAAGCACCTTTACCATCTATTCCTAGCTCAGAATATAATATGTCTCTATTGCTAGATCAGGTGTAAATACGGACGACAGTCACACATGACGCTGCGGCTGACTAATTAAACCGTAACTTCTTTGAGAGGCATTTAGAAGTGAGAGTAAAAAGTAAGGATAAGATATATGGATGAACAACTTCTGTATTACAATTAGGAGCGACGTTTTGGTGTATGTTCTTAGGCCATTATCACAGAAATTATGATAACGGTGTTAGAACCTACACCAAAACGTCGGTCCTAACTGTAATAAAGAAGGGGGCACGGGTGGCCCAGTCGTCTAAGGCGCCGCGATTCGCTGTGCAGAGTTGCGGCCCTTGGGCACGCCAAAAACCTATGACTTTGGATTCGAATCCCGGTTCACCCCCATTATGTTTCTAGGTTTGTCAGCACCATACCCGTGCTCGTGGGTTTCACCGAAGTGGTAAACGCCTGAGACCTGCATCACATCGGGCTTTCCTCCCACATTAAGTTGATACGCCATGATATAACTGGAATGCTGTTAAAAGCGGCGTTAAACTCAACTCACTCACTCACTGTAATAAAGAAGTCGTTCATCCATATGTCATATCCTTTCTGAATAAATTCGTGTTTATTCACCCAGGTAAGCAACCTGTACTATACTTTACTGCGCGCAATTACATGTACCTTTGGCAATACCTACAAGTTTGTGCACTATTTTAACTTTATACCATTGTGCATATTTTAAATATCCTCGTGTAATTCTGCTGTGAATAGATAATATCGATCCTATATCATGTTCTATACATTGAAGTAAGTGAGTGAGTATGGTTTTACGCCGCTTTAAGCAATATCACGGCGGGTAACACGAGAAATGGGCTTCACACATTGTACCAATGTCGGGATTGGAACCCGGGTCTTCGGTGTGACGAACGTACGCTTTAACCACTAGGCTACATTGAAATGTGTATTGTGACTAACAAAGTATGTATCTTGTGTGAATACCCACTCCATTTGGACCGCCTCCGTGGTCTAGTGGTAGAGCGTCCGCCCGTAGAGCGGAAGGTCCGGGGTTCGATCCCCGGCCGCGTCATACCAAAAGACGTTAAAAGATGGTACTTGTTGTAACCCTGTCTGGCGCGCGGCATTAAGGGGCTAAAACAAGGACTGGTCGGCTCGGAGTCAGTATACTGTGTCTGAGTGAGGTATTCATGTGCTATCAGAATACATGACAATTTGGAAGCGGTTAGGAATGTTACAAGGATTCATTTCTTAATACCATGGCATGATATATAAGGAGAGAGAGATTTTGTATAGCCGTTTTGCTCACATGTGAAATTAAAGAGATAAACTTGTATTTATTTGGATGTACATAGTATTTCTGTTCAATATATTTTTTCCTTAAATTATCATATTTACAACATACAAGTAGAAAATGAAATTCACCTTCGACAACATTTAAAGAACCTTGTTTACATAATCTTAAACATTTGGGTATTTTGTTGTGCCTGCCAACTTCAACCATTAACCTGTGTGAGCTGCATCTAAATTGTGTTAATGATATTCTGCATTTTCTCATATTTACATCAATTAAACATTTTTCTGCGCATATTTGCATTTTAAAATATCTATAATATTCGCATTTGCTAGAAACATCTACAGTGGATCTCCATGTTTGAAAGTACATGTCAAAAAGCGTCTTCCTTATTTTCGATATGAACATGGCATGATTCTCTAAGCAACATTGGTTTTCCCAGATGTAACCATACCCACATTAATACAGTAGAACTATTCACGTTATTCATGCTATTTATTCATGTTAAACTGCGGCATGGTATCTCAGTGAGCTAGCACTATAAATCGGCATCAGTCCGGTCTAGTACAAGCAGCCACACACACACGTGCATGCACGTCGCTATATAAGTGCAATAATCTTGGACGCAATCATCTGTTCGGTTTGAGTGTGTCGGGTGTATCATGTGAGTACGATGTGTTTGTTTGTTGCTTAACGCCGCACTCAGCAAAATTCCAGAGATTATGACGGCGGTCTGTAAATAATCAAGTCTGGACCAGACAATCCAGTGATTGACATCATGAGCATCGATCCACGTAGTTGGGATACGATGACATGCATCAACCAAATCAGCGAGCCTGACCACCCGATATCTTTAGTCGCCTCTTACGACAAGCATAGGGGCCTTTTACGGCAGGCATGGGTTCCTATACCTATTCTACCCGGATCTTCACGTGTCACAAACGCGTTCGTATCTACATAACACACATAACATCCAGGGGCGGTCGGGTAGCCTAGTGGTGAAAGCGTTAGCTCGTCACGCCGAAGACCCGGTTTGGATTCCCGACATGGGTACAATGTGTGAAGCCCATTTCTGGTGTCCCTATTGCTGGAATATTGCTAAAAGCGGCGTAAAACCATACTCACTCACTCACATAACATCCACTCACACAAAAATACTGTATATATGTGTACCCATCCGTACCCTGCCCTGAAACACAAGCTGTTCCGTTGCTGATAATAACCTAGACAAGGGGAACTCCAGAGCGATGATGAGACATTTTGTAGACTTAACACCTTCATATCAACACCCCACAGAGGCATTAAGCGATATGACGCGGTTATCACCACAGCTCTGAGATATGACAGTATTTAGTTCAAACAAAATTGACAAAATGCCATGTACGAAAATAAACGGGACGAGATTTTAGAGTTTTTTCCGACATATGTGCCACTGATAAAACTAACATGAATTCTCCCAACGTATCTGATTACATTTCTGTGATGTAAGTAAAGGGGACGCATAAATAAGTGGGTATTTATTTAGGTTTGTGAGAGAGGAAACATTTTGCACAGCCTCGTACACACCTACAGGAAAACCATGCGATGCGAGGAGGCAAATGCCCTTATATGGGTATGGGTGTTGAGCTGCAATTTCTGGGTAGTCACAGGTACGTTGCTCTCTATTTTCCATCCCTTATCGTGACTTGCATGAGGATAAGCTGGTGTCTCCACATTCTACTTCCTCATCCCAGTTTCCTCGTATAGTGAGAGATATGATTTACTTTGACTGAACAGGAAACTAGTTGTGCGTCCCAAGGTCGAAGCTATCGATATTTGTGTGAGGATAAGAGCGTGTATCTTTCAAAAAATTATATAATGCACACGTGGGTTTTTAATATGCTAATTTACTGCTTTCGTGTTTTTAAAAAGTGATTTCATTCAGTCCCATTCTGAGAATATAAATATTTTAGAATAATTGTGATTTCTCATATTGAACTCGCTTTTATTCAAATAGTCTATTCTGACTCTTACCATGTTGTAACCATAGGGACATTTGAAATTAGGTTTGCGGTTTTAAAATTATGTGAATGTTTGTTAAACCTGATCATAGATAACGGATATTTGGATCGTATCACCAGTGAGTTAGTGATTTGGTTTTTAAAATATTTCAGTTATATAACGGGGAGTCAGTTTGCTGTCGGAGGAACGTTTAACGTGGGTGAGTGAGTATGGTTTTACGCCGCTTTAAGCACTATTCCAGCAATATCACGGCGGGGGACACAATAAATGGGCTTCACACATTGTACCCATGTCGGTAATCGAACCCGGGTTTTAGACGTGACGAGCGAACGCTTAAACCGCTAGGCTACCCGACCGACCCCGAACGTTTAAAGGGTTATTTTGGTTGGTTGTTTAACGCCACACTCAGCAATATTACAGCTATTTGACGGCGGTCTGTAAATAATCGAGTCTGGACCAGACAATCCAGTGATTAATATCATGGGCATCGATCCACGCAATAAGGATCTATGACATGCATAAACCAAGTCAGCGAGCCTGACAACTGATCCCGTTAGTCGCACGGGTATGGTGCTGATGACTTTAGAACAGGAATTCGAACCCACGACAATAGGGCATTCTAAGGGACACAACTCTACATAGGAAAGTGTTGGGCCTTAGACCACATGGCAGACCGTGATTTGTGAGAATACAGTTGCCAATTCGATAAATGATGTATAAACTTTTTCTTGAAAGTTATATGTTTTGTCACAATTCAACTAGGAAACGCTCGGTGTTGATTAAAATTAATACGAGTTTTTCAATTCATTTAAATTTTAAATGTGCAAGACCAGATTTCTGGGTTTTTTTTAATTTCATCTAAAATATGGCATATATTACCGGTCATGTGCAAAATCACCAGGCTCTCAGCAGAGTCGAAATACCAAATCGAAAGCCAGATTCAGACATTATGCATCATGAAATTAATAATAACCAGTGTCAACCGCAGTTTAAAATGTCACGAAATATTAACAAAATGATTTCATGATTACCAATGATTAGACTGACATAAGTTGGTATCGATAGTCCCTCTTCACATACACGAATGACGCAACGTAAATAAGACAAAGAACCAGTTCAAACTGAACGTGCAGCACCAAAATTTAATGTTCCTGTGTATACACAAAATTTTGACGTCACAATTTGTGTTGCACGTGCGTTAACGGGTGTAATTGTATTTAGCATTGAAACGGACCTTTCATTCGACAATATCCATGGTAATAAACATTATTATTATGTCATACAAAAGCCGATTTGATGTTTAAAGGAGATTAACATTAAACACCTGAATAAATATATATCCATCAAACAAGATCTCACAGCCAGGTTTCTCAGTGATGTGTGTGCATTCTAACAGAATGAAAATAGGAATAGCAGCTTAAATAAAGCAGGTCTCTTCAATCATCAGAGCATGGAAGACAACAATCAAGTACGCTACGGCTGTACGAGTCGTCTCCCCTGAGTCCACATCTCACAGCCTCCCGTGTGACATCACGCGTAATCGAATTTCAAATACCGAAGTTGCGAGAAGCGCCGAATGCTCGTTTCGTTATTCAGCAGACGAAATTGTTATAGTGTCAAGCTTTGAGTGCGTGAGTGGGTTTAGTTTAACGCCACTTTGAACACTATTTCAGTACTATGACGACGAGTTAGCTTGACCTGACAGGAAAGTGAAGTGAAGCGGGTCTCAGATGTTTACCACATTGGTGATTGGTTGGTTGGTTTGTTGTTTAACGCCGCACTCCAGCTACAGCAACAGCTTATTCAGACTTCAGATATCCGGAAACCTCGGTTCCCAGACGATTTTCATTCAAAACGAAATAATTACTATATAAATTTACCCGTATATACGGAAATTCAGTTTCCGGAACCGGACGGTCATTTTCATACACAATACACTGAAATGCACAAAAAATTGTCTCACTTACCCGGACAATACACTTCCGCTGGTGGTAATCCTTTGACTCGTGAGAAGTCAATCAACCAAGTGACACTGAGTTACGTTTGACATAAAGGGAAAGTTAACTATTGGAATGTTGCAAATCATACCTCTTGTCTTGTGGAGATGTTTTGTCACTATTAATCGTCATGCACTATTAATCGTCATGAGGCGAGTTTCGCAATAAGTTTGGTTGGTTGGTTTGTTGTTTAAGGCCGCACTCAGCAATATTCCAGCTATATGACGGCGGTCTGTAAATAATCGAGTCTGGACAAGACAATCCAATGATTAATATCATGAGCATCGATCCACGCAATTCGGATCGTTGACATGCATCAACCAAGTCAGCGA
This sequence comes from Haliotis cracherodii, assembly GCF_022045235.1. Classification (NCBI taxonomy): domain Eukaryota; kingdom Metazoa; phylum Mollusca; class Gastropoda; order Lepetellida; family Haliotidae; genus Haliotis; species Haliotis cracherodii. The sequence goes on along the minus strand of NW_027266268.1, from coordinate 31,893,983 downwards.
ACCTGACCACCCGATCCCTTTAGTCACCTCTTACGACAAGCATAGTCACCTTTTACGGCAAGCATGGGTTGCTAAAGACCTATTCTACCCGAGAATCTTCTCGGGTCTCCACATTGGTGAAGGCGACGAGGAAGGATGAGGTACAGAAACAAATCAGGGCAAATCTGGGGTTCGAAACGACGGTTACACGTTTCGGGCACGGTCAAGCCAAGCCGCACAATGAATTGCGGCGCCTTTAGAGTGAGTGAGTTAAAATTTAACGTCGCATCGGCATTATTCAAGCGATATAGCGACGAGTCCAAGTGAATATTAACAATTCAGTCATTTATGCAAAGTTATATTTAAACACATGGTACGAAACATATTTTAGTATATTATATTTATAAACAATTGATGAAACAAATTTGAGCATAACAATATCATTGATACAGTAACCAAAGCTAGGCCACGTCGCTGGGGATCATGGGGACTTACAGTACCTCTGCTTCCTGCATGATACCCCAGCAGGATTTACGTCATCACTTTAGCCACTGGTGTTTGAGCATAATGCTAGCCAATATAAAAAAATGCTCGGAATTGAGTTGGCTTAAAAACACTAGTTACTTCCATTATGATAGGATTACGTGTCAGACAGGGGGACAGTAATTTTACGATACTTTAACCCCCCTAGACAGAGCCTTCAATAATGTTAGTTTATAATAGCATCACACCAAATTTAAAAACAAACATTTAATTATTCACATACATATTTAAGCCTTTAGAATTTGAAGCCAAGACAGTAACGCCACAACCGGCGATCTTCAAGCGGTGACAGAGGCCTAAAAGATATATGGATGTTTTTTTGCCCTAAAAGAAGCCATCCAGCATCTGATCGATAGTAATTATTTTAACATTGTTAACAAAATTGCTCATTTATAATGATAAAAAAATAATGGAGAATAATATAATCTCACATTCGACTTTGATATTAAATATATGATCACTCGCACGTACACGTTCCACCAGTCACTCTTGTGGGATTCGCTATTTTTCTGGAAGTGACCAAGGAGAAAGCTTGGCAGGAGAAAGCACTAATGCTTGTTCTACAAATTGGCGAGGTGAGGTGAAATGGGGTTCAACGTCGCGTCAAAGATTATTGCACTTATATAGCGACGTGCATGCACGTGTGTGTGTGGCTGCTTGCACTAGACCGGACTGATGCCGATTTATAGTGCTAGCTCACTGAGATACCATGCCGCAGTTTAACATGAATACCTCACTCAGACACAGATTACTGACTCCGAGCCGACCAGTCCTTGTTTTAGCCCCTTATTGCCGAGCGCCAGACAGGGTAACAACAAGTACCATCTTTTAACGTCTTTTGGTATGACGCGGCCGGGGATCGAACTCCGGACCTTCCATTCTCCGGGCGGACGCTCTACCTCTAGACCACGGAGGCGGTTCTACACATTGGATAGAATGGTTACAATGGATCAGTGCAAACTGGTTGATTGTGTGTAATATTACTTCGATGGCGTATAGATGCTTACGCTGTCAACCACTGGTTTGTTTTGCCTTTTCACATCATTTAGTTGGAATATTACTCGTTAAACAGTATTCTCTCACCGTGGAACGGGCCATTTGATATCCTTGGAGGAAGGGTGGGGGCTGATAGTTTCTTTTAAAAAGATAATTTATTCCAGAAAAAAATAAGTTGTTCACAGATTTCAACCGATAAGATCAGTTGTTCGATGGACATGTTGACTGTTGACTTTAAAACTGCCACCGACTGTTGCAAAACGAAGATATTTCTTTACTTTTAGCAGTAACATTTCTGCACTTGTAAACAAACACTGCAGTGTTTTATTGTACGATACACAACTGCCCCTCGTCGTTTATTTCTTTAATAAAGTGTAATATAACATATCATAATGTATATCAAATATTCAAAATGTGCCAAAGCAAACCATTGAAACATGCATACTGAAAGCGTTACATTATTACCCTTATGAATAGATCGAAGTGCATTTAAATTTCATTCTCAGCTCCATGGGATGTATACAACAAAGGTCCTTTGGAGGCGTTATAAGGTTTAAAGTCACCTTAACATGTCCTGTCGAATACCAATTCACAGCGAGGTGAACAGAAGCATATATAATTAAAAGCGACCAATTTGGGGGTACGAAAAGGGTTCTCTTTGCCAACCCCAACCTCAATGGGTTTAGGGTATGTAAAAATACTAAGCCGCATTCGTGTGTGTCATATACCATTCATCTAGCCAGGCTTTCGCGACCAGGAAGATCGGGAGTAGAATAGGTCTTCAGCAACCCATGCTTGCCGTAAGAAGCGACCATGCTTGTCGTAAGAGGCGACTAACGGGATCGGGTGATCAGGCTCGCTGACTTGGTTGATGCATGGATTGTCTGGTCCAGACTCGATTATTTACAGACCGCCGTCACATAGCTGGAATATTGCTGAGTGTGGCGTAAAACAACAAACCAACCAACCAGGCTTTCGCTCGTTAGATACGGTTTGATATAACTTGTTGTAAGCTATATGTCACCTGTCATACACTCCTGTAGTAATCTTTATAAATGTTTCAGCATTTTGTGAAAGTCGTTGCCGCCAGTACCCAAACACCGAGAAACAACTTGAGTTTAAATGTAAGAAGAGGAGTTCCATGTTTTACGTCGATGTAAGGAGCTCTAACACGACCAATGGAAACTGTCGTGGTGTGGTCACGTGCTCCGGTCTGCAACAGGAAGTTCTGAGAACAGTTGCTGAATCTTGTTACTGGAATCCTAAATGCAGTTTCCCCCTCAACAAGGAGCAGCCAAATATACTCAACATAAATGGAAACTGTGCTAACGTCAGGCCACGTGTTATCTCAGCAAGAGCCTTGTGTGTTAAAAGAAGTAAGTTACTAAGAATAACGAAATCTCGTTTCATCTCTCAGCATTTCTCACTGAATCGAGTAATTCAATATACGAGTATTAAGAAAGAACCATGAACTATTCGGTTTGTGTGTGTGTGTGTGTGTGTGTGTGTGTGTGTGTCGGTGTGCGTGCGTGCGTATATCTCTGTAAGAACAATCAACCAGAAAATATATGGTTGGTTCCTTAGCAACCTTCTTGACAGTAGAATTGTACTGCATCTTTGTAAAGGTAGTGGTAGTGGTAGCAGCAGCAGTAGTAGTAGTATCTGGTAGTAGAAGTAGTAGTAGCAGTGGTAGTAGTAGAAGTAGTGATGGTAGTAGTAGCAGTGGTAGACGTAGTACTAGTAGTAGTACTAGTAGAAGTAGTATTAGTTGTTGTAGTAGTAGTGGCAGTAATAGTAGTAGTGGTAGTAGTAGAAGTAGTAGTAGTAGGAGTACTGATAGTGGAAGTAGTGGTAGCAGTAGTGGTAGTAGTAGCAGTAGTAGTAAAAATAGTAGTAATAATGATAGTGGTAGTAGAAGTAGCAGTAGTAGTAGTAATAGTAGTAGTTGTAGTGGTAGTGGTAGTAGTAGTAGTAGTGGTAGTAGTAATAGTAGCAGTAGTAGAAGAACCAGTAGTAGTTGTAGTAGTAGCAGTATTAGTCGAAGCAGTAGTGGTAGTAGCAGTAGTAGTAGAAGCAGTTGGAGTAGTAATAGTAGAATCAGTAGTAGTTGTAGTTAACTTTTAACTTAATCTTTTGCAGATAAGATTTTGCTGTTTTCTCCGATCAGTTTGACGAAGAAGGATGGTGTCATAAAATCGCATGAGTATTTCCCATGGGATTACCCAGCCACACAATCATATCACCAGATGGTATTTGTTGCAAAGCCACGCAAAAAACTTAGGATCACTTTTCTGGCTGCAGAAGTTGACACTACATCCGACATAATATTTTTCATGAATGGAACATCCCAGGTCAACGTCACCAGTAACGACATAAACAAAAATTTTGAGTTTCCCAGCGGCGACGTCACGTATGTGTTTAGCGTTGGCTCTACATCAAGACTTGGGAAGGGCTTTCTCCTTTGTTTTGTATGTAAGTACCCAGCATGTCTGACTGGGTTAAAGTGTGAGCGTTTGTTTGTTTATTTGTTGTTTGACGCCGCACTCAGCAATATTACAGCTATATGACGGCGGTCTGTAAATAATCGAGTCTGGACCAGACAATCCAGTGATTAACAGCACGAGCATCGATCCACGCAATTGGCATACGATGACATGCATCAACCAAGTCAGCGAGCCTGACCACTCGATCCCGTTAGTCGCCTTTTACGACAAGCATAGTCGCCTTTTATGGCAAGCATGGTTGTTGAAGACCTATTCTACCCCGGGAAATTATATGAATGAATGGATCACTAGTCCCACGAAGCTATGTAGAAAGTAAGTGAGTTAGTGAGGTCTTGACGCTGATTGACTCATTAGAAACCGGGGTAGAGTAGGTCTTCAGCAACCCATGCTTGCCCTAAAAGGCGACCATGCTTGTCGTAAGCATCTTCCCGAGGCACGGGAGTTAACTGACTACAAAAGTCCAGTTTCCCCCCTTGCCGAATTAGGCTGGTATTATGGAGTTACATTTTGGCTGGACTAACGAGTCTATGCATAGTCCAATCAAAATCGCGCAACGAAATCGAAATTGTAAATCGGTTCGTAACTGTTATGCAGATTTCGGTCGATTGCAGGATTTGCAAAGCATGTGCACCACCAACTTGTAGTCAGCAGATATTTAACTAATCTTTTCATGTTACGGTGCTCGCGTGATTTGATGCACTTCGCGATGTAAGACCCGTTTTATCACAATATAGATCTTTATTATCGATCAGATCGTCTTGACTGGGCGCCGCCATTTTGTTTGAAACAAATGCAAGTGATACGTTAGATGGAATTTGATTGGTACATAGGAGGGGCATATAAGGGACATAACTCGTAATAGCCACTGGTGGCGCTACGATCGAGCCCAGGAATTCCAGCCTAGTTCGGCAGGGGTGGAAACTAGACTTTTGTAGTCAGTTAACTCCCTTGCCTCGGGAAGATGTCGTAAGAGGTGGCTAACGGGATGGGGTCGTCAGACTCGTTGATTTGGTTGATGCATGTCATCGTATCCCAATATCGTAGATCGATGCTCATAATGTCAACCACTGGATTGTCTGGTCCAGACTCGATTATTTACCAACTGTCGACATATAGCTGGAAATGCAGCGTTAAACAATCAAATAAAAGTTCTCCAGCCGCACCCCCCTATGGAGATTTCCTTATATTCTTCATGCAGAGAAGTACCCTATAGGAGTAAAACATCTGATTGTATTGAGATTTGATAAAATTTCAATTTGTGTACTAAGTACGTACCGGAGAACGGAAGGTCCGGGGTTCGATCCCCGGCCGCGTCATACCAAAAGACGTTAAAAAATGGTATTTGTTGTTACCCTGTCTGGCGCTCGGCAATAAGGGGCTAAAACAAGGACTGGTCGGCTCGGAGTCAGTATACTGTGTCTGAGTGGGGTATTCATGTTAAACTGCGGCATGGTATCTCAGTGAGCTAGCACTATAAATCGGCATCAGTCCGGACTAGTACACACAAACACACCCACGTACATGCACGTCGCTATATAAGTGCAATAATCTTGGACGCGACGTTAAACCCAATTTCACCTCACCTCACCTCAAACATTACATCTTGATATACCTTGACGTTTACCTGAATTCCAATGCAGGTGACCTTGACACGTGTTCATAATGCTTTGTGTATCTTCAGGGTTGAAAGACACTTACTCGGACGCTATTCGCCATGCCTGTGACCTTGTGAGAGGTGAACATAAACTAGTGTCCAAAAGAAACGATACCAACTTATTTTCAAAATTGTTTTTTACTAAGTGAATTTTCTAGTATGAAAACATGCCAATTCGTATTGCACATCCCAAACACAGCATAGTCGATAAAAAATACCGGGAACACGTGATCACTTCCGGGAAAAAACGTAAATTTCGTGAAAGTGACATTTCCCTCTCTAGCATGTTCTGCACGTGCATAAAAACTGTATAAAACGGCTGATCAGACACGTTGATATCACAGCAACAAAAAGAACACAAGATATGCCACGTTTGACAGCCATCGAGAGAGAGAGAGCCGTTGGAATGGTCCAACAAGGAGCGTCACACGTCGACGTCGCCAGAAGGTTGGGCTGCGCACGCATCACTATCACCATGTTGATGCAGCGGTTACGTCAGACAGGTCAGACGTCAGACAGGCCTAGGAGTGGAAGACCACGAGTAACCACGCCCCGTGAAGATCGTTACATCCGGGTAATACACCTGAGGAACCGCACCGTAACAGCGACGTCCACGGCGGCTACAGCACTGGGACAGAGGATCAGTCGACAGACCGTCTACAGGAGACTACGGCAGTATGGTATCCGGCCACGTCATCCCTACCGCGGACCGCTCCTGACGCCTCGACACCGGAACAACAGACTGATCTGGGCCAGGCGAGTTCGACGTTGGCAACGGCGGGACTGGGCACGTGTTATGTTCTCTGATGAGAGCAGATTCCTCATTTCAGAAACGATGGACGGCAGCTTGTAAACCGACGATTTGGTGAACGTTTGGCGCCTAACTGTATCCAACAGGTCCGGCCGTTTGGAGGTGGAGGGTTAATGGTTTGGGGTGGCATATGTGGTGACGTCAAAACGATGCTTGTCGTAATTCGTGGAAACCTGAATGCACAGCGTTATCTTGATGACATCCTACGGCCTGTTGTGGTGCCCTTTATTCAGCAACAGCCTCGTGGACTCCTTTTCCAACATGACAATGCAAGGCCACACACAGCAAGATTGACACAGAACTTCCTTGCCAACGCCAACGTACAGGTTTTGCCATGGCCCGCATGTTCACCGGACATGAATCCCATCGAGCACATATGGGACCACCTCGATCGGCAAATCCGACGTCGCCGTGTGCCTCCAGTCAACGTCCAGGACTTAGAACCATGTCTCCTCGAGGAATGGCAACGCATCACTCCCAACGTCATCAGACGTTTGACGTCATCAGTCCGTTGGCGTGTTCTGGCATGTATTGATGCTCACGGTGGACATACCCGCTACTGACTTGACTTTGAGACGTGTGGCGTGACATTTCCCGTTGTTTCTGTGATCAGTGCTCTAACGAAATGTTCATTTTTCGACCCCACCCATCTTTAAAGGCTTGTCATATTGGTTGTACAGATTTTATTGAAATGAAATTTTTGTACAGATGTCGTGAAAGGATTTCTCAAAAGCATAACACCAATCCTAAACTTCTGCATTGTTTAGTTTTTCTTTTATGTCGTTGCAAACAGGTGGTATCGTTTCTTTTGGACACTATTATATATCGATACATTATGTAGTAGTGTTCGGTAGTGAAGTTGTCATGATGGAGGTGACCGGACTATTTTCCACAGTCTGGTCACAATGTTCTGCCTTGTTCCAGAAATTGTAACTTGTTCCACGTGTAACCTTAAGCATTGTCTCCGTGTAATAAGGGTAGACATAAACTGTTGAATTATACATTACGGCAACTCAGGACCATTTTTTTTTTTTTTTTTTAAACTCGATACTGAATTGAAATTACAAGAAACTATGTGGAAATTTCAAGACACTATCTTGAAATTTCAAGATTCTAAGTTGAAATTTCAAGATACAGAAGTTGAAATTTCAAGATACAAAAGTTGAAATTTTATTATAATAAGTTGACATTTCAAGATACTAAGTTGAAATTACAAGATAGTATCTTGAAATTTCAACTTAATATCTTGAAATTTGAACTTCTGAATCTTGAAATTTCAAGATAGCATCGAGAAAAAAACGAAAAAAATAATTGCCCTGAAAGATTTCCATACATTAGCCATATAGCGACGAGACCAAGTTAACATTTTCAAAATTCAGTTATTTATGCAAAGTTATATTTAAAATCAATTTATGAAACATATTTGAGCATACGATATTTAAAAACAATTTATGAAACATTTTTGAGCATAACAATATCAAGTATACAGTTTTAAAACACAAGCTATAGGCCACGAGTAACCCAAGCTAGAAACTTAGGAATTTATTCCATGTTGGCTCTCAAAACTCACCGAATTTGCTCGAATGTTTGTAATATCAAAATTATCCAAGTTCAATTTATTTCCTAATAATATAAGCTGTTTTTAACGTTGTACACCAACTCTTCAAAGTTAAAGAAAAACTTGATTTCTTGATCCGTGGGGCAATGGTCACTTAACGTGGTGACCATATGAATATACAAAGTTTTGTTCTCCAGCATCAAAGGTTCAAAATAGAAAGAAAATGCTATCTAAAGAAAACAATATGTGAAAAACTTCCTCCTATGTAACATCTATGTGGAAATGGGGATAGGAGATTTAGTCAAGAAGTGGGCATCTCCATAAACACCAATTTTGCTCCCCTCCTTACTGCGAGACCCGTGAAGATTCCGGGGTAGAATAGGTCTTCAGCAACCCATGCTTGCCGTAAAAGGTGACTATGCTTGTCGTAAGAGGTGACTAACAGGATCGGGTGGTCAGGCTCGCTGACTTGGTTGATACTTGTCATCGATCCCAAGTGCGTGGATCGATGCTCATGATATTAATCACTGGATTGTCTGGTCCAGACTCGATTATTTACAGACCGCCGTCATATAGCTGGAATATTGCTGAGTTCGGAAACAACAAACCAACCAACCAACATTTTAAACATATGATCACAATGTGCAGTGACCTCACACAGAGTCAACACGTGACATACGAGCAATCACGTGACATACGAGCAATCATCTAGGACTCGGCAGATTATGTGACCGATGCAGATAAGTATCATCTATTGTCGGAAAACATTGGTTGTTGAAGACCAATTCTAACCCGGATCTTCACGAGTCTCCTGCAAGTAACGGCGAATTAACAACTTCGGGTTTCCGAGGGCGTATTTAGATTGGTAACCAGTTACCGGCGTTTATCGTAAGATTCTGAAAAAAAATTGGTGATCTAGATGAGTGACTTGGTTAATAACGTGTAAATGGTTTGTCTGGCCAATAATCGCTTGTTCACATACCAGCGTTATATAGCTGGACTACTGTTTACTACGGTGTACACAGCACTCAGGCACTCCATGAATAACCATGACAGAGTCTGTGAAGGTATACTGTAGGTCTGGGTTTAGTAGAATATCATATTGCTTGAAACCATCAAGGTCTCATGAAGATGCCGAGTTAGAATTTGTTTTGAGCAACCCATGCTTGTCGTAAGAGGCGACTAACGGGATCAGGTGGTGAGACTTGCTGACTTGGTTGATACATGTCATCGTGTCTCAATTGCGTAGATCGATGCTCATTATGTCAATCACTGGATTGTCTGGTCCAGACTCGATTATTTACAGACCGACGTCGTATAGCTGGAATATTGCCTAGTGCGGCGTTAAACAACAAACAAAGAAACCATCAAGGTTATCGTTGTCCATGGCATCCTTGACTAACAACACTACGAACAACATCTAGGTATTTGTACTTAGACATATTTTGCATTTGTGGTACTGTTATAGATATATATAGATGTATGTATATAGATGTCATTATTCCATTCCAGGTGTCAAATGTCTGTCCGGAAGGGTCAAGGCGCGGTCACAGGGATGACCTTGAATCCAGACACCATGGCATTGCTACAGTGACATCTTGCACTGAACAGGCATAGCAGGAACTCGTTTTGGTGAAAGACTCTCTCAACGGCGTTGGTCTCCTGGCCAAGGAGAAACTTCACATAATGTAATCTGTAATTGTTATGGGGACTCCAGGAGAAATTCTTAAAGAATAAAATATGAACACCCGGTATGTTTTAGTGCACTTCAACGCCGCTAGTAGGTTCTTCTTTTTTAAAAAAAGTGGTATCCTACCCCCCAAAATGCCTTGCAATACCACGTGAATTCGGCTGTGCAGCATGTGCTTGTCTGCAATATTACAATTAATGGATGGCGGCCTGGAAATGGTCGGTATGAAGCAGACAGACCAGTGATTGATTGCTGGGTTGCGTTGACACTTAAATTGACAAGTCACAGAAAAAGTCACAGAACTTGACACCCCGATGCCCTTTGGTGACAAGCATAGATTCCTGCGAACTACTTCACCATATACCTGGCGTCATCACCAGTGTTTTCAGTTATCCTTTTAGTTATCCTTTTACATAAGACCCGTAAAGATCCGGGGAAGAGTAGGTCTTCAGCAACCCATGCTTACCGTAAAAGGCAACAGTGCTTGTCGTAAGTGGCAACTAATGGGATCGGTCGTCAGGCAAGCTGACTTGGTTGATGCATGTTATCGTGTCCCAATTGCGTGGATCTATGTTCATGATGTCAATCACTTGATTGTCTGGTCCAGACTCGATTACTTACAGACCACCGTCATATAGCTGGAATATTGCTGAGTGCGGCGTTGCAAAACAAATCCTTTTACATAATTTTCATTACCCTCTTTCTCGCCTTTTACTCCTAATGGAATCTGTTTCGAAAGACAATCGAGTCGTTTTGATTTACTCCTCTGAAAGCACGAACTCACTCATTTCACGGAGGGGAAACAACACGAATGGGCTTCGCACAAGTGCCCGTTTTTGGAATCAAGACTGTCAGCGTGACGGGCGAACGAATTGACCATAAGGGTTACCCTAACGCCGTTCGACATTTGTCCAAACATACAATTGCTCATGAAGACATTTACCCACACAAACATTTAACCGCACGTACAGACATTTATCCACACACTTTTTACCAACACAGGCATATGCCCACACAAACATAAATTTGTCAACACAGACATTTAGCCACTAACTATTTACACACACAGGCATATGCCCACACAAACATTAATTTGTCAACACAGACATTTAGCCACTAACTATTTACACACACAGGCATATGCCCACACAAACATTAATTTGTCAACACAGACATTTAGCCACTAACTATTTACACACACAGGCATATGCCCACACAAACATTAATTTGTCAACACAGACATTTAGCTACTAACTATTTACACACACAGGCATATGCCCACACAAACATTAATTTGTCAACACAGACATTTAGCCACTAACTATTTACACACACAGGCATATGCCCACACAAACATTAATTTGTCAACACAGACATTTAGCCACTAACTATTTACACACACAGGCATATGCCCACACAAACATTAATTTGTCAACACAGACATTTAGCTACTAACTATTTACACACACAGGCATATGCCCACACAAACATTAATTTGTCAACACAGACATTTAGCCACTAACTATTTACACACACAGGCATATGCCCACACAAACATTAATTTGTCAACACAGACATTTAGCTACTAACTATTTACACACACAGGCATATGCCCACACAAACATTAATTTGTCAACACAGACATTTAGCCACTAACTATTTACACACACAGGCATATGCCCACACAAACATTAATTTGTCAACACAGACATTTAGCTACTAACTATTTACACACACAGGCATATGCCCACACAAACATTAATTTGTCAACACAGACATTTAGCCACTAACTATTTACACACACAGGCATATGCCCACACAAACATTAATTTGTCAACACAGACATTTAGCTACTAACTATTTACACACACAGGCATATGCCCACACAAACATTAATTTGTCAACACAGACATTTAGCCACTAACTATTTACACACACAGGCATATGCCCACACAAACATAAATTGGTCCACACATACACTTTACAAAAACAGACATTTACGTTTACAGACATTAGCCCACCTAAGACGCACTGTGCGAACACCTGATTTTCTCCAGTCGACTCTTGCTAAAAGTGAGTGAGTGAGTAAAATATTTCACATGGGCAGTATCTCGACCATATTATCTAGACTAAGTTATAAGGTAGTGACATATATAAATCTGTCGACGATGGACCTTAAAAAAGCTAGATTATCACATGAACACACAATGCCATTTAGAAAGTGGTCAAATGTAACAAATGTAACACTTTCTGAGTAAAGTACAGATTCTCGTAAATTTGGGGTTGAATCCCATCCGGGCGATCTAACCCACTCAGCCACCGAGGCTTCCACAAAAATTAAAGTCCGACAGCTGCTAGTCCAGATCACGTACTTTGTGTACCCCTCTAACATGTGTAAATTGACACGGCTCCGATGGCCGAAAGTACTGAGGGGTACCCAACTGTTTAATACTATACGTTTCGGTATAGACCCTTATACCGTTGTCAAGCAAGACTGAATGAGGAACATTATACAGAATACATATAGTAGGTGGCTGATTGACAGTAGAGGATTAACAGTAACAACAATTGCATACATGAATGAGATAACATGAGTAGGTAATGACAACAGAAGGATAATACTGTCACAGCATGCTGGACAGAGAACATGTTAGGTGGAAGCCTATGTTTGTTTGTTTGTTGTTTGTCCCACGCAATTGGGATCGATGACATGGATCATCCAAGCCTGCGAGCCTGACCACCCGATCCCGTTAGTCGCCTTTTACGACAAGCATAGTCGCCTTTTACGGCAAGCATGGGTTGCTGAAGACCTATTCTACCCCGGATCTTAAACATTTAATATTGGAAAAGGCTCAGGATAGATGTAATGGACATTTGCCATAACACTGTATGATGCATAAACCGGAACCTATTGCAATACTTTCTTTCTTTTTGACAATAAATCACAACAAATTCAAACGTGACTGACTGTTTATGCTCTTACGCCATCATCACTGTACGTGTGATGGTTAACCAATCAGTATTGACTGACAATTATATCAGCCTATCAGAGATGTGCGCCAAGTGAAAACTCAAACCTCAATATTTATGAATGAGTCTGTTTGACATCGACCATGGGACCTCTTGACAACACTGCAACTGCTTTGATAAACAAACACTTGCTATTCATGCCGAGTGTTTTTTTCCCTCTGACAATGTCATGTTTTTCTAAGTTACACCAGCGTGTTCCGAATATGATTCTCCCCAATGACTCTCCCCAATTCACGAGATGAGATAAAAGTGTTATTTGAAAAAACACATTGAATTTTCTATTTATTATATACATGTTTTATTTTCATTACTTGCAATTTATATATTTTTTCGAAAACAGTGTCTGATAAATTACTAGGTTCTCCCTGTCGCCCCTTTACCACCGCCGTATAAAGGGTTTTGAGCAAAGAATATAGTTCGTGAATAAAACTAGCCCTGTTAATATATGTTATGCGAAATATATTATTTCATATCGAGTATTAAGTTCCATGGACATTTTTGTTTGTCATAATTAAACATTCCTGTTTAAAATAGTTAACTCTTTAATGTTTTGATTCAGGAGAAAGTAGTTCCGGCACCTTGTTTATATCAGTCACTTGATCTATCGTCACTGATAAATTCCAGTATTTCATTCATATGTATATAATAAATTGATATATTGTCAAGTTCAATGTTAGTAGAGAGAATATAAGGTTTAATTTCTATTCCAAGAGGTGGAATAATAGATGACTTGATATTTTAATGGTCATCAGGTGGGAGGTTGTTCCCGAAGGTAAAGTCAGCCGACTTTAAAAATCTGGTGACTGATGGTATTGTACACAAAGCTCATAGATGCATGTAGTACTAGTTGGCTTAACTCGTGGTCATGTTTTCGTTTAACACCGCACTCAACAATATTCCAGCTATATGACGGCGGTCTGTAAAAAATCTAGTCTGGACCAGACAATCCAGTGATTGACAGCATAAGCATCGATCCACGCAACTGGGATACGATGACATGCATCAACCAAGTCAGCGAACCTGACCACCCGATCATTAGTCGCCTCATACGACAAGCCTATGTAGGCATAGAAGGTAACTCAAAAGCCGATGCTGCAGCTAAAGCAGCTCTTGACAAATCTTTGTCTCCACTACTGATCCCGTATAGTGATTTCCGACCAACCATCAAGAGTTATACTGGCGATCGGGATCTCGAGGTGGGGCACCTAGGTAGGAAGCAATAAACTTCACGAAATGAAACCAACACTCAGTCATACCTACTTGGGTTGTCAGTAAAGACATGACGAGGTCGTTTTACGATGGTGTCGTATTGGCCTCACTCGGTCATACCTACTTGGGTTGTCAGTAAAGACATGACGAGGTCGTTTTACGATGGTGTCGTATTGGCCTCACTCGGTCATACCTACTTGGGTTGTCAGTAAAGACATGACGAGGTCGTTTTACGATGGTGTCGTATTGGCCTCACTCGGTCATACCTACTTGGGTTGTCAGTAAAGACATGACGAGGTCGTTTTACGATGGTGTCGTATTGGCCTCACTCGGCCATACCTACTTGGGTTGTCAGTAAAGACATGACGAGGTCATTTTACGATGGTGTCGTATTGGCCTCACTCGGTTTACCCACGAATATCTGCTGAAAACAGATGAGGACGAGCCTCCTAAGTGTATATTGCTTGACTGTGTGGACTTTGCAATCGCAAGGGATTCACATTATCAAAGCGTAAATCTGAAAGATCTCTTTTCCCGCCAGTGGACATCTTATTATCAGCTATTGGAAAGACATTGGTCTTTATAATACATTTTAGATATGTATGTGAATAATAAAAATTGTTTTCAAATTTGGTGTGATGCTATTATCAACTGACATTATTGAAGGCTGTCCAGGGGGTTAAAGTATCGTAAAATTATTGTCCCCCTGTGTGACACGTAATCCTATCATAATCGATGTAACTATCATCAACCAGTGTTTTTAAGCCAACTCATTTCCGAGTATTTTTTAATATTGGCTAGCATTGTGCACAACCACCAGTGGCTATAGTGATGATGTAAATTCTGCTGGGTATCATGCAGGAAGAAGAGGTACTGTAAGTCCCCATGATCCCCAGCGAGATGACCTAGCTTTGGTTACTGGTGGCCTATAGCCCGTGTTTTAAAACTGTATACATGATATTGTTGTGCTCAAATATGTTTCATACCATGTCTTAAATATAACTTTGCATAAATTACTCAATTGTGGATAACTTAACTTGGTCTCGTCGCTATGGCTGAACTAATGCCGTTGCGACGCTAAAAAATTAAACTTACTCACTCACTCATTCACTCACTTACGACAAGTATAGTCGCCTTTTATAGTAAGCATGGTTTGCTGAAAACCTATTCTACCCCGGATCTTCACGGGTCGGAAATATTAGGAGTACATAAGTTCAAGAAACATCATTTCAAGTCTGGATATGTGGTATCCAAGTATTATGGTGAGTTCCTCAAGTCAAGTCATCAGGCCGTTCATCGAGAGAAACAGTCGTCGTAAGTGTTGATCAAGTCGTGCCAGACCTTTCTTGCGAGGGGAGGGATGTTCCCGGTGTTGGACAGCTTCGCCCGAACGCAACTGTCCCCATCAGTTGTGTGTGTCTGCACGTGGAATCATAGACTGTGACGCGTGATCCGATTTCGATTGTAAACAGTCTCGTTGTTGTCCTTGTGTTCGTAAACGTCTTGTGTTCGTACCTCTGTGTTGCATGTTATGTGGGCCTGAAGACCTACAGCGGTGTTTAAGTGTGAACTCATGGAAGAACGTTGAAGAAAGTGCTACTTTAAGGAGAAAATTCAAAGAATGTGGTCTTCATCGAACTGTAACGTGAGTTTGTTCCATTTTGCCACTTTGATCTTGTGTTTGATCTTTTTCGTCTACTTTGTGATTGACGTTGAACATTTGAGCAAGAATAATATTCCATTCGTCATGGCTAAAGGTGGTACAAATCAAGACCATTCTGTAGATATCAAGCACTTCAGAATTCCTTTGTTGGATCCAAAACAGTCAACATTTGCGAAGTTTATTGAAAATGTGTATTAAGTGAAAACTTTGCGCCTTAACTCTGAGAAGAAGTTACGTGGTTTAGCTTTAGTACTTCCTGCAGGGTTTTGCTCACGGGTATTTAACGATATCCCTGACGATAACAAAGCTGATTAAGCAACTCTGAAATCTGCTTTGAATAAAGAACTTGATAGAGCCCACGAGCGTACTCAAACTGCTGCTAGCGAGTTCAGAGACATGTGTAAAAAGAAAACATGAACCTATTGATTTTGCCCACCGTCTTTAGATCAAGGTTGATTAAGCGTACGTCTCAGTCACAAAATCAAACAAAAGTGAACATTGTGCTCAAAGACTTTTTGATGGCTTGTTTGGTAAGAAATTGAGAACCACTGAACATTGCTATTTGTCAGCAATCTGTTATTTTAAAGGTGATCGTGAAAGAAATTTAAAGATGGTTTTATACCGCGCTGTTTAAGAGATGGCCCCTAAACCGCATTGTACAGCCAATCAATAGGAACTGTTCTGAAAGCCCCAAGCCAGAATCGTAGACCTTAATCATGGATTGAATCAGGTCATTTCAGGTTAGTTTTGATCTATACTGAACCAAATTAAAAACTTCACAATCCTAAAATTTTAACATTTTGACCAGTTATCATTGTGGGCCCTTATTGTGTATTTAAACAGTAATGTCCACGTATTGTCTTCAGATAACATCCGTTTTCGTGCAGTTGAATCGATCAAAATCATGTGCACAGCACTATAGTGGTCACGTGGCCATAATACCGCACGTGTTTTCAGCCATACATGTTAGCAGTCATTAACAAAATGAGAAAACACAAGGAAACAAATCTTTACGGACATTTATCATGCCACGCCTTTCAAATGTGAAAAGTGAACGTGCCATCGGCATGTTGCAGACGGGAACGTCCGTAGCTGAAGTCGCAAGGACGATGGGTTGTATTCGACGGACTGTTTATGATTTACAGACTTGTCTACACACAAACGGGTACCACCGCTGATCGCTCTCGGCCAGGTCGACCACATGCAGAGGATCGTCAGATTGTCTTACGTCACCTCCGTAACCCATTTTTGACAGTTACATCAACCAGAAATGAACTGTTTAGGGGTAGACTGAGTGCGCAAACTATTCGAAACCGTCCGAGAACTGCTCACCTTCAAGCACGACGGTCATACTGCTGGCCGATTCTGACTCAATTACACAGACGTCAGTGTCAATTGTGGGCATATCGACACTTACGATTGACTCAGAGGAATTGGAATCAAGTCGTCTTCAGTGATGAATTCCCGATATAATCTTCGAATTGCTGATGGTAGGGCGAGGGATTGGAGGCGCCCAGTGTTGTGTACAGGAAGTTGACAGATTTCGAGGCGGAAGTGTCATGGTGTGGGGTGCTTTGTGGCAATGCACGTTCCGGGCTTCTTGTCATCCGTGGCAACCTCAACCCTCCTGCTTACCGCGACCAGGTACTGGCACCAGATTACCAAATTACCTTCTCTGATACATTTGTCTGTTGTATATCATATATGGGATTACTTTTAAAAATGTGAAGTTTTTAATTTGACTCAGTATATAAGTGACGGATGATTGATTGCGTTCCTCCTCACTTGTAATTAGGAAGAACTTTTAATAAACAGGTCGGGGAAATAAAGTGAATAAACTGGTCGTGTGTGGCTATAAAAACATGCGATTGTTGTCCGTGCGTTGCCTGTACTACTTGGCGCATGATAGTGGGTGTTAAATACATGTTAGTGATTATTACGAAAACTTCGAGTTCCCCTCCGCGATTTGGACACATTCTATGCTCTAAATCAGTCAAAAACACTACATTGAAAGTCAAAAGTACCTGAAATGTACTTTGTCAACCCCTCTCTGTCCACCGTGTTTCCTCCACTGCCACGCCACCTATAGTCCCAGCAAGGGGGATAACGCCCAAATCGTGTGCCAACGCCCACTAAAACTATGGTAGACAATACATGCCACGTTGAAACAGTGGTTGGTGGCAGAAATGAATGAAGCGTTCGTAATTTGGACACACGGCGCTTACGCTTTAAAGTTTGGAGTATTATTTTCAAATGCAGTTGGGTTGTTAACTGGGGATTAAGAGAACATTGGTATTATCGCGTGTGATTTTAACTTTAAAAATCATAATAAATTTCAATTAATTTTCATCAGATGGACTTCGAAGTCGCTGCCAGGCATGCTGGCACATCGCTGTTTCCTCGTGCCACATGGAAGGGATGCTTCTTCCGCTTTGCCCAGTGTGTATGGCGGAAGACCCATCAGTGCAACATGCAGAAAGACTACACTGACAGACCAGAGATTACAAAGTTCGTCAGGCGGTGTGCAATAATGCCACTCATTCCTGTTGGCAATGTAAGCCGTAATCATTAGATTACCGTAATCTAACGGTTTCTATTAACTTGATATACGTAATATACATGTTAATGTGTAATATATTCAATATGCATGTTAATGTGTAATATATTCAATATGCATGTTAATGTGTAAAACTGACAGGATTACTTATATGCATTTTTATCCCCCCGACATTATATGTCGAGATATGGGAGATTTAGGCAACAGTATGTCCGTCTGTCCGTCCGCCCGCCCGCCCGCCCGCGTGTCTGTCCATTTGTAATCATTGTTAAATTTTGTCCGGAGCATATTTCCTAAACAGTACAACGTAGCTTCACAAAACTTGGCACACGTTCCAGTCAGGTTCAGTAGTAGTGTCTTTTGCTATTTAGAGATTTTTTTATTTTTTTATTTTTGTCGTTTCCATGGAAATATGATGAACTTAGGAAATTTGAGGGTAGTGCTCTTGTCAGTACCATATCTCCCGAACCATACAACTTAGTTTCTTTACACCTATCAAGCAAGTTATGTAGTGGTGCCTTTGCTATTAACAGATTTTTCTTTTTATTTATCTTTTTCAATTTAAATTGAAAATCCATGAACTCCGTCTGGAGCATATCTTCTAAACCATGCGACAGAGATTCACCAAACTTTATGCAAATATCAATCATGTTCACTAGTAGTGTAGGTTGTTATTTATAGATTTTAATCTTTTAAATCTGTAGTCCCTGACAACAAGAAGTTGAGGTTTGTTTTTTGTCAATCCCTAGTACATTCTCTTTATGCCTTTGTGTCATGAGGCTACTACAGAGCTCTTCAAATGCGAATCTGCGAAGTTGTTATTACAATTTCACGAGATCAGAAAGTGAGCTACATCAACCAATATTTAATAACCTTCATTATGTTTCTGGTTTTGGCATGAAGGAAAAAGATTTCCTTGCCATTCTAAATACATTTGAAGGTACAGTTTACCGACATGCCACGTCGGGGGTATATGTCATCTTCAGGTTGAAGACTACTTCCTTGAGCTAATAGAGCGCATTCCAGACGATCAGAGATGTCAAAGACTTGCAGCCTACATGACCAGCCAGTGGATCGAGGGTCATCTCCACATCCACCAGTGGAACCACTTCAACAATGATGGGCCACGTACAAACAACCACCTACAGCTGTAGAGGGATGGCACAGTCGACTAAAGAAGTTCGTGTGAAAGGCACATCCCAACACTTTCGAGATGATTTCCTTCCTTTCCAAAAAGCAGAAGTCATTAGAAATTCAGAGTGCAGTATGAAGCAGGGCTGAAAAGACGTCCAAGGTAGAAGAAATACTCGGAAGTCGACCGCAAGATCGTCGATTTGAAGATGAGGCTGGAGAGGCAAGAAATAGTCATATTCCACTATGCCGATGTAGCATCAGCCATTCTAATTAAGATTAAAAAAATGTTATAATTCATGTAAATCATGTTTTGTTCATTGTACCAAATTGAAATTTGTCATGTCGCTGCTTTTGATACAATATAAGGTATGGAATTTAATGTGTGGAATAAACGACACAAAATGTATCCTAAATCTGTTATGTTTCTACTGTGGAATCTGTCGTGAACACCATCCAAAAACACCATTCATTGCGTGCTTGTAACACCCTCGTGTTAACATAACACACACACATCAAAGAAAAACCGGGGAACGCGAATCATTTTTTTCTGAAAGTCGGCGTAACGCGAATGAACCGTCCAAATGGCGAAGGGGTACTCGGGTTCACAATAACCTGCGCAACAAACGGGGTAATGTTATAAGAATCGATGAATGAAAGAAGTTTTCATAATGTATTTTTATACCCACCATCATGCGCCAAGTAGTACAGACAACGCACGGACAAAAACCGCATGTTTTTGTAGCCACACAGGACGGGTTCAGGGTCACCAGTTGGGATCAGGGTTCATTATCGCCAGTTGGGATCAGGGTTCATTGTCGCCAGTTGGGATCAGGGTTCATTGTCACCAGTTGGGATCAGGATTCATTGTCACCAGTTGGGTTCATTGTCACCAGTTGGGTTCATTGTCACCAGTTGGGTTCATTGTCACCAGTTGGTGGTTTTCCCCGACCTGATAAATCCAGTTCCGTCAGCCATTTGCTAAGATATTTAACATATGGCTAGAAATTATGATGTTCTTTAAAACTTATTCCCAAGAATTTGGCTTCCCTTTTTTAATGTGAGTGCCCGATGGATGCAATTCTTGGTCACTATGTGGTTTATATTTTGGAAATGAAATTCAATGCATTCAATTAATAATTCACCTTCACTTTGTGTGAGTTCATTGGAGTATGAACCTTCATAGAGTGAGGGCCAAACTGTTTGAACGTCGGAGCTTGTGAAGTGAAGGTCAATTCTTATAAAAAAAAATAATCAGTTTCTTACCTCAAAGGATGTAGGCTAAGGTCTAAACACAATTTTATTTAGTACGTGTTACTTCATGTTTACACTGACAGTCATACAACAACCAGCTATATCGCGGAGTAAAATAGTTCCTGAAAAAGAGATGTGACATGGGCGTATGGATGCACAACTTGCTCTTGAGAAACGACTTACGCAGCACATGTTCAAATCATATCCTCATTAGATGAGAAAGGTCTGTAAAGACTTACCTCAGTGTCAGTCACAATGACAGCGCGTCGTAATACATTTACATCAAGTACAAGACGTCAAAATGGCCGACACGATAAACGTGACGAGAGATTTCCGAAGTTGTTAATGAACCTGTGGCTGTTACAAGTGTTAGTCATCATTGATCAACTGGCCGATCATTGAAAGGTGATTAAAGATGCGTCAAACAGACACAAAGGTAAATTCATAGATTGCTGGAGACGGTCAGTGTCAGCCTGGGTGAGGATCGAGTCGATTCTACGATAGTTTAGCTGTGCATTTCTTCGTTTGTTCATTAGGATGGGCCGTAGCGAGTATATTCGTGAACAATCATGCAGCCACGCTCTCTGACATTTCTCAATGTATACTGAAACGCTGAGACCAAGAATAAAGGTTCTAAATGACCAGAAAGAACGGTTATGCATGTTTTCGTGCTAGGGAATTCCCAGGGGTTTCCCCAGGAATGTGGAAGTAGTCCGTCAGTGTTCACTTAATTCTATATATAGACTGGTGAAAAATGTCTAGTTATTGTCACAATCGACTAACGGGATCGGGTAGTCAGGCTAGCTGACGTGGTTGTCGCATATCATCGATCACGATTGCATGGCTCGATGCTCATGATTGGTTTCACCGAAGTAGTAAACGTCTAAGCCCTGCATCACTTCGACTTTCCTCCCACATTAATCTGCAACGCCGCGAAATAGCTGGAATATTGCTGTGTGCGGCGTTAAATAACAAACAAAACGATGACATGCATCGTCAAACTCGCCGAGTCTGACCACCCGATCCGTTAGTTGCGTCTTACGACAAGCAAAGCCGCCATTTATGGCAGGCATTGGTTGCTGAAGACCTAATTCTACCGGATCTTCACGGGGCGGATATTGTCTCTGCTGGCGTGTTCTAGTCTTGGTAACTTATTCATTTTAAATTTAATTTAAGTAAGTTCAGTTATCAGTCAGACAAATTGATATAAATCATGTTTATCAACCAATCAGATTAAAGAACACAATCTTATTTTTAGTATTCCAGCCTTGAGTTTCACACAATGTACCAACGTGGGGAATCGACGCTTTAATCACTAGGCCACCTCTTCTCCCCAGAAGATGAAATGATTTAACAGAATCGTATAAACATTTAAAGTTTTATTTAAAATATCCAAAAAATAATAAATGTTCAACATGGTATTTATTTTCTAAAAGTATGCACTTGGTTTGTGAGCTTTACAAAACCAGTTATGACTCATAGGATAAAAGCAATTATTACCCACGTGGTGAAGATACAGGTGGTAAGATACTAAATCCGTACGTCACACGTGTGTCGTACAAGGTTGACCTTGTTTTATTCGTTTTGATTGGATAACCGTGACCTCTGTAACACCGGGACTACTTTTTTCATTCATAAAAAATCGCGAGACGTCATTCATTTTGCGATTACAAGGCAGAACTGAAGAAATTCATGAGAACGAGAGATATTTACAAACACTTTATTAAACCAAACAAGATAGTCACACGCATCAAATTCGGTTTGCATTCAATATAAGTTATGCATAGAGCTCCTACAGACGTATAATCGAGCTAGATCTATAAATCGATTTACAATGTACGACTGCCGATCGAGCGCGTCCCTTGAGCGTGACGCACCCGACCATTTTCGCAACTTTCAATTTGATTTAACGTAAAAGGATAAGCGTGGTGAAATGAAGTCTGTTTAAACTATCTGGACAGATATCTAGACTTACTTGGGATGATCCGGTTGTGCCATCGGTGTCCCCTTTGAAGCGTATTTTGTGGCGCTGTTTCGGTAGGTGTTGTTCATGAATGAACGAACACGACAGCACGACCAGATCACTTAAAGTTCACAGTTCCGATAAAAATCATTCGAAAACTCCGTGGAAGTGTGCCTGACTTCTGATTTTGTGGCCCCAAACATCCCAAATGTGAACAGTAACATTCCCTATCTCTAGCGTAAAACGCTGTGAGTGGATCGCGGTTGTCTTTTCTTATTCCGGTGGCGACCTTGCCCTTTGATCGTTCGAAGCTGTCACTGACATGCAAGCAGACTTGAGTTTGTTGATTTTCACGTCTTCAGTAAAGGGTGGTACAGTTAACATGAATGTCTTTGGCGAACAGTCTGATTTCCCTCTTCCAAAATGGTACGGACATGATATAAATTCAGCTGATAGATCAAGGAAACCGAACCATTTTGATTGCACAGACAGGACCCCGGCAGTGTGACCGACTGTTGGTCCGATATTCAAAGCGCGGCGCTAATGTGACATTTCAAATTTTCTTATCGGTGTCCTGCGTACTAACAACATGGCGCTTGAATTACCATAAGTTGAAGACTTTCTTCCAAAAGGATCTTGAGCGTCGGTGCTGGTTTGTTTGCAAACAGAACAGCAGGCGCATGTTGTTAATGCGTATGCATAAACATGTCAACAATGCCCATATTTGGTCATATATCAATATTCATGCGCAACCAGATTTTGCAACCGGTTTCAGTTTGGTCTGTCAACGAACGAAAGTTGTTATGTATTTACACTTAAATATATATTTAACGTGGGTAATAAATAAAATACCACACTCATTCTCGTTAGATACCATTTTTACGAAACTCGTGAACTTTCTATGGTATCTGACCTCGCTTTCGCTCGGTCAGATACCATAGAAAGTCCACTCGTTTCGTAAAAATGGTATCTAACGAGAATGAGTGTAGTATTCTCTATTTATTGGGTGCCATGAGAGTGATTTCAGTCATATGACTATAACTCGGGGGCCACGGATGCGCCGCGATTCGCTGTGCAGAGTTGCGTCCCTTGGGCACTGAATCTATAACTCAATATTTGACATTGATAACATAACTGAAAGTAGGTCATGTTCAGGTATTAGACACAAGTAACTCAGTAACATTTTGTAATTTAGCTGAAGGGCACCAATAACATTCTCTGAATATTTATTTTTATTATTCAAAGCATTTTAAATATCATTGAACTGTACTACAAATCAGACATGTATTTAAGTAAACGTTTCATGGTTTATATGAAACTCTTTGCATGAAACAAGGCCAGTTGCGATAACTGACATGGTAGGCAACTCCTATGACCTTCTTGCAACAAATTAAAAATCAAACCCGAAAGCGGACATAAAATCCACGTAATTTGTATGGCGCTGTTCTCCATGCACAAGCATACTCTAAGCTTAGACATTGAAAAGTGTTCCCTCAAAAATCATTCTCAGCTCCATGGAGAGTATACAAAGCTGCCTGTTAGGCGCTAGAAGGTTAACAACCACATTACCATCTCATCCTACCGGGTACCCATTCACTGCTGGGTGGAAAGAGGCACAATTCGAACAAAGTCACTTGCCCAAGGAGACGCCACATCTGTTACACGTACTTAAGACTGTAATAGTAGTACTAAAGTTGGCTATTATTTACTCTTTATTCCATCCGTCCTCGTCCTCAACTGTAACACTTGCACCATTCTTGATCAGAAGTGCGGCTACAGATTCATGCCCATTCTGACAAGCTTCATGCAGTGCCGTCCATCCGTCCTCGTCCTCAGCTGTAAAACTTGCACCATTCTTGATCAGAAGTGCGGCTACAGATTCATGTCCATTCTGACAAGCTTGATGTAGTGCCGTCCATCCGTCCTCGTCCTCAGCTGTAAAACTTGCACCATTCTTGATCAGAAGTGCGGCTACAGATTCATGTCCATTCTGACAAGCTTGATGTAGTGCCGTCCATCCGTCCTCGTCCTCAACTGTAACACTTGCACCATTCTTGATCAGAAGTGCGGCTACAGATTCATGTCCATTCTGACAAGCTAGATGTAATGCCGTCAATCCGTCTTCCTCCTCAGCTGTAACACTAGCGCCACTCTTGATCAGAAGTGCGGCTACAGATTCATGTCCATTCTGACAAGCTACATATAGTGCCGTCCATCCGTCCTCGTCCTCAACTGTAACACTTGCACCATTCTTGATCAGAAGTGCGGCTACAGATTCATGTCCATTCTGACAAGCTAGATGTAATGCCGTCCTTCCGTCTTTGTGTTCAGCTGTAACACTAGCGCCACTCTTGATCAGTAGTGCGGCTACAGATTCATGTCCATTCTGACAAGCTAGATGTAGTGCCGTCCATCCGTCTTCGTCCTCAGCTGTAACACTAGCACCACTCTTGATCAGAAGTGCGGCTACAGATTCATGCCCATCCAGACAAGCTAGATGTAGTGCCGTCCATCCGTCTTCGTCCTCAGCTGTAACACTAGCACCACTCTTGATCAGAAGTGCGGCTACAGATTCATGTCCATTCTGACAAGCTAGATGTAGTGCCGTCCATCCGTCCTTTTCCTCAGCTGTAACACTTGCACCATTCTTGATCAGAAGTGCGGCTACAGATTCATGTCCATTCTGACAAGCTTGATGTAATGCCGTCCATCCGTCTTTGTGTTCAGCTGTAACACTTGCACCACTCTTGATCAGAAGTGCGGCTACAGATTCATGTCCATTCTGACAAGCTATATGTAAAGTCGTCCATCCGTCCTTCTCCTCAGCTGTAACACTTGCACCATTCTTGATCAGAAGTGCGGCTACAGATCCATGTCCATTCTGACAAGCTACATGTAGTGCCGTCCATCCGTCCTTGTCCTCAGCTGTAACACTTGCACCATTCTTGATCAGAAGTGCGGCTACAGATTCATGCCCATCCTGACAAGCTTGATGTAGTGCCGTCTGTCCGTTCTTATTAACAGCTGTAACACTAGCGCCACTCTTGATCAGAAGTGCGGCTACAGATTCATGTCCATTCTCACAAGCTAGATGTAATGCCGTCCTTCCGTGTTTGTCCTCAGCTGTAACACTAGCGCCACTCTTGATCAGAAGTGCGGCTACAGATTCATGTCCATTCTGACAAGCTACATATAGTGCCGTCAATCCGTCCTCGTCCTCAACTGTAACACTTGCACCATTCTTGATCAGAAGTGCGGCTACAGATCCATGTCCATCCTGACAAGCTAGATGTAGTGCCGTCCATCCGTCCTTGTCCTCAGCTGTAACACTTGCACCATTCTTGATCAGAAGTGCGGCTACAGATTCATGTCCATTCTGACAAGCTTGATGTAATGCCGTCCTTCCGTCTTTGTGTTCAGCTGTAACACTTGCACCACTCTTGATCAGAAGTGCGGCTACAGATTCATGTCCATTCTGACAAGCTATATGTAAAGTCGTCCATCCGTCCTTCTCCTCAGCTGTAACACGTGCACCATTCTTGATCAGAAGTGCGGCTACAGATCCATGTCCATTCTGACAAGCTACATGTAGTGCCGTCCATCCGTCCTTGTCCTCAGCTGTAACACTTGCACCATTCTTGATCAGAAGTGCGGCTACAGATTCATGCCCATCCTGACAAGCTTGATGTAGTGCCGTCTGTCCGTTCTTATTAACAGCTGTAACACTAGCGCCACTCTTGACCAGAAGTGTGGCTACAGATTCATGTCCATTCTCACAAGCTAGATGTAATGCCGTCCTTCCGTGTTTGTCCTCAGCTGTAACACTAGCGCCACTCTTGATCAGAAGTGCGGCTACAG
Organism: Haliotis cracherodii; assembly: GCF_022045235.1. NCBI lineage: Eukaryota > Metazoa > Mollusca > Gastropoda > Lepetellida > Haliotidae > Haliotis > Haliotis cracherodii. The sequence continues at coordinate 31,867,583 of NW_027266268.1, read as the reverse complement.
ATTCATGTCCATTCTGACAAGCTACATATAGTGCCGTCAATCCGTCCTCGTCCTCAACTGTAACACTTGCACCATTCTTGATCAGAAGTGCGGCTACAGATCCATGTCCATTCTGACAAGCTAGATGTAGTGCCGTCCATCCGTCCTTGTCCTCAGCTGTAACACTTGCACCATTCTTGATCAGAAGTGCGGCTACAGATTCATGCCCATCCTGACAAGCTTGATGTAGTGCCGTCTGTCCGTTCTTATTAACAGCTGTAACACTTGCACCACTCTTGATCAGAAGTGCGGCTACAGATCCATGCCCATTCTGACAAGCTATATGTAAAGTCGTCCATCCGTCCTTCTCCTCAGCTGTAACACTTGCACCATTCTTGATCAGAAGTGCGGCTACAGATTCATGTCCATTCTGACAAGCTTGATGTAATGCCGTCCATCCGTCTTTGTGTTCAGCTGTAACACTTGCACCATTCTTGATCAGAAGTGCGGCTACAGATTCATGTCCATTATAACAAGCTACATATAGTGCCGTCCATCCGTCCTTGTCCTCCGCTGTAACACTTGCACCATTCTTGATCAGAAGTGCAGCAACAGATTCATGCCCATCCTGACAAGCTAGATGTAGTGCCGTCCATCCGTCTTCGTCCTCAGCTGTAACACTAGCGCCACTCTTGATCAGAAGTGCGGCTACAGATTCATGTCCATTCTGACAAGCTAGATGTAGTGCCGTCCATCCGTCTTCGTCCTCAGCTGTAAAACTAGCGCCACTCTTGATCAGAAGTGCGGCTACAGATTCATGTCTATTCTGACAAGCTAGTTGTAGTGCCGTCCATCCGTCCTCGTCCTCAGCTGTAACACTTGCGCCACTCTTGATCAGAAGTGCGGCTACAGATTCATGTCCATTCTGACAAGCTAGATGTAGTGCCGTCCATCCGTCCTCGTCCTCAGCTGTAACACTAGCGCCACTCTTGATCAGTAGTGCGGCTACAGATTCATGTCCATTCTGACAAGCTACATATAGTGCCGTCAATCCGTCCTCGTCCTCAACTGTAACACTTGCTCCATTCTTGATCAGAAGTGCGGCTACAGATTCATGCCCATCATGACAAGCTTCATGTAGTGCCGTCTGTCCGTTCTTATTAACAGCTGTAACACTAGCGCCACTCTTGATCAGAAGTGCGGCTACAGATTCATGTCCATTCTGACAAGCTTGATGCAGTGCCGTCCTTCCGTTCTTATTAACAGCTGTAACACTTGCACCATTCTTGATCAGAAGTGCGGCTACAGATTCATGTCCGTTAATAGAAGCAAGAAAAAGAGCTGTTGGTCCATTTTCACTTTTGTCGTCAACATTTGCCTCGCTATTGATCAAAATGTGCGCTACATTCTCATGTCCATTTAAACAAGCAATGTGGAGTGGATATGCTCCTGCTAGATACATATACTCTGTTCCTAAGACAGGATTGTACAATGTAAGTTGAGCTCTATTTTGTACGTCGCCCGTCCTCCTGGAAACCAGATCAGAGACAGCTTCAACGTGACCGTTTTCACAGGCACAGTGCAAAGGCGTCCATCCTCGGTCATCGGTACCTGCTACATCCTCCCCCTGGTCTATCAACAAGTGCATGCGTCTAATATCACCGAGGCTGGCTGCTTTATGCAAACTGTATCTCGTATCATCTATGCTGGTCGACATATTGACTATTGTATACGCAAACGCTCTGGCATTCGTTGACGCTGGATTATTTGTCAGCTTTTCACATGGAGACTCAAGCACTGCAAGAAGGACAACGATATTTCAAATACAGAACCAAAGAGGTTAATTCATCATTTAGCAATATATTTGAAATAAACACACTTTTAATCGTTATATATTTTAACGCTTACAATGTTTACTACTTGAATCGACATTAAAGAGATTTTGGCTTTTGTACATTCTGTTTTCTTTGTAAATCTATGTATCAACCACAATAAACACCATTTGCCAACATATAAAATTCACATATATTTGATGATCCTCTATGACCGTTCATGAGCATGTGTTTTTTAACCCCTATCAAATATCAGGTGTCCACGAAAAGGCGAACATATCCTGTCCTGCTGGTGATACACATCACAAACACATGCAAAGTCAAGTCAATTGGTAATCTACGAAACATGGTAACATATGGTACAAGTGAAAACACGGAATTTAGGAACATATTTTAATAGTTGTCTTCCTTTATCATAACCGACATACAACCCTCTACATTGTTATATTTCGTCAAATCGGGATTTGTTGAATATCCTGTGATAGCAATATTAATATTAAGTTTTTGCCCATTGCGAATATAGAGGTCCGGACACTATCCAGTATGCCAGGCTTCACTCGTACTTGAATAACAAGAAATATTACAAACATTTCAATAAAACCTGTAACATGTACGATGTACCTGCTTTAATATTTCACTTCAACATTGGAAATAATACCAGTCGTTACTTCATCATTAAAAACATGTGAATAATAAGTGAGTGAGTGAATGACAATATTCTCTCAGCAATGTGTCAGCAACGATGGTTGACTGATATCTGAGACTCTGATAGAAGGAATTGCGCAAAAGTAATCAAAACAAGCAGAGGTCTGTGACCTTTGGAAAATGGACAAATTTTAGGAATGTGCAGTCAAGTGGAATTGCAAAAAAAAAGGATTTATATAACAAAGCCAAAAGCCATCCATGAAGATATGAATACAGCACTAGGGAAGTATGTCCCACTGTCAACATAACGAGTTAGGCAGCAGAGTTTGAGTGTAACAGGGAGTGCCTTGAAGACGACCCCCGTCCTGGAAGGCCTGTGAAGTCAGCAACACCAGAACTGATCCCGAGAACCCACGTTGTGGTGATGACCGACCGGCGAATGACCGACCGGCGAATGACCGAGCGTAATATAGCTAATTCAGGAGCAGTGGATTCGCTACTGGTTTTTAGTTTTTCGAATAGCTGGAAACAAGCCAGCAGCGGGTGTCAATCTAATAACTCACGTTAATGTCTCTAAGCATTCTAATGCAATTTGTCTAATATATAGTTATTCAGTAGTATTGAACTACTTAAAAACCTAACCATCAACATGCTTGATATTCAGTTCAGCACAACACATGTAACAAATATTAGCTTCCCATGTTTGCCTGTAAAAGGCGACTATGCTTGTAACGGGATCGGGTGGTCAGGCTCGCTGACTTGGTTAAGCATGTCAGCGTATCCCGATTGCGTGAATCGATGATCATGATATCAATCACTGGATTGTCTGGTCCAGACTCGATTATTTACAGTCCGCCGTCATATAGCTGGAATATTGCTGAGTGGGGCGTTAAACAAACATTTTAACTAAACCGCTTTATGAATTGTCCCTAACTTGCGTTTTACAGTACATAAACGTGATACGACAATGCTAGATTTAGCGGGTAACGAATAATAACAAAGTTTGCTGACATAAGAAGTACGCACAGTGGTACGTGGGTTTGGACATTCTAGTTTTGTTGTGGGATATATATTGCTATTGGCAGGATATGTTCACCTTGTCGAGAACATACTATTTGGTAGTGATTCATAAACACATGCCAATGATATGGTCGACCTCTGATTGTGTACCATGAATATGGAATGGGTTTTGTCTTTTGTATGTATTTGGGTTTTGAGGTATATTTGGAAAACAATATCTATACTCACTATGTGTGTCAGTATCAGGCGGAATATGTTCACCAGCATATTCTCGCAGCCTGCGCCAGATGTACCTCCTGTACCAGAGAGTGTGGCAGCTTCTCATGACACTGGGAGGCACCTCCGATAGTACAGCTTCTGCTGCCTGTAACAATATAGAGCCACTGGTGACGAATAATTGACAAAAAAACCAAAGCACTGTTCTTCAGTGTTTGACCCCTTAGGTGTCTTTAGTGGCAGTATACGGTGTCATATTAGGTAAGGAGAAAAATATTGGGCAAGGCGTGTTTCCGATACAACCCTCTAATGTAATCAGAAACGTTAACAATGGAATAAATAATGCACTTAACGTTTTAACAAGATATAATTATAACAAAACTGACCTATGTTAATAGGAGTCTGGTTTCAAATAACTTGATAGCAGTCCTCTTATCCCTAACAATGGACTTCTATCTGGTCTACTGCTATGTGACGTCATTGGCGTCGCGTTTCTTGTTCGTGACGTCATCTTTTATTATGTTCAATGACGTTGGTATTTGTAAATCAGTGACCTCTGTTGTGAGTTTTTTTCCTCTATAATTTTAGTAATAAAGTCACGAACGTAGTTCTAAAAAATGATGTCTTTGCACGTCACAATTAATTTTATTAATACACAAAACGGTGTCAAATAACGGATTTCTGTACCAGGATATTCTTGTGAAATATGTGAAGTGGGTGTATGAAAATCCAAAATGGCTGTTACTGACGGTATACGGTCTCATATCAGGTCAGTGGGGTGGGGTAGCCCAATGGTCAAAGCTTTCACTCACCACGCCGAAGATCCGGGTTCAATTCCCGGGTACAATGTTTGAAGCCCATTTCTAGGGTCCCCTGCTATTGCTATTGCTGGAACATTGCTAAAGGTGGCGTGAAACCAAGCTCGCTCGCTCACTCACTCACTCACTCAGAGCCTTTTTCCAACAGCATGATCCCGCTGAATCTCGATTTAGAGTGCCAGAATACATTGTACACATGGAAATATATTATATTTAAAAGTAAAAGTTCACATTATCATTTTGCTTTTGTTTTTAATACAAACGTACTGTATCCAAAAACTTGTCAGAACTATGGAAATTTAAGTAAACACATATCGTAGAAACGGATCAGTATATTAATACTGATATTGTATGTTAAGATACTACTAGAAATATTCAGTTTTGACTATGACACATTTGAATGGCAAGTACCCAAGCATGCTCATGCGATTGACATTTGTAATATAGTTCCCATGCTGGGTGGAATTTCAGAAGATTTAGTGAAAAAAGAGGAAATGTTGAGAAATTTAAACTGTATAATAAATTATAGCAATTCATCATGTTTTGCTCTATATGCTCTTATAATTGATATTATTCAATTATGAAAGATTTATACATTTTATCTAGCTCACGTACCATATTCACAAACACGCCACAGCTATGTTCATCTCTTTGACTCAGTACTGGATATTCTGTCTTTGTCCATGTGACCACTGACCCATCACCTCTCCTCAAACTGCGTGTATATTTTCTGAAATAGATATAGGATATAGTTTACGATATCTGTGTTTCCCCTGTCTCAAACCCACCCACAACCTAGAGCTATACATTTAGGACTGATTAACTATACATGTTTGTAGCTGAGCCAGATTGCAGCTTTTGTTTTAAAATCGGTAGCAGACATTCATCAGTGTGTACCTCAGCTCTGGTCAGCGCAGTAGTCTTCATCAATTGTAGGCTGAGAGTTGACCACATCACCTGTTCGGCCAACCTACTTACAGTGTTGTTCATAGAAAATCTCACCCGAGTGTCTTTTAGAGTCAAATATCAACGAGTGTTGATATATTTGACATCAAAAGACACAAGGGTGAGATTTAATTTATCATCCAACATCATTCTGCCAGCTGTTTCAGTTAGTAGCAGTAATAAGCAGTGTATTAATTGTAAAAAGTACTGCTAACAGCTTCAGTAGCAGTAATTAGTGATGCCATTTGTGACGTCGTGGTAATAATGACGTCACTATGGTCTGCAAAACAGTACGATGCAGTTATGTTGTAGCAATATCTACAGTATATATATCACTTGATCTCACCCATACGATATCAGTTTGTGATGATAAAGGTTCATCTCTACATATAGCTGGCCACGCCCTCAAATTACCTCCAATGTTGTATAAGTTTGTCCCCTACATCAAGGACAGGCTTAGAGTTGACCACGCCCACTGTTCCATCCTGGGCATTGGCGACCAAAAGCACCCAGTGTTGATTCAGTGGCATGTTCACTGGCATCAGGATCCATGTGTAAGTTCTAAGTTCCTCCTAATATAAAATAAATCCGCAAAATCATTGCCATAATTAAAACAAACACCTTGAATGATACCGACTATGTCACGAGCATGTGCTAATAAATCACTGGCAAATAGTGACAATACCAGTTCGCAAAAGGTGACCGTATTCTGTCCACCGGTGGCACCTGTCACAAACACATGCAAAGACAAGTCAACCGTTTGCACGAGAAACACAGGAACATAATTATTGTACAAGTCAAAACATGGAATTGCATCGGGTTTGTCACTGATGCAAACCAAACATTTTAACGTTTTTCAGACTAACGCCTGGTCTCCAAAAAGGGAAGAAGCACATACATTTATATTTAAAAAAAGAGTTCCACTGAGATGGGGACAAGCTAGAATGTGGAAAGGGTTATGTCGCTTTAATTTACAGTAAAGGTTTTGATGAAATGGAAAATAATATGGTTTTGAATGTTTTACCCTGATCAAGCAAGATTCATTTGATGCTCTTTAACCACATAGACGTATGTCTATCTACTGACTACACTATTATAATTTATAAGTTCTTTTCCATTAGCATATCCATGCGATTACTTTCCTCTGATTTGGATACATGCGTATGATATTTATGTTGAAATGGCTATGATATTGAACATTTCAAACTCAATAACCAAAGTGGTAAATGTCTGAAACCTGCATCACTTCTTGCTTTACTCCCACATTAATCTGACACACTGTGAAATAATTGGAACACTATTCAAAGCTGCTATTCAACCTCGTTATAACCGTAGTTTACTGTACATAGCATGCTGACATATGTCCAGTGAGGATATTCTTGAAAAAGGAAAACTGCTGCTCTAGCTAGACCTTCAATGAACTGTCTACAAAACTGACCTCATATCTCTTAGAGCCTAAAGTAGATGCTAAACAAGGATCTATAACCGAATCGAAGTTCTTCAAATGTCTCTTTAATTTCCATCTTTGGACGAAAACCTAATACCAGTACTTTACTCATCCCTTTATACAATGTACATGACTATGCTCATCCATACCTTGCATGGGTGCACGTCATACTCGTCTTTCTCCCAATGGTTGACAAGGAAGGAATCAAGTACAGCGCAGTGGAGGCTGTGGATCCTATTCCACGTGGTCTTCAGGACATGCATGTATGCATTCATCACCTGCAATGGAGGTTAAACTACGGTCATAAAGAACACGGTCATAAAGAACACGCTTATAACGAACTGACGGATATAACGAACTTACTTTTTTGGTCCCGACTATTTGCTGTAGTTATGCTGTATATATGCTTATAACGAACTACGGTTATAACGAACTAAAATTAGCAGTCTCTTTGAGTTCGTTATAACCGTAGTTTACTGTATGCGAAACCCCTTCGATTCGTCATGTGTTACAACCAGCAATTTGGAAAAACATTATGGCAACATATATCCTGTCTGAACTGCTCAAATAACGATTGAGCGAGTTAATGTTACTTGGCCTGTGAGCAATTTCAACTATTGGAACAAATGTTTTTTTATCATCTATTAATATTGTACAATTTTCATCTTTAATAATGTTATTCCTGGTATCATTATTTGACATTGCCTACCGACTACGACCGAGAAGGAAGATTGTCCTGGTCGATTTTGTACCTTTGATTTGTCCAAGTAATGTTAAACATTTAGAAAGAATTTTCAGAATTAAATTATATAATACATAAAGAGCAAAATATAAGCTACGAAATCGTAAAAATTACCTCATCGCCAAGCCATGCTGTTTGATCGAGGAGATGATTCCTCTGTATGTTGTGGGGCCCCACCTTGCAAATCTGAGGATCCGTCGGATCGTCGTCATCTGTTATGGCGTTGTCACCCATCACATGTGATGGGTACATATAGAGGGTGTCAACAAACTCTGTGATATCCGTCTTCGTGTGATATGCACCTACTATGACAGCAGATACCAGTCTGTGATACGTCTCCTTGCACTGGTCTTCGCCGAGAACATCCAGGCTAAGTCGTGACCACTTCATCCTGCCACTAACTTCTGTGAGGTCATTTCTCCATTTACAGTCGATGTCAGCGATTAATGATAAACATGGACTGTCAAAGGTAGAAAATCTGGTGCTTTTCTCCCAGTATTTTGTCTGGTTCAACACACGTCTTGCGATAAAGATATGAGTACGTTTGTTCAGCAAATATTCGTTGAGTGACCTGAGGTTGATCGGTCTTTCATCATGTTGATGAGTAACACTTTCGGTGGTTATGATGTCCATCAAATTGTTTTCTATTACTCGTTCGTTTTCTGAACGTTTAGGAGTTTTCACACGATTTACTATATCAGGGTCATGTATCCTTTTCCTTGAGCTAACTTCATCTAAGGAAGCCAGGAAAGAAGGAGAGTTATTATTTGCACGATCATGATCACATTTCATATCCCTGGCCTTACACAAGTTGTAAGTGAGTTTACATTTATATTCAAGGTGGCTTTCTTCAGACCAAATATGACACAAACACGTTCTAATCTATGAATAAATTGAAATATGAGGCAATGTAACAAATATCACAAGAATGTTAAATAATCAACACATTGACAGTCAACTGCCGCGTATGTTCTTTAAAGGGGCAGTGATCTAACGCAATTCCCCGGACTGGTTGTTGCCCTTGTTATCGTTTTTCCCCCGTGAGTACCCGGATGATACGCAACGCAACTGAGCGTGACCAGAGACTGGGCTATCGTCTGCAAGGACAGCTAAATAAACTTGGAGGCTGGAGGCAATATATGTTTTACGCATTTTTGAACACTCATTGGTTAACTGTGATCTTTAAAGATTTCGACAAAGGGCACATATTAATTAATTTCTTCAGCCTAAACAAACACACAAAAAGAACGGCGGAGCTCGTCGGATGTCGTCATTTAGAAATACCCCAGATGTTTACAGTTTAATGATAATAAAACGTAGAAAGCATTTTCGGATTTCGGATTGCGTCGATAATACGATTACTACTTCCTTGTTGTCATCCACGTTTTTTGATATAACCCTACACTTGTGTATTTGTCGTCATTCACTTAATGCTCAGTTAATGAATTTATTACTGGTACAATTAGTGGTAGCACCACCTAGAAAACCCGACAAAGGTTCCCATTTGGCATTTATTGTGTCTGGGGTAATTATTCAATCTAAATCCAGGTTTGAAGTGAGGTGAAATGTGTGTTATGTAATAAACACGTGGCAGCCCAGCAAGAGGTGAATGATCAGTTGATTTACTTTTTTTTGTAAATCAACGGATCGTTCCTAGTCATCAAAGGATTAACAGAAAATACGTTGACTGATTAATCACTGTTATCTTGCACAGTGGATATGTCAAAAGTGAATGTTTACATGTCTCGGTTTACTCAAACAAAGGGAATACACTCATATCATGGCGTGAAGTGCCGATGTAAAAACAACATACTTTGTTCAAAGGGTTATCTGATAATACGTTGATTGGTTGCTCATTGTTATCTATCACTCAATGGATTTTTTAGGAACCGTGGACGTTATGAAAATAGTTGTCACGTGGGCTTTCTCGGCCGACCCTTGAGACTTGACACCTATGTGAAACACCTGAAACAATCTAAGTGATCAGTTGAGAAACGAACAGGGGTTATAATATCCCGAAACGATATATATCTTTCAAAATATTTGATTGTTACAGAAACAGGTGACATCGAATAAGTTTCTTTGTACAGCTGCCGACGAGTGGGATATTGTTCCTTTGTGTGGATATTCACGGATACATTCCTCGAACAAGGAAGCTGCCTAAAATTTATACACATAAATTTGGTAGGTTTTTATGGTATTTGCATTTTGTTTTCCTTCATTTGCTGTAGCATTGAACCGATTCGTTCTTGTTCCTCTACGTCTTGGTTGGGAAATTCTTCAATGCGCGATAGACGTTGTTTTCACAGGTCTTTTCCTTTGTAAGCGTGTATATATTATCGTCAATTTGTAAAATGTGATTCTCTCAGGAAATATATAAAATGTGTAAATATTTCAGTCATTTTGACAGAAAAATCTATCAAGAATGACTAAAATTGATTAAGACGATCAAAAGGGCCTAAAAACATCACAACAGATTATTATGTAGGATTAGAAGCCAAACAACATAGAAATGTACTTTTCAACGTAACATTTTCAGTCTCTTGGTGATGACATTAAACTTCAAAATGTTTGGAATTCGTTATCATAATAATACAGATGAAAATGTTTTTTAGTCACTTTTTAAAAAAACTGAATATTTAGGCGTTCAATAAATTTGGAAATGTTACACATTTTGACAGTAAAAAAATATACACACTATAAAAAAGCAATGCTCAGGAGAAATATTTACTTTGTGTTGCAAGTCAAAAAATAGTGTAAACGAAAATTACCAAGCAAGTGACTTATCGAAACTTCGTCGCCATAACCGATGCTACCCACAAAGATACCTACATTTCCTTATTATCTCGAAAACTGTATTTCATTTTGTTGATCAATGTGACCATACGCCCTTATTACTACCCATAAAAGTGACTAATGCGCTTACGAATGGCGCAGCAGAGGTCGCGAACTAGTCTAGATTTCTGCTATACACCCGGGTACTCACTGGGAAAAAAAAACAATAACAAAGGCAACAACCAGTCCCGGGGAATTGATTTAGATCAGTGCCCCTTTAAGTGCGTTACTTTAGGGGTTTTTCTGCATCAAAAGTAGCGTTTGTAAAGACAAACTGCAAATGCTATTGAGCGTACAATGTTTTCATTATCACTGCCTAGCTACGTGCGTTGATCTGCAACCTGAATCAATACAAAGAGCTTTTGTTGTGCGTTGCCTTTTTGGGATCGACGACTTGCATCAACCAAGTCAGTGAGCCTGACCACCCGATCCCGTTAGTCGCCTCCTATTACAAGTATAGTCGCCTTTTACGGCAAGCAGTGGTTGCTGAAGACCTATAAATTCTTCCCCGGATCTTCACGGGTCTGCATGCTGCGGCTCCTTTGACTATTTGACACCTGCTACTTGTTCCCAATACCCACCCATACGACCCCATCACACCACATCCCACAACATGTCACATTACAATAAATAATTCAAATAATCACATTTAGTGTTTCATTAATACTGTCTTATTCCGTTATTAATCCTCCCTTTATTAATACTCATCAGATTATGCATTTCTATTTATGTTTAAACTTCAAGACATGCACTCTTAAACCTACCTTCCGCCGAGTCTGCCTCCACCCTGTACAAGTACCCGTCTCCTCCATGGGGTTTAGCTGGGGGTGTTACTATAGCCCGTGTGTCATCAGGGTTCTCCAGTATCTCCAACACTTCAGTGAGCTTCAGTGCCTTGTTCTTCCCCGTGAAGTACGGAGCTGCCACCCCTCTGTCCTCCCTATCCATAGCTCTGTCTACTCAATGTCTGCTGTGTGACTATGTCCGCGCATCCTTTTGTACAACGCATAAGGAAAGAGAAACTAGGACTGTAGTGACGTGGCACTTGATATACGACATGACGGTTGGCTGCCTGTAATACGGGCACACCCAATGAATACCACTGTGCTGTAACGCCCTGTTCGCAGTATACATTATACACATCCATGTCATTATCATACCCCAAAGCAGAACGGTTTGAATAAACAAGGAAACATTTGACGTCAGGCAACGGACTATAGCTTCAGATTCATGAACCCCTGTAATACAGATAGACATGTTTATGTAAAACGTTTAATTATTTTCATGGATTTAATGCCTATGATATCCCCGTATCATTGCCTTGTATGTGAAATAGATGCAGTCATAGTGTTTACACTTAACATGGGAAATGTTCTTTGATGTTGGCCTGGATGTCGGTATCAGGTAGGTCTAAAACATTCTTAAATAACCATTGCTTCCTTTACCTGTTAATGTTTTGAGGTACAGTGTATAATTACATATTCAAAGCTTTATTAGGTCAATTACACTATAGCAAAATTTGAATTGGGTGTTGTGCTCGTGTGCATATTAGTAACAACTTCAGGCTTACTTCCCTCACCAAGTTGACACGTATTGATAAAGGCTTAATTTAAGTGCGTGAATTGTTTTAACACCACTTTGGACGGGACTGCCTAAAAGTCGGGCCAAGAAAAGTCGGGCCGGGTCGGGCCAGCGGGTAATACTAAAAATGGATTGCAGAATAATAAAACGAAACGTGCATATCTAGGCAGATCTCAAATGTCCAGAAACGGATAGTTTTGCTCATTTAATTGAGTTTGAATCAAAATGTATCTTCAGCAATGTAATGAACTGATAATTATAGCTACATACCGAGAGTTCATACCGAAAAGTCAGTGTTTTGACTGTGTCTTTACTTTGATGACAAGGTTTCTCACCGACACTAACGTGCAGGGGTGTGATGTCCTGGGCAGGAATTCGAAATGACAGTGTTTTGACTACTCTTCTTTCATTAATTAACATGTTTGGCATACCTAATTAACCTTTACTAATTCATGTTAAACCAACACAGGATGTTTTCTGCAAGTGGATATTCGCGAATGTCATAGGACTGACACGACACGTGTTAATAACTGTCAAAGCGCTTCTAAAAATACAACACATACTTTACATCTATAGACTAATTATAATATCATATCTACCTATATAACACTGAAGTGTCTCATATTGCAGTAGAAAACACGGTGCTCAAAAGTGAAGCCTTTTTCCCTCTACATTCTCTCTATCAGAAGTGCGTTGCTTGTGTTGGGTCCGACTTGGCCCGGGCGGTCAAAATCAACTTTAAACACACAGATGTATCTTCAAATGTGTTTACATCTATAGATTAGTGTTATATCTACCTATATACCACTTTATAATGTCACGGTACATCGTATTTAAAGAAAACAAGGTGCTCAAAGTCAAGCATTTTCACTGTATTTTCTTAAGAAAATCTCTGTCAGAAGTGTTGGGTCCGACTTGGCCCGGGCTGTCAAAATCAACTTAAACCTCACAGATGTATCATCAAATGGATTCACATCTATAGATTAGTATTATATCTACCTAAATACCACTTATAGTGTCTCAGATCGATGTACATAAAGAAAACAAGGGGCTCAAAGTGAAGCCCTTTTCCCTCTACATTCTCAAGGTAGTCTCTATCAGAAGTGTTTGTCTTGTGTTGGGTCCCACTTGGCCCGGGCGGTCAAAATCAACTTTAAACACACAGATGTATCTTCAAATGTGTTTACATCTATAGATTAGTGTTATAACTACCTATGTACCACTTTATAATGTCACAGTTTATCGCATTTAAAGAAAACCATGAGTTCAAAGTGAAGCCCTTTTTCCTCTACATTCTCAACATGACTAGTATTATATGTACCTATATAACACTTAATAATGTCGCACGATAACTCAAAGAAAACTGGTCTGTTAAAGTCGAGCACTTAGGTAGGTTATTGTGTTTTTAGATGCGTTTTATTAGTTCCGTTTTGATTAAGAATACGCCTAAGGCCTTGAAGTTTTCTAGTTTATTTTGTTGGTTCAGTATTGCTTCTAGAGTGAGAGCCTTGTTTAGATTGAGGGTGGTTTGTTATGTGGTTCGATGTGTTAAGTAGTGTGTGCAGTGGATGAGTGCGTGTTCTGGGGTTTCTAGTTGTTTGCAGTGTGAGCAGTTACCTGTGGTGTGTTTTTTTTAAAAAAATTAGGGGGTTATTTAGGTTGGCGTGTCCTGTTTGAAGTTTAGTGATTACTCTGTCGATTTTTTTTATGGATGGAGAATTTTTGGTTTGGTTAGTGGTTGGCTGAGCAAAGTTAATCGAATTACTTTCGTGACGTATTTTAGGCCTGCCATACAGTTCCTGAAATGTATATTCAATACAGCCGATGTAAGTCAATCATATTTGGCAAGACTAGATTACGGCAGTTATATATTTTATCAATATAATCAAACAATTGTTTTATTTTTGTAAAATATATGTTCATTTCAGAAACTAGATGTTAGTCTAGCCAGCGGTCTAAACTCGCATTAATTTGGTTATACGTTTCATGATTTACAGTATTCGTGAAGAATATGTAACAATTAGCCACAATTAGAGCGTTTGGTAGGAGTAGAGGGAATGATAAGCATAGACTTGTTAAGTATTTTATGATATTCATGATAGCTCAAAAGAAACTTTGATTTATGTTTGTAGTACACCCCAAAAAGAGGGATAACACAAGTGATATATTAAGATGACATGACATACTTGCGTGTATAAACAACTATCAAACAGTGAGGACAACAGGTGTTTGCATAGAGGTGAGCGTATCCTGCACCACCGGTGGAACAAACACACGCAAAGGCAAGTTAGTTGTTAAACCCAAAAAACACGGAAACGATTAGCACAAGTCAAAACAGACAATTTCATCGGACATAACGCCATTTGCTACTTCTGTGGTAGTCACCAATCAACCCATTTATACTTCATAAAATAGCTTTAACCCTTATAAAGCTTTTGAGAAATTCAACAGTATGGGTTTGGTCTGACAAAGCAAGAAGCACAAATGGGGAATGTTTCGGCCAATGATTAGAGTATTCTTGCAAGTCTAAGGGTCCAACAGGAGTTATTTCTGCGACATGCTATTTCAAAACCCAAAGGTATTAATGAGATTGACCTGGATAGCCTATTCGCATCTGATAATATTAACATTATCACTGAAGATCTGACTTGTAGACTTAAAGACATATTTGATAAATACATTAAACTAAAACTGTCACAATACGAACAAAGGATCCTCTATGGATAAGTAACGAGATACGCTCTCTTATTAGGAAACGTAATCGTATTCACAAAATTGCTAAAAACAGAAACCGACCGTCAGATTGGGAAAAATTTAGGCTTTGCAGGAATAAAGTAATATCATCAGTCAGAATAGCCAAAAGAGCTCATGAACTAAAAATAGATAACATCATAAATACTTCATATGGTACTAAGATCTGGTGGCGACTCGTTAAAAAATATGTCAAAACGCACACCGAAAATTCGTCGTTTCCGTCAATAGTATCAAATAATGTTTTATATGATGATATTGAAGATATTACCAATGTCCTAAATGAATTTTTCACTGACCAAGCAAGAGTAAGAAATCCCGATTCTGACCTTGCATCTATTGGACCATATACAATCGACGATCCATTACTATCTGTGAATTTAAATCAAGAAGAAGTTCAAGATATTCTTCTTTCTGTTGATACAACTAAGGCAACAGGGCCAGATGGTATGGGTAACAAGTTACTTAAATTAACAGCGACTCATCTAGCTCCGATCCTGACAAAATTATTTAACTTGTCGCTCAGTAACAAAACCTTCTCGTTAGTTTGGAAACAAGCATCAGTAACACCAATTCACAAAAAAGGCGATGTACATGAATGCTCAAACTATAGACCTGTAGCGCTTACATGTTGCTTAGCCAAAATTTTTGAAAAGTGTATACTCAAATATGTGTTTAACCTTTTCAGAGAAAACGAATTGTTGAAAAATTTACAGTCGGGATTCGTGCCTGGCGATTCCACATCTTATCAACTGACTTACCTATATAATCTTATTGCTAGGGCATAAGACGAAGGTAAAGAAATCAGAGCTGTTTTTTGTGATGTCAGCAAAGCCTTTGAAAAGTATGGCACAAAGGAATTATTCATAAACTCAATGCTTACGGTATCCAAGGTGATCGTTTGAAATGGTTTGAAAGCTACTTAGAACATAGAGTCCAAAAAGTAGTCATTAATGGTTATACCTCAGAATCAAAATTTGTACAAGCTGGGGTCCCCCAAGGGTCAGTCCTTGGACCACTCCTTTTTATTGTTTATATAAATGACATTGTCGAAGGTATCGAGAGTAATATACGCCTGTCCGCAGACGATACATCTATATATGTCATCATTGATGATCAAATCTCTGCAGCAAATTGTATCAACAATGATTTGGCAAAAATCTCAAACTGGGCCCAAAAATGGCAAGTAGGTTTCAATCCCGATAAGACCAAAACTATAACATTCAGTCGCAAAGTCAATTCTGGTTTTAGACCAAACTTATACATGGAGAGTACTGTTATTGAAGAAGTACAAAGTCATAAACATTTAGGAACTACACTTCAATTTGATTGTTCATGGAAAATACACATTAACGAAATTATTAGAAACATCAGTCCAATGATCAACTGCCTAAGGAGCTTTAAATACAGACTAACAAGAAATACGCTTGAAACTATGTAAACATCTTTTATCCTACCAAACTTCGACTACTGCTGTCATATTTGGGACAACTGTACAAACGAACAATCATTTTTACTCGAGAATTTACATTTGGACGCATTGAGAACTATTTGTGGGGCGGTTCGGGGTACCAGTCATGTTAAAATTTATAACGAAACAAACTTTCAGTCCTTAAAAGAACGACGACACCGCTTCAAATTGATTAAATTTACAAAATGAAAAACAGTATTTCACCTGTATATCTCAACGATCTCATTCCAAGTCCAGTCTCTGAAAATAGCAATTATGACCTTAGAAATAGATTTAACATACAAACAATCAAATGTAGAACCCAGACTTATGATAAATCATTTCTTCCGGATACGATTAATTTGTGGAACGCTCTACCCAATGAAGTTACTAATTCTTGCTCATTAAAAGAATTCAAATCCTTAATTAATCGTTCTGATACAATTATTAATAATTTTGACCTAAAATACGGTCATAGATCATGCCAAATTGTCCACTGTCTCCTTAGGCTCGGCTGCAGTGACCTAAACGCTGATAAGTTTAGACGACATGTATCAGACATATCAGACTGCACTTGTGGGTATCACTTTGAAGACGCAATTCACTTTTTCTATACCTGTCAAAAATACCATAATATGTACCTCTACACACATGGGTATGATTTAAAAACGGTATTACATGGCAATAGTTCAGTTAGCAGTTCTACAAACATGACTATTCTTAAATCAGTTCACGATTTCATTGTCAAAAACAAAAGATTCGAGTAGCTTAATTTTATGCATGTAGTAACTGCTATATCTTATTTCACAGACACCGCTTGTACTGGCTTCATATATTTTATTTGTGCATTTATTATGTTTATGTTTAGCACTATTTTACATATAATCTGATATATAACCAGCTGTTGTAAAGTTATTACCTGGAGGGGTATTTACATAAGCAAGTTTTGCTTGTTTACCGATCCAGATTTCTTTTGAAATAAAAATATGTTTAAACCAAAACCCAAAATTCAGAGGGATATATATGAAAAGAAAAATTGAAATAATACAAATATAAATTCCTTCCAGGTGAAGGCTATCACTTGAAATCAAATTAACAAAGCAGATTTAATCAATGACACATCGCTTGGGCTAGAAGTTCATCTCTGTCACCATGCTATGGTATTTCTGGAAAGGAAAGTTAACTTACAAAGTTGTAATAAACGTGAAAGGCTTAATGTTGCTGATTAAGCGCAAAGATATAAACTCTTACTGACTGCTCAGTAACATTCATGTAATATTAGTAATATTCAAATAAGTGTGCTTGTTCCAGGTGTGTGTGACGTGGGTACATATATATACTAGCCACATAAAGAAACTGTGCACGGAGAAAATATAGATATAAGGGCACACCGTCCACATATGAAATATAGGTTTGAACACAGCAATTATTGGAGACAGGCAAACGCTCATGCACGTGCCATGCGATATGACGTCATTGATGGGGGCCTATGGGCGTGCAATGTGTTACTGCACGTGCATTCTGTGCAGCTGTACACAGAAAGTGCAACTCAAAATTCGCTGTCACTTTGGAAAGCATGATCTGTAGTCGTTCAAAAATTCAAAACTTCTCAGGGGCAGACACAAGCATATCACAAGCAAATCATGCCAAGATTGACAGCTGTACAGCGTCATGAAGCCATTGGAATGATCCGAGCGGGAAGGAGGCAACAACAGGTGGCAACACATTTCCAATGCCATCGTAACACGATATCGGCATTGGTGAGGCGTTATCAGAACTCAAATGACGTTGCCGACCACCCACGTTGAGGACGTCCCCGAGTAACGACGCTAAGACAGGACAGATGGATTCGAGTTACACATCTCCGACACAGGTTCCAAACGGCAGTAACGACGTCCCAGACAATTCCTGGACTGCGCCGTATCCATCCCAACACTGTCAGGAATCGTTTACGTCAGTACGGGATTCGACCACGACGCCCTGCCATACGTCCCATCCTGACACACCGTCATCGCGTCAACCGTCTAAGATGGTGTCGAAATCATGTTCGCCAACCTCGAATATGGTGGAGAAATGTTGTCTTTACAGATGAATCGAGGTTCAACATTTCCCACAGTGACGGGCGCCAACGTGTCTACCGGCGTTTGGGAGAACGTTATGCACGCAACTTTATTGTGGAGAGGAATCGTTTTGGAGGTGGCTCTTGATGATTTGGGGTGGGATAACAGCACGGCACCGAACCCCTATTGGTTGTTCAGGGCAATCTCACGGGTGTTGGCTACAGAGATCAGATTCTGAGGCCTGTGGTCATTCCTTTCCTGCAACGACATGGCCCGGGATTGACATTTCAACAGGACAACCCTCGTCCTCACACGGCTAGGGTCGCAATGGATTTCCTTCACCATAACAATGTCATGTTACTGCCATGGCCTGCAAATTCTCCAGATCTCTCCCCAATAGAGCATGTGTGGGATGAAATGGAGCGCCGTCTGCGTCGTCTTCCACATCCTCCAGATAACGTCCGTGACTTGGCACAGGATTTGAGGAGGATATGGCAGGCCATTCCCCAGGCCTTCCATGTCCATTTGGTGGACTCCATGCGTCGCCGATGCACTGCTGTGATTCACGCACAGGGTGGTCATACCCGATATTGACTTTGCGGCTTTGTCGTTTGACCCCCTACTCAATTTTGATCTTCCGACGTCATCGTAACAGATGTTGTTCAGGTCCCGTTGACATTTTCTTATGGTCCGATCATTCAGCTGCTACAGCGCCTGCATCATTTTGTTCTTGCTGTGTTGTATTTCAATCCAGAATATATTTTCTCCGTGCACAGTTTCTTTATGTGGCCAGTATATAAGCGTATAGAAGAAACGTCAACAAACTTGTAACTATGTATAAAATAATAAATAAGCCATGTTCTTCATATATAACTGATCTTATACCACCAGCTGTGTCACAGAAGGTCAGTTATAATCTCAGAAACCGCCATGATTTTGTAGTTCCATTTGCACGGACATCTACGTTTAAAAGGTCTTATAGTATAGATACATTAGGCCAATGGAATAATCTATCATCAGGAATCAGGGATAGTCCGTCAATATCTTATTTTAAAGCTGTCGCATCTGAGCAGCCTACATCACCACCTTTGCACTATAATGCGGTGGGAGATCTACAAACATATTGCACACTAGACTGAGACACAATTGTAGCACACTAAATTCCAACCTGTTTCGTGTTAATTATCTGATACTATTTCCTGTTAATGCGGAGCTCCTTGTGAAAATTCATTCCATTTCTTCTTCCAATGTACCTTATATGATGATATTAGGGAGACATTACTGACAGCTATCGATAATCTTGGAGGACAAACAACTCTAATTTGTATTCTTTTTGTGATCCAAGCTTAGATGTTTTCCACAAATTTATAGAAACGACTAACAGATTCAGTAGCTAGTATATTATTGTTTCCAAACTGTTAATCATTAATATTGTTAAATCTATATACAACACTAACATGTATAATATTAGCATATGTATGAGATGCACACTGTCTTCACTTTCCAGCACATTGTACATATCCTTCATATGAGCACTGTATATACATTTATATTGCGCACTATGTTTCCACAATGTGATGCTTCAACTGTAAATTGTTAATTTTCATTATGCAATATTATTTAAAACTGTATATAGGGAGAAGGTGGTAATAAGTACTGCACTTGTGCCTAATCCCTTGGTCATGTATTATGATCAGGGTCCATTGGTATCCCTTCAGCAAGTGCGAATCAGGTCCTAACACATCTGTTTTGTCATGTATCACGCGCTATACAGTCGAACCTCGCTTATCCGGACAATTTTCTAACCAGAAGTCCTTCCCCTACCTCAATTCTACCGAGGCATATGTGAAATGAATGGCAAAAATATGATTTATGAAGGATCTACCAATTACTAATAAAATACATTGTGCTGTACAGACTAACACAGCATACTGTGACAGCGCGCTGCATTATTAAAACGGCTGAAGAAATGCATTTGTAGCCTAGTTTAGACTATAGACTTGTTTTGTGTACAGATACGACGGCGAGGTTGGGGCAACCTGACACACATGAGCATCAATAGACATGTTTACCTGTACTAGTTGAGAGCCAAGGTTGAAGTCATCCATGTGTGAAAAATGCTGTCTTTGTCGAACTGCATTATTAAAGTACATCAAGCTGAGACATCATGTGCGTTCATCACAGTTTGTGACGGATTACGGATACGAACGAACTAGCACTTGTTTGGCAGGTAGGTTTTGTTCAGATTTATTATCTTATTCTCTCTCTACCCTCTACTTCCTTAATCACAATTTAAATCCTAAGTAGACTTTCGGGCCCAACACTGTGGCAATTTTAGACCCTCTGTTTCTGTATTTACTTGAGCTCATTTCCTGTAAGGTTTACACATCTCATAAGACTAAGTCATCAATGATGTCAAAGCTGTCTGACATGTTTCTTATGAACAGTTAATGAAGCTAAACAATGTCCAAGTGACTTAAACACAAAAACACTTCTGACAGAGATTGTCTTAAGAAAATACAGTAAAAATGCTTAACTTTGAGCACCCTGTTTTCTTTACATACGATGTACCGTGACATTATAAAGTGGTATGTAGATAGATATAACACTAATCTATAGATGTAAACACATTTGAAGATACATCTGTGTGTTTAAAGTTGATTTTGACCGCCCGGGCCAAGTCGGACCCAACACAAGCCAAACACTTCTGATAGAGACTATGTTGAGAATGCAGAGGGAAAACGGCTTCACTTTGAGCACCTTGTTTTCTTTAATTACAGCCATCTGAGACACTATAAAGTAGTATTTAGGTGGATATAATACTAATCTATAGATGTGAATCCATTTGATGATACATCTGTGAGGTTTAAGTTGATTTTGACAGCCCGGGCCAAGTCGGACCCAACACTTCTGACAGAGATTTTCTTAAGAAAATACAGTGAAAATGTTTCACTTTGAGCACCTTGTTTTCTTTAAGTACAGCGATCTGAGACACTATAAAGTGGTATTTAGGTAGATAGTATACTAGTTTATAGATTTGAATCCATTTGAAGATACGTCTGTGTGTTTAAAGTTGATTTTGACCGCCCGGGCCAAGTCGGACCCAACACAAGTAAAACACTTCTGATAACTACTATGTTGAGAATGTAGAGGGAAAAGGGCTTCAAATTTGAGCCCCTTGTTTTCTTTAATTACAGCCATCTGAGACACTATAAAGTAGTATTTAGGTAGATATAATACTAATCTATAGATGTGAATCCATTTGATGATACATCTGTGAGGTTTAAGTTGATTTTGACAGCCCGGGCCAAGTCGGACCGAACACTTCTGACAGAGATTTTCTTAAGAAAATACAGCAAAAATGCTTCATTTTGAGCACCTTGTTTTCTTTAAATACGATGTACGTGACATTATAAAGTGGTATATAGGTAGATATAATACCAATCTATATATGTAAACACATTTGAAGATAAATCTGTGTGTTTAAAGTTGATTTTGACCGCCCGGGCCAAGTCGGACCCAACACAAGCCAAACACTTCTGATAGAGACTATGTTAAAAATGTAGAGAAAAAGGGCTTCACGTTGAGCGACTTGTTTTCTCTAAATACGATGCACCGTGACGTTATCAAGTGGTATATAGGTAGATATAATACTAATCTATAGATGTAAACACATTTGAAGATACATCTGTGTGTTTAAAGTTGATTTTGACAGCCCGGGCCAAGTGGGACCCAACACAAGCCAAACACTTCTGATAGAGACTATGTTGAGAATGTAGAGGGAAAAGGGCTTCACTTTGAGCACCTTGTTTTCTTTAAGTACAGCGATCTGAGACACTATAAAGTGGTATTTAGGTAGATAGAACACTAATCTATAGATGTGAATCCATTTGATGATACGTCTGTGAGGTTTAAGTTGATTTTGACAGCCCGGGCCAGGTCGGACCGAACACTTCTGACATAGATTTTCTTAAGAGAATACAGTAAAAATGCTTCACTTTAACGGCGCAGATTTTTTTTTAATGCGATACACCTGGATATTATAAAGTGGTGTATAGGTAGATATAATCCTAATCTATAGATGTAAACACATTTCAAGATACATCTGTGTGTTTAAAGTTGATTTTGACGGCCCGGGCCAAGTGGGACCCAACACAAGCCAAACACTTCTGTTGAGAATGTAGAGGGAAAAGTCGGAACCGAACACTTCTGACATAGATTTTCTTAAGAGAATACAGCAAAAATGTTTCACTTTAACGGCGCAGATTTCTTTAAAAGCGATACACCTGGACATTATAAAGTGGTGTATAGGTAGTTATAACACTAACCTATAGATGTAAACACATTTGAAGATACATCTGTGTGTTTAAAGTTGATCTTGACCGCCCGGGCCAAGTCGGACCCAACACAAGCAAAACACTTCTGATAAAGACTACGTTGAGAATGTAGAGGGAAAACGGCTTCACTTTGAGCACCTTGTTTTCTTTAAGTACAGCCATCTGTGACATTATAAAGTGGTAATTAGGTAGATCATAACACTAATCTATGGATGTAAACACATTTGAAGATACATCTGTGAGGTTTAAGTTGATTTTGATAGCCCGGGCCAAGTCGGACCCAACACTTCTGACATAGGTTTTCTTAAGAGAATACAGCAAAAATGTTTCACTTTAACGGCACAGATTTCTTTAAATGCGATACACCTGGACATTATGAAGTAGTGTATAGGTAGATAGAACACTAATCTATAGATGTAAACACATTTGAAGATACATCTGTGTGTTAAAAGTTTATTTTGACCGCCCGGGCCAAGTGGGACCCAACACAAGCCAAACACTTCTGATAGAGACTATGTTGAGAATGTAGAGGGAAAAGGGCTTCATTTTGAGCACCTTGTTTTCTTTAATTACAGCCATCTGAGACACTATAAAGTGGTATTTAGGTAGATATAATACTAATCTGTAGATGTGAATCCATTTGATGATACATCTGTGAGGTTTAAGTTGATTTTGACAGCCCGGGCCAAGTCGGACCCAACACTTCTGACAGAGATTTTCTTAAGAAAATACAGTAGAAATGCTTCATTTTGAGTCCCTTGTTTTCTTTAAATACCATGTACCGTGACATAATAAAGTGGTATATAGGAAGATATAACACTAATCTATAGATGTAAACACATTTGAAGATACGTCTCTGTGTTTAAAGTTGATTTTGACCGCCCGGGCAAAGTCGGACCCAACACAAGCCAAACACTTCTGATAGAGACTATGTTGAGAATGTAGAGGGAAAAGGGCTTGACTTTGAGCACCTTGTTTTCTTTAATTACAGCGATCTGAGACACTATAAAGTGGTATTTAGGTAGATAGTATACTAGTTTATAGATTTGAATCCATTTGAAGATACGTCTGTGTGTTTAAAGTTGATTTTGACCGCCCGGGCCAAGTCGGACCCAACACAAGTAAAACACTTCTGATAACTACTATGTTGAGAATGTAGAGGGAAAAGGGCTTCAAATTTGAGCCCCTTGTTTTCTTTAATTACAGCCATCTGAGACACTATAAAGTAGTATTTAGGTGGATATAATACTAATCTATAGATTTGAATCCATTTGATGATACATCTGTGAGGTTTAAGTTGATTTTGACAGCCCGGGCCAAGTCGGACCGAACACTTCTGACAGAGATTTTCTTAAGAAAATACAGCAAAAATGCTTCATTTTGAGCCCCTTGTTTTCTTTATATACGATGTACCGTGACATAATAAAGTGGTATATAGGTAGATATAATACTAATCTAATCATATGAAGCCATTTGATGATACATCTGTGAGGTTTAAGTTGATTTTGACAGCCCGGGCCAAGTCGGACCGAACACTTCTGACATAGATTTTCTTAAGAAAATACAGCAAAAATGCTTCATTTTGAGCACCTTGTTTTCTTTAAATACGATGTACGTGACATTATAAAGTGGTATATAGGTAGATATAATACCAATCTATATATGTAAACACATTTGAAGATAAATCTGTGTGTTTAAAGTTGATTTTGACCGCCCGGGCCAAGTCGGACCCAACACAAGCCAAACACTTCTGATAGAGACTATGTTAAAAATGTAGAGAAAAAGGGCTTCACGTTGAGCGACTTGTTTTCTCTAAATACGATGCACCGTGACGTTATCAAGTGGTATATAGGTAGATATAATACTAATCTATAGATGTAAACACATTTGAAGATACATCTGTGTGTTTAAAGTTGATTTTGACAGCCCGGGCCAAGTGGGACCCAACACAAGCCAAACACTTCTGATAGAGACTATGTTGAGAATGTAGAGGGAAAAGGGCTTCACTTTGAGCACCTTGTTTTCTTTAAGTACAGCGATCTGAGACACTATAAAGTGGTATTTAGGTAGATAGAACACTAATCTATAGATGTGAATCCATTTGATGATACGTCTGTGAGGTTTAAGTTGATTTTGACAGCCCGGGCCAGGTCGGACCGAACACTTCTGACATAGATTTTCTTAAGAGAATACAGTAAAAATGCTTCACTTTAACGGCGCAGATTTTTTTTTAATGCGATACACCTGGACATTATAAAGTGGTGTATAGGTAGATATAATCCTAATCTATAGATGTAAACACATTTCAAGATACATCTGTGTGTTTAAAGTTGATCTTGACCGCCCGGGCCAAGTCGGACCCAACACAAGCAAAACACTTCTGATAAAGACTACGTTGAGAATGTAGAGGGAAAACGGCTTCACTTTGAGCACCTTGTTTTCTTTAAGTACAGCCATCTGTGACATTATAAAGTGGTAATTAGGTAGATCATAACACTAATCTATGGATGTAAACACATTTGAAGATACATCTGTGAGGTTTAAGTTGATTTTGATAGCCCGGGCCAAGTCGGACCCAACACTTCTGACATAGGTTTTCTTAAGAGAATACAGCAAAAATGTTTCACTTTAACGGCACAGATTTCTTTAAATGCGATACACCTGGACATTATGAAGTAGTGTATAGGTAGATAGAACACTAATCTATAGATGTAAACACATTTGAAGATACATCTGTGTGTTAAAAGTTTATTTTGACCGCCCGGGCCAAGTGGGACCCAACACAAGCCAAACACTTCTGATAGAGACTATGTTGAGAATGTAGAGGGAAAAGGGCTTCATTTTGAGCACCTTGTTTTCTTTAATTACAGCCATCTGAGACACTATAAAGTGGTATTTAGGTAGATAGAACACTAATCTATAGATGTGAATCCATTTGATGATACGTCTGTGAGGTTTAAGTTCATTTTGACAGCTCGGGCCAGGTCGGACCGAACACTTCTGACATAGATTTTCTTAAGAGAATACAGTAAAAATGCTTCACTTTAACGGCGCAGATTTTTTTTTAATGCGATACACCTGGACATTATAAAGTGGTGTATAGGTAGATATAATCCTAATCTATAGATGTAAACACATTTGAAGATACATCTGTGTGTTTAAAGTTGATTTTGACGGCCCGGGCCAAGTGGGACCCAACACAAGCCAAACACTTCTGTTGAGAATGTAGAGGGAAAAGTCGGAACCGAACACTTCTGACATAGATTTTCTTAAGAGAATACAGCAAAAATGTTTCACTTTAAAGGCACAGATTTCTTTAAAAGCGATACACCTGGACATTATAAAGTGGTGTATAGGTAGTTATAACACTAATCTATAGATGTAAACACATTTGAAGATACATCTGTGTGTTTAAAGTTGATCTTGACCGCCCGGGCAAAGTCGGACCCAACACAAGCAAAACACTTCTGATAAAGACTACGTTGAGAATGTAGAGGGAAAACGGCTTCACTTTGAGCACCTTGTTTTCTTTAATTACAGCGATCTGAGACACTATAAAGTAGTATTTAGGTGGATGTAATACTAATCTATAGATGTGAATCCATTTGATGATACATCTGTGAGGTTTAAGTTGATTTTGACAGCCCGGGCCAAGTCGGACCCAACACTTCTGACAGAGATTTTCTTAAGAAAATACAGTGAAAATGTTTCACTTTGAGCACCTTGTTTTCTTTAAGTACAGCGATCTGAGACACTATAAAGTGGTATTTAGGTAGATAGTATACTAGTTTATAGATTTGAATCCATTTGAAGATACGTCTGTGTGTTTAAAGTTGAATTTGACCGCCCGGGCCAAGTCGGACCCAACACAAGTAAAACACTTCTGATAACTACTATGTTGAGAATGTAGAGGGAAAAGGGCTTCAAATTTGAGCCCCTTGTTTTCTTTAATTACAGCCATCTGAGACACTATAAAGTAGTATTTAGGTAGATATAATACTAATCTGTAGATGTGAATCCATTTGATGATACATCTGTGAGGTTTAAGTTGATTTTGACAGCCCGGGCCAAGTCGGACCCAACACTTCTGACATAGATTTTCTTAAGAAAATACAGTAAAAATGCTTCATTTTGAGTCCCTTGTTTTCTTTAAATACCATGTACCGTGACATAATAAAGTGGTATATAGGAAGATATAACACTAATCTATAGATGTAAACACATTTGAAGATACGTCTCTGTGTTTAAAGTTGATTTTGACCGCCCGGGCAAAGTCGGACCCAACACAAGCCAAACACTTCTGATAGAGACTATGTTGAGAATGTAGAGGGAAAAGGGCTTGACTTTGAGCACCTTGTTTCCTTTAATTACAGCGATCTGAGACACTATAAAGTGGTATTTAGGTAGATAGTATACTAGTTTATAGATTTGAATCCATTTGAAGATACGTCTGTGTGTTTAAAGTTGATTTTGACCGCCCGGGCCAAGTCGGACCCAACACAAGTAAAACACTTCTGATAACTACTATGTTGAGAATGTAGAGGGAAAAGGGCTTCAAATTTGAGCCCCTTGTTTTCTTTAATTACAGCCATCTGAGACACTATAAAGTAGTATTTAGGTGGATATAATACTAATCTATAGATGTGAATCCATTTGATGATACATCTGTGAGGTTTAAGTTGATTTTGACAGCCCGGGCCAAGTCGGACCGAACACTTCTGACAGAGATTTTCTTAAGAAAATACAGCAAAAATGCTTCATTTTGAGCCCCTTGTTTTCTTTAAATACGATGTACCGTGACATAAAAAAGTGGTATATAGGTAGATATAATACTAATCTAATCATATGAAGCCATTTGATGATACATCTGTGAGGTTTAAGTTGATTTTGACAGCCCGGGCAAAGTCGGACCGATCACTTCTGACATAGATTTTCTTAAGAAAATACAGTAAAAATGTTTGACTTTGAGCACCTTGTTTTCTTTAAATACGATGTACGTGACATAATAAAGTGGTATATAGGAAGATATAACACTAATCTATAGATGTAAACACATTTGAAGATAAATCTGTGTGTTTAAAGTTGATTTTGACCGCCCGGGCCAAGTGGTACCCAACACAAGCCAAACACTTCTGTTGAGAATGTAGAGGGAAAAGTCGGAACCGAACACTTCTGACATAGATTTTCTTAAGAGAATACAGCAAAAATGTTTCACTTTAAAGGCACAGATTTCTTTAAAAGCGATACACCTGGACATTATAAAGTGGTGTATAGGTAGTTATAACACTAATCTATAGATGTAAACACATTTGAAGATACATCTGTGTGTTTAAAGTTGATCTTGACCGCCCGGGCAAAGTCGGACCCAACACAAGCAAAACACTTCTGATAAAGACTACGTTGAGAATGTAGAGGGAAAACGGCTTCACTTTGAGCACCTTGTTTTCTTTAATTACAGCGATCTGAGACACTATAAAGTAGTATTTAGGTGGATGTAATACTAATCTATAGATGTGAATCCATTTGATGATACATCTGTGAGGTTTAAGTTGATTTTGACAGCCCGGGCCAAGTCGGACCGAACACTTCTGACAGAGATTTTCTTAAGAAAATACAGTGAAAATGTTTCACTTTGAGCACCTTGTTTTCTTTAAGTACAGCGATCTGAGACACTATAAAGTGGTATTTAGGTAGATAGTATACTAGTTTATAGATTTGAATCCATTTGAAGATACGTCTGTGTGTTTAAAGTTGAATTTGACCGCCCGGGCCAAGTCGGACCCAACACAAGTAAAACACTTCTGATAACTACTATGTTGAGAATGTAGAGGGAAAAGGGCTTCAAATTTGAGCCCCTTGTTTTCTTTAATTACAGCCATCTGAGACACTATAAAGTAGTATTTAGGTAGATATAATACTAATCTGTAGATGTGAATCCATTTGATGATACATCTGTGAGGTTTAAGTTGATTTTGACAGCCCGGGCCAAGTCGGACCCAACACTTCTGACATAGATTTTCTTAAGAAAATACAGTAAAAATGCTTCATTTTGAGTCCCTTGTTTTCTTTAAATACCATGTACCGTGACATAATAAAGTGGTATATAGGAAGATATAACACTAATCTATAGATGTAAACACATTTGAAGATACGTCTCTGTGTTTAAAGTTGATTTTGACCGCCCGGGCAAAGTCGGACCCAACACAAGCCAAACACTTCTGATAGAGACTATGTTGAGAATGTAGAGGGAAAAGGGCTTGACTTTGAGCACCTTGTTTCCTTTAATTACAGCGATCTGAGACACTATAAAGTGGTATTTAGGTAGATAGTATACTAGTTTATAGATTTGAATCCATTTGAAGATACGTCTGTGTGTTTAAAGTTGATTTTGACCGCCCGGGCCAAGTCGGACCCAACACAAGTAAAACACTTCTGATAACTACTATGTTGAGAATGTAGAGGGAAAAGGGCTTCAAATTTGAGCCCCTTGTTTTCTTTAATTACAGCCATCTGAGACACTATAAAGTAGTATTTAGGTGGATATAATACTAATCTATAGATGTGAATCCATTTGATGATACATCTGTGAGGTTTAAGTTGATTTTGACAGCCCGGGCCAAGTCGGACCGATCACTTCTGACATAGATTTTCTTAAGAAAATACAGTAAAAATGTTTGACTTTGAGCACCTTGTTTTCTTTAAATACGATGTACGTGACATAATAAAGTGGTATATAGGAAGATATAACACTAATCTATAGATGTAAACACATTTGAAGATAAATCTGTGTGTTTAAAGTTGATTTTGACCGCCCGGGCCAAGTGGTACCCAACACAAGCCAAACACTTCTGTTGAGAATGTAGAGGGAAAAGTCGGAACCGAACACTTCTGACATAGATTTTCTTAAGAGAATACAGCAAAAATGTTTCACTTTAAAGGCACAGATTTCTTTAAAAGCGATACACCTGGACATTATAAAGTGGTGTATAGGTAGTTATAACACTAATCTATAGATGTAAACACATTTGAAGATACATCTGTGTGTTTAAAGTTGATCTTGACCGCCCGGGCAAAGTCGGACCCAACACAAGCAAAACACTTCTGATAAAGACTACGTTGAGAATGTAGAGGGAAAACGGCTTCACTTTGAGCACCTTGTTTTCTTTAATTACAGCGATCTGAGACACTATAAAGTAGTATTTAGGTGGATGTAATACTAATCTATAGATGTGAATCCATTTGATGATACATCTGTGAGGTTTAAGTTGATTTTGACAGCCCGGGCCAAGTCGGACCGAACACTTCTGACAGAGATTTTCTTAAGAAAATACAGTGAAAATGTTTCACTTTGAGCACCTTGTTTTCTTTAAGTACAGCGATCTGAGACACTATAAAGTGGTATTTAGGTAGATAGTATACTAGTTTATAGATTTGAATCCATTTGAAGATACGTCTGTGTGTTTAAAGTTGAATTTGACCGCCCGGGCCAAGTCGGACCCAACACAAGTAAAACACTTCTGATAACTACTATGTTGAGAATGTAGAGGGAAAAGGGCTTCAAATTTGAGCCCCTTGTTTTCTTTAATTACAGCCATCTGAGACACTATAAAGTAGTATTTAGGTAGATATAATACTAATCTGTAGATGTGAATCCATTTGATGATACATCTGTGAGGTTTAAGTTGATTTTGACAGCCCGGGCCAAGTCGGACCCAACACTTCTGACATAGATTTTCTTAAGAAAATACAGTAAAAATGCTTCATTTTGAGTCCCTTGTTTTCTTTAAATACCATGTACCGTGACATAATAAAGTGGTATATAGGAAGATATAACACTAATCTATAGATGTAAACACATTTGAAGATACGTCTCTGTGTTTAAAGTTGATTTTGACCGCCCGGGCAAAGTCGGACCCAACACAAGCCAAACACTTCTGATAGAGACTATGTTGAGAATGTAGAGGGAAAAGGGCTTGACTTTGAGCACCTTGTTTCCTTTAATTACAGCGATCTGAGACACTATAAAGTGGTATTTAGGTAGATAGTATACTAGTTTATAGATTTGAATCCATTTGAAGATACGTCTGTGTGTTTAAAGTTGATTTTGACCGCCCGGGCCAAGTCGGACCCAACACAAGTAAAACACTTCTGATAACTACTATGTTGAGAATGTAGAGGGAAAAGGGCTTCAAATTTGAGCCCCTTGTTTTCTTTAATTACAGCCATCTGAGACACTATAAAGTAGTATTTAGGTGGATATAATACTAATCTATAGATGTGAATCCATTTGATGATACATCTGTGAGGTTTAAGTTGATTTTGACAGCCCGGGCCAAGTCGGACCGAACACTTCTGACAGAGATTTTCTTAAGAAAATACAGCAAAAATGCTTCATTTTGAGCCCCTTGTTTTCTTTAAATACGATGTACCGTGACATAAAAAAGTGGTATATAGGTAGATATAATACTAATCTAATCATATGAAGCCATTTGATGATACATCTGTGAGGTTTAAGTTGATTTTGACAGCCCGGGCAAAGTCGGACCGATCACTTCTGACATAGATTTTCTTAAGAAAATACAGTAAAAATGTTTGACTTTGAGCACCTTGTTTTCTTTAAATACGATGTACGTGACATAATAAAGTGGTATATAGGAAGATATAACACTAATCTATAGATGTAAACACATTTGAAGATAAATCTGTGTGTTTAAAGTTGATTTTGACCGCCCGGGCCAAGTGGTACCCAACACAAGCCAAACACTTCTGATAGAGACTATGTTAAAAATATAGAGAAAAAGGGCTTCACTTTGAGCGACTTGTTTTCTCTAAATACGATGCACCGTGACGTTATCAAGTGGTATATAGGTAGATATAATACTAATCTATAGATGTAAACACATTTGAAGATACATCTGTGTGTTTAAAGTTGATTTTGACAGCCCGGGCCAAGTGGGACCCAACACAAGCCAAACACTTCTGATAGAGACTATGTTGAGAATGTAGAGGGAAAAGGGCTTCACTTTGAGCACCTTGTTTTCTTTAAGTACAGCGATCTGAGACACTATAAAGTGGTATTTAGGTAGATAGAACACTAATCTATAGATGTGAATCCATTTGATGATACGTCTGTGAGGTTTAAGTTCATTTTGACAGCTCGGGCCAAGTCGGACCGAACACTTCTGACATAGATTTTCTTAAGAGAATACAGTAAAAATGCTTCACTTTAACGGCGCAGATTTTTTTTTAATGCGATACACCTGGACATTATAAAGTGGTGTATAGGTAGATATAATCCTAATCTATAGATGTAAACACATTTGAAGATACATCTGTGTGTTTAAAGTTGATTTTGACGGCCCGGGCCAAGTGGGACCCAACACAAGCCAAACACTTCTGTTGAGAATGTAGAGGGAAAAGTCGGAACCGAACACTTCTGACATAGATTTTCTTAAGAGAATACAGCAAAAATGTTTCACTTTAAAGGCACAGATTTCTTTAAAAGCGATACACCTGGACATTATAAAGTGGTGTATAGGTAGTTATAACACTAATCTATAGATGTAAACACATTTGAAGATACATCTGTGTGTTTAAAGTTGATCTTGACCGCCCGGGCAAAGTCGGACCCAACACAAGCAAAACACTTCTGATAAAGACTACGTTGAGAATGTAGAGGGAAAACGGCTTCACTTTGAGCACCTTGTTTTCTTTAATTACAGCGATCTGAGACACTATAAAGTAGTATTTAGGTGGATGTAATACTAATCTATAGATGTGAATCCATTTGATGATACATCTGTGAGGTTTAAGTTGATTTTGACAGCCCGGGCCAAGTCGGACCGAACACTTCTGACAGAGATTTTCTTAAGAAAATACAGTGAAAATGTTTCACTTTGAGCACCTTGTTTTCTTTAAGTACAGCGATCTGAGACACTATAAAGTGGTATTTAGGTAGATAGTATACTAGTTTATAGATTTGAATCCATTTGAAGATACGTCTGTGTGTTTAAAGTTGAATTTGACCGCCCGGGCCAAGTCGGACCCAACACAAGTAAAACACTTCTGATAACTACTATGTTGAGAATGTAGAGGGAAAAGGGCTTCAAATTTGAGCCCCTTGTTTTCTTTAATTACAGCCATCTGAGACACTATAAAGTAGTATTTAGGTAGATATAATACTAATCTGTAGATGTGAATCCATTTGATGATACATCTGTGAGGTTTAAGTTGATTTTGACAGCCCGGGCCAAGTCGGACCCAACACTTCTGACATAGATTTTCTTAAGAAAATACAGCAAAAATGCTTCATTTTGAGTCCCTTGTTTTCTTTAAATACCATGTACCGTGACATAATAAAGTGGTATATAGGAAGATATAACACTAATCTATAGATGTAAACACATTTGAAGATACGTCTCTGTGTTTAAAGTTGATTTTGACCGCCCGGGCAAAGTCGGACCCAACACAAGCCAAACACTTCTGATAGAGACTATGTTGAGAATGTAGAGGGAAAAGGGCTTGACTTTGAGCACCTTGTTTCCTTTAATTACAGCGATCTGAGACACTATAAAGTGGTATTTAGGTAGATAGTATACTAGTTTATAGATTTGAATCCATTTGAAGATACGTCTGTGTGTTTAAAGTTGATTTTGACCGCCCGGGCCAAGTCGGACCCAACACAAGTAAAACACTTCTGATAACTACTATGTTGAGAATGTAGAGGGAAAAGGGCTTCAAATTTGAGCCCCTTGTTTTCTTTAATTACAGCCATCTGAGACACTATAAAGTAGTATTTAGGTGGATATAATACTAATCTATAGATGTGAATCCATTTGATGATACATCTGTGAGGTTTAAGTTGATTTTGACAGCCCGGGCCAAGTCGGACCGAACACTTCTGACAGAGATTTTCTAAAGAAAATACAGCAAAAATGCTTCATTTTGAGCCCCTTGTTTTCTTTAAATACGATGTACCGTGACATAAAAAAGTGGTATATAGGTAGATATAATACTAATCTAATCATATGAAGCCATTTGATGATACATCTGTGAGGTTTAAGTTGATTTTGACAGCCCGGGCAAAGTCGGACCGATCACTTCTGACATAGATTTTCTTAAGAAAATACAGTAAAAATGCTTGACTTTGAGCACCTTGTTTTCTTTAAATACGATGTACGTGACATAATAAAGTGGTATATAGGAAGATATAACACTAATCTATAGATGTAAACACATTTGAAGATAAATCTGTGTGTTTAAAGTTGATTTTGACCGCCCGGGCCAAGTGGTACCCAACACAAGCCAAACACTTCTGATAGAGACTATGTTAAAAATATAGAGAAAAAGGGCTTCACTTTGAGCGACTTGTTTTCTCTAAATACGATGCACCGTGACGTTATCAAGTGGTATATAGGTAGATATAATACTAATCTATAGATGTAAACACATTTGAAGATACATCTGTGTGTTTAAAGTTGATTTTGACAGCCCGGGCCAAGTGGGACCCAACACAAGCCAAACACTTCTGATAGAGACTATGTTGAGAATGTAGAGGGAAAAGGGCTTCACTTTGAGCACCTTGTTTTCTTTAAGTACAGCGATCTGAGACACTATAAAGTGGTATTTAGGTAGATAGAACACTAATCTATAGATGTGAATCCATTTGATGATACGTCTGTGAGGTTTAAGTTCATTTTGACAGCTCGGGCCAAGTCGGACCGAACACTTCTGACATAGATTTTCTTAAGAGAATACAGTAAAAATGCTTCACTTTAACGGCGCAGATTTTTTTTTAATGCGATACACCTGGACATTATAAAGTGGTGTATAGGTAGATATAATCCTAATCTATAGATGTAAACACATTTGAAGATACATCTGTGTGTTTAAAGTTGATTTTGACGGCCCGGGCCAAGTGGGACCCAACACAAGCCAAACACTTCTGTTGAGAATGTAGAGGGAAAAGTCGGAACCGAACACTTCTGACATAGATTTTCTTAAGAGAATACAGCAAAAATGTTTCACTTTAAAGGCACAGATTTCTTTAAAAGCGATACACCTGGACATTATAAAGTGGTGTATAGGTAGTTATAACACTAATCTATAGATGTAAACACATTTGAAGATACATCTGTGTGTTTAAAGTTGATCTTGACCGCCCGGGCAAAGTCGGACCCAACACAAGCAAAACACTTCTGATAAAGACTACGTTGAGAATGTAGAGGGAAAACGGCTTCACTTTGAGCACCTTGTTTTCTTTAATTACAGCGATCTGAGACACTATAAAGTAGTATTTAGGTGGATGTAATACTAATCTATAGATGTGAATCCATTTGATGATACATCTGTGAGGTTTAAGTTGATTTTGACAGCCCGGGCCAAGTCGGACCGAACACTTCTGACAGAGATTTTCTTAAGAAAATACAGTGAAAATGTTTCACTTTGAGCACCTTGTTTTCTTTAAGTACAGCGATCTGAGACACTATAAAGTGGTATTTAGGTAGATAGTATACTAGTTTATAGATTTGAATCCATTTGAAGATACGTCTGTGTGTTTAAAGTTGAATTTGACCGCCCGGGCCAAGTCGGACCCAACACAAGTAAAACACTTCTGATAACTACTATGTTGAGAATGTAGAGGGAAAAGGGCTTCAAATTTGAGCCCCTTGTTTTCTTTAATTACAGCCATCTGAGACACTATAAAGTAGTATTTAGGTAGATATAATACTAATCTGTAGATGTGAATCCATTTGATGATACATCTGTGAGGTTTAAGTTGATTTTGACAGCCCGGGCCAAGTCGGACCCAACACTTCTGACATAGATTTTCTTAAGAAAATACAGTAAAAATGCTTCATTTTGAGTCCCTTGTTTTCTTTAAATACCATGTACCGTGACATAATAAAGTGGTATATAGGAAGATATAACACTAATCTATAGATGTAAACACATTTGAAGATACGTCTCTGTGTTTAAAGTTGATTTTGACCGCCCGGGCAAAGTCGGACCCAACACAAGCCAAACACTTCTGATAGAGACTATGTTGAGAATGTAGAGGGAAAAGGGCTTGACTTTGAGCACCTTGTTTCCTTTAATTACAGCGATCTGAGACACTATAAAGTGGTATTTAGGTAGATAGTATACTAGTTTATAGATTTGAATCCATTTGAAGATACGTCTGTGTGTTTAAAGTTGATTTTGACCGCCCGGGCCAAGTCGGACCCAACACAAGTAAAACACTTCTGATAACTACTATGTTGAGAATGTAGAGGGAAAAGGGCTTCAAATTTGAGCCCCTTGTTTTCTTTAATTACAGCCATCTGAGACACTATAAAGTAGTATTTAGGTGGATATAATACTAATCTATAGATGTGAATCCATTTGATGATACATCTGTGAGGTTTAAGTTGATTTTGACAGCCCGGGCCAAGTCGGACCGAACACTTCTGACAGAGATTTTCTTAAGAAAATACAGCAAAAATGCTTCATTTTGAGCCCCTTGTTTTCTTTAAATACGATGTACCGTGACATAATAAAGTGGTATATAGGTAGATATAATACTAATCTAATCATATGAAGCCATTTGATGATACATCTGTGAGGTTTAAGTTGATTTTGACAGCCCGGGCCAAGTCGGACCGATCACTTCTGACATAGATTTTCTTAAGAAAATACAGTAAAAATGCTTGACTTTGAGCACCTTGTTTTCTTTAAATACGATGTACGTGACATAATAAAGTGGTATATAGGAAGATATAACACTAATCTATAGATGTAAACACATTTGAAGATAAATCTGTGTGTTTAAAGTTGATTTTGACCGCCCGGGCCAAGTGGTACCCAACACAAGCCAAACACTTCTGATAGAGACTATGTTAAAAATATAGAGAAAAAGGGCTTCACTTTGAGCGACTTGTTTTCTCTAAATACGATGCACCGTGACGTTATCAAGTGGTATATAGGTAGATATAATACTAATCTATAGATGTAAACACATTTGAAGATACATCTGTGTGTTTAAAGTTGATTTTGACAGCCCGGGCCAAGTGGGACCCAACACAAGCCAAACACTTCTGATAGAGACTATGTTGAGAATGTAGAGGGAAAAGGGCTTCACTTTGAGCACCTTGTTTTCTTGATATACCGCGATCTGAGACACTATAAAGTGGTATATAGGTAGATATAATACTAATCTATAGATTTGAATCCATTTGATGATACATCTTTGAAGTTTAAGTTGATTTTGACCCCCCGGGCCAAGTCGGAGCGAACTGTGTGACTGTTGAGAGTATAGGGAGAAGAGAGCAACTTTAACCAACGTGTCTGCTTTAAATACGATGAACAGTGACGTTATAAAGTAGTATTTACTTAGATATAGTACTATCCTATAATATAAACGCTATGCCGATAGATGGAAATTCGTATCACGATATCTGAAAGTATTTGATACGTGTCAAATCTTATTTCGTTTAACGATTGCTCTTTTACATGTTACCTAGATCAGCGACGCTAACACATAGCTCCACTTTCCAGTTTTCAAGTGATTTACTCCGAATTACTTAATTATGCTGCACGTTTTGGATTGGTGATTGTTCAGTAATGTCATGTGTGTATGTTGCATCAATAATATGTAGGTATGATCGCCGATAATGAAGTAATTAGCCAATAACACTTTGGCCCGTCTTGGCCCGGCCCGGCCCGGCCCGGCCCGACTTTTAGGCAATCCCACTTTGGACAGTAATCCAGTTATATCACGGAGTGTCGACTTAGTGTGGGAGGAAATCCCGAAGTGATGCAGGTCTCAAACGTTTACCCAGAGCACGGGTATGGCGCTGACAAAACCTAGAAACATATAGGCACCAATGGACGCAAGTCTGCACAAAAAATTGCGGCACCTCAGACGACTGGGCCCCACGTCTTGATATAAATGTAATACCGTTAACCAATACACACTCACTACTATAACATGAATCCTTCAAACCCTACTCACTTATACTGAACAATTTATATGTTCATTATTTTGTACATCTTTATTCCATATTTACAGTTAGAATACTGTTAACATTTCCATTACAGCGACTAGACACTGAACCGGTTAACCACAATCAAGAGAGAGACAGACAAGGTTCGTTAGCCGTTCCGAAAGATACTCAGAACGAGGTTACTGCTCATGTAGCATTTCTCAAATCATTTGATCATGCAAGATTCCATTTAATGTTAATCCCATATTAATAAAAACATGTTTTCCTAGGTTCATCACACCGCAACTCGCCATACGATGTTGACGAGGAAACACTAATGATTACTGTTTCAAGATCAGATCTTGTGGCAAGACATATCGGTTTCGGGTTTGAGGTCCTCGGCGCAGAACTTGGACATTCTCTCATTATAATAGAGCAAATCAAAGCTGCACACCCTTTCTCACTTTATATGCAGATCTTATACATGCTTGCCAGAAGAACGGGAGATCTGCCACCAGACTGGTCCTCGTCAGAGCGTTGTGGAGATGCAATGCCAGATGTACCATTGAGTGGGAGGAAATTCTCAACATCCTTCAGGCATCATCATCTGTGCCAGTTAACTAAATCTAGGAATGTTGCCCGAGGGTTTCTTTACCCCATCTACCGATTACCTTGTGACATAACTGACCCCTTGTCCTGTGGTTTCTTGGGAAAACAAGCGGCGACATAGAACATTTGCCTGTTTCATTGGCGGAACAAAGCAGAGGTGTGCACTAACTCTTTCCATGCCTTTACAAGTTGAAGTTAGGAGGTGGGATTCGTGTTTTTTACACAGAAATCATGATTTCTTCCCACAAAGAGTTTTAATGTCTCATAAATAAAGATTGTTTTCGTGTAAATATTTGTGTATGACTTGTTGATATTTACACATGTTGTATGTATTTGTATTTTCTCTAACAAATAAAGTTTGTTTACGAGTAAATATGTGTTCATGTCCTGTTAAAAGATACACAATATGTAGAACAGTTTAAATTAGGTAGAAATTAATAATAGTATTGTATCTAATTGTTTTGACACGGATGAGCTGGTCCCTGAGCGGATATGTTTTTACGTGATGCAGACGGGATCCACAATCCAGAATTTGACAACCCATACAATCCATATTTTCTATGTATGTCATAGATAACTACTGTGCTTGTGTATATGCAGCATAAGTCATTATACTTAATCATACCACACATCATTGCTTCAATAAGTGGGAGTTATATGTCTTTAGCACAGTGTTGATGGAGCCATACTTGCAGTGGGGACACGTTGAGTAATAATCGATGTGTCTGTCCAAAGTGAAATCGATCCATGTCATGAATATTCGCCAATGCAGAGCGAGTCTATATTAAACGTTAGCATTTGATGTTAGGCAAGAATAGTTTCCTGAACACCCACCCACGTGACTCCTATACCTACTAAGTAGGAAATCGGAAAATCCAAAATCCGAAATCCGAAATCCGCTATGTCTTTCCCGAATATTGTTTGTATCACATATTTCCTCTACCCTATCGTCTGGGGATCCATGGTCTGTAAAGTACAAATGATACACTTCATTTCTGTTCACAAACCACATGAATCATGTTCATCAATATCAAAAGGAAAATGTTTTTAACACGGTATTGTTTGTGTCCAGGGTATATTCTTAATTACCGTTGAAAAAAGTGTATCTCTAAATGTGCTTCTAATTAATAGTTGAATGTTGGTGAGTCATGTTCATGAGGGGGCACGGGTGGCCCAGTCGTCTAAGGCGCCGCAATTCGCCGTGCAGAGTTGCGTCCCTTGGGCACGCCAGAAACCTATGATTGTGGGTTCGAATCCCGGTTCGCCCCAATTATGTTTCTAGGTTTGTCAGCACCATACCCGTGCTCGTGGTTTTCACCGAAGTGGTAAACGTCTAAGACCTGCGTCACTTCGGGCTTTCCTCCCACATTAAGCTGACACGCCGCGAAATAACTGGAATACTGTTAAATGCGGCGTTGAACCCAAC
This sequence comes from Haliotis cracherodii, assembly GCF_022045235.1. NCBI lineage: Eukaryota > Metazoa > Mollusca > Gastropoda > Lepetellida > Haliotidae > Haliotis > Haliotis cracherodii. The sequence goes on along the minus strand of NW_027266268.1, from coordinate 31,827,927 downwards.
TTACTCACTCACTCATGTTCATGAGTGAATTCATATACTAGGGTCTTAACGATGTAAGCAAGTCTATCAATACAAGGTAAATGTTCCGAGCAGCAATGCGTCAACGACTTACCCTGTCGAACACTGAAAAGGGATACAGGCCGTCAGCACTGTAGTGGCGATTTATAACAGAAAATGATTCAATCTCAGGTGTAAATGACGGAGAGCTATCCGAATTATTTTATTATTTCAGGAATGTTTGGATGGCGCAATATATATGTGTACAATTCAAAATATCCGAATGTATGTTTATGTTAATTCAACGAATAAACCTGAATGATACGGAACTGGCCTATCACTTCAAATATCAAAGCGCAGACATAGGCTTCTTATATCTCATCAATATGAAAATAGTTAACAGCATTTCAATGAAATAAGCAACTGCTACATTTTGACAGATACTCCAGTATCTCGTTTCGCAATATTGTTGTGCCCTGTGGGGATTCCGGTTTAATATTCCGGGCACCTATATTATACCAAGGGCCAAGTAAACACCAAACTTAAAAGGATCCCATTCTTTGAGATGAATTGTTTAGTTGTAACATTCCATAAACATTTGTGTGTCTTACTCAATGGGATTTGTTCACGGCGAGCGCTCTCCTTCAACCTCCAACGTCAATGAAGGAAGTGAAGTGTCTTTTGTGAACTTTTTGTAAAACTGTCTGGTCTTATAAATCAATTTTCTATTTGAGTAAAGTTAAATTTCTTTTGTTTGGTTGTATCTACTGTGATGGCTTTTTCTTTTGTCATTTATATGAAACAGACAGTAGCAATAAACGAATGGGAATTACATTCATGTTACATATGTTTATTGATAAATCATAAATGTAAGGCTATAACATCATTTTCAGACACCAGATTTAATAACACATGCCCAAAGCACAATTGGCGTTAAATGGATATGAAAAGAAAAGTATACTTTATTTTGTTGTAAAACGCCACAGGCAGCTACATCCCATCTATGTTTCGGTGGTCTGTACACAATCGACTCTTGGGGTCAATTTTAACCTGCACACCATGGGGGCGTGCAGACACAATGTCTGTGGTAAATGTCCCCTGTGTGCAAGTGTCTGTTATAAAAATGAAGTTGAAATCCTGATCTCACAACAGATGATATGGAAGGCCATACACTCCAAATAGCCCTCCCTTGGGGGATCTGCTCACACACCAACTGTTTCTTTTCATCCATCAAGTAACTCTCATAGGATGTCCAAGAGTGATGACATATGTCAAAATCACAACCTGAGGACTGTCAGATGCGCAAGGAGTACCATGCTGTTCCAAGACAAGATCATATTTAGAGAAATATGATAAGCACTGATGTTGATTCCAATGGCAACATGTCCAATTCTCATGTGCACAGACATATGCTGATCTTCCATGACACCATGAATGATACCTACGTAGTTTGGCCTGGTCCGTGGATCTGAAATGATAAATGACATCCCATTGACGTCACAGTATATGTTAATATTAAAGTTGTTGCCCCCTTTTGTGCTTAGGTAAATGATAAAGTCAAATGATACATTCTGTGTGTTAAGACTTTGGGTACCTCAACATGTTCCCCATACCGCACCAACTACTTACTGAACATATAGGGACGTGAACTACCGTCACCTGGCAATTGCAATTAGTACGGATAATTGGAGTGGAAATACCTGCCAGGGTAGAGTGTATTTTCGGATTGTGCATGATACTAATACAATGCATCAAAACGAAGACACTCTCATTGACAATACAGTTAGTTCCATGACTGAAAAGGTTTGATGATTGCTCTACAGGTTGTTTATACATGTACATTATCTAATCTGTTGCCGCACTTGTGATCAAGAGTTGCGCTAGTATTACAGCTGTTAATAAGAACGGACGGACGCCATTACATATATCTTGTCAGAATGAACATGAATCTGTGGCCGCAAGTATTACAGATGAGGACAAGGAAGGATGGACGGCACTACACATAACTTGTATTGTTTTTTTTTATTCTCAACTCCCTGAGAAGTTGACACTATTCTTGAAACCATAATATTTAATCAAATGAAATGCATATTTTCCAACAGTTCTTTCGTATGAAAATATGTATCTTCCGGTTTGATTATTAAAGAAAATTACAAACACTTACCTCTAAACACTGGAACATGGAGGGCGACAATTAGGAGCCCGCTGACACCCATACCGGATGAAATAAAAGGACATTGGGCTCGCCATAAACCTATTTATACTTTACTATTTATGTCCTGTTTCTATGATTCTATGTTACTTAGTGCTCTCTGTGTGTCTCTCTGACAGGGTGCTCTCTGTGTGTCTCTTCGACAGGGTGTGCTGATACGTGTTACTGTGGCTGTGCATCCGTGTGTGTGTATGTCTCTCTCTCTCTCTCTCTCTCTCTCTCTCTCTCTCTCTTCCTCTCTCTTCCTCTCTTCCTCTCTCCTCTCTCTCTCCGGTACGGCAGCTTATGCAAAAAAAGGCCTCAGTGGCGAAGCGTCGGGGATATGTGCGTGCTCATAAGCCCGCATACCATACGTATGAGGTCACCAGCCACAAGCAGATATAGTTACTTTGACAAGGCTGATATTATTGTTGAATGTTTATTAAAAACTTTAGATTTAGTTCATACAAAATAGTTTGCTACCGAAGTGATTATTTGTAATGTTTTTATGGTAAGGTCGTATATAACTGAAGAGAGTACACCGACACATGATAAAGAGGACATGGCCTGAACATATAAGTGTTTGTATGTGGTTAAGTCATTCAGAATGATATGTTTACACAGCCGATAGACGACTGGCTGTGTGACCCGATTTGACGCGCTCAGCGTTGATCTATTTATAACACAGATGATCCCGACATTTGCCAACAACCTGTCCTCTGAAAAGCTGTCGCCGGTGAACTGTTTATAGCGTGACGTCACACGCACCTGGGCACCTGGGGCAGAACACCCCTTTTCTTATCATCAGTGAATGACCTGCGCTACAGTTTTCCTCCGAAATTAACTTGACACTGCATTAAATAACACAAACTGCATTAAATAACACAAACTCAGAATCGTACAATCAACTCTCCATTTAGCAGATATTTCTAATTATTCTGGAAAGGGTTTTGTTGCTATAATAATATCTGCCAAGTTCAATTGGAGGTATTCCATCATACCTCCGATGTCAGGATTTTGAGATCTGATTGGTACACATGATCTTGATGAATACTATGTAATTTATCGATGTCACATTTGACGAAGCAGTATGTATTAGCAGTGTAGCAGCAGTATAACAAAGGCATTATGACGTCACAAACATACTGATATCCGTCAACTATGATTACGCTTTTACGTCACCCTCTATTGTCATAAACCGTTACGTCACATATAAAATGACGTCACAAATACTGCTAGGCGTCGCCTATACCCCGTTAATGTTTTCACCTAAAGGGCCGTTGGGCGGAGAAAGATTTTGTGTGTAAAACAGAGTTTTGACAAGCACAACTATCTACACAATCCATTTTGTATATTTGACGCTTATACACCTGAAGAAATTACTTGTTATCCATTTGACATTCCTAATCAGCAATACAAGCTGACAGAAAAAAAACTGTATATTTTGTCCCGTGTCCGTGCGTGCGTGCGTTAGTATGTTTCCTGTTTTCTAAGCCACATGATTGTCGCACATATGTTCCTTATGTGTCAAAAGAGATGAAGAAAATATGCTGATTTGACGTGACATCAAGCGACATATTTGGACATTGTTATCATCTTCATCCTGTGTACAAGGTGCTATACAGCCTCCATATTGTGCAATGTGTATCTGTGCCTGTATACAAACTTGCGTCCCATTCTTACTACTTTACTCTAAGTGTACATGGATTTTTCTCATTTCCTTATCCATGTTCGAAAATCCGGTAACAAAGTCGATAGAGTTACCTCCCTTTGATCAGCTATCACAAGCCCACATTGAAAACCATGGCAGATTGTGCTATGTAGTGGGTCATGTATGTGATAAGAGAGGTTAGATGTGAAATTGGGATAGGTTCCAACGACATCACTTCACAAACAGTGTAAAGCTCAGGAGGTCAAATGTTTACAATAATGTTGTGTATTCATCTCAGAAACAAATGGTGTATGGGGACCAGCATTGTTAAAGATGTATTGTGGGAAGATTTAATTTTTACGTTTGGCTGCTGGTTATTTGAAAGAAAGAGTTTTCGGTTTCACAACGTAAGTATATCAGAATATCTTATCATGGTGTACAAATATCATTCCGATTTTATAATGATAATCATTATACTGGTAATTCTACCATGGGTTTGTAAATTACTCGATTCTGATGGGTCAATCAGAGGCTATTAAATCACAAGAAACCCCCTCTGATTGAAACAGCTGGTTTGACGGTCGCATCACCACGGAAGCTAATATTCTTGGTCATTGTCGGTAGGCATAATTAAATAATAACATCTACAATTACAGGTTACAAAATGCAAACTTGCGGCTGCTACAATATACAGAGTGTGTGTTCCAATACATTTAGTGCAGAAAAGACGATAGAAATGTACAAAGAGAATTATTTAAGTTTTGGAGACAACAGAGAGCTTAGAATTTGGCGCTTTTCTATGTACGACTGTGACGTCATATGTTTTGCGTCACAATGAACGATATGACTTCATAATGGTGACAAGCGGTGTAGAGCCTTGCAAAGCTTGCTAAGTTTTCTTTAGGCATGCCCACCTCAAGTTAGCTTCCCAAGTTGCCGTCCTTATATGCTTTCAATGCATGTCATATGCTCGAGTGAAATATTAAGGTGTTAACAAACTGCTTCAAGATATATGTATTTTGTTTACAGGCTGGTGTAGGTGATTCCGTCATTGAGATTGACAACCCATTCAAAACACTGTACTGGATATATTTGCTACACCAAAAAGTACGCGTTTTATTTACTCATGGTATGATGGAGATAAACATACTGTTTTTACATTGAAGGGCTAGTTTACCTGTAGATTTAACTGTGCAAAATTGAATTTGGAACTGAACACACAGTCTACCTCCTAAGTATAACAGCCGCCTCCTTCGTCTTGGGGTAGAGCGTCCGCCCGGAGAGCGGAAGGTCCGGGGTACGATCCCCCGCCGCGTCATACCAAAAGACGTTAAAAGATGGTACTTGTTGTTACCCTGTCCGGCGCACGACATTAAGGGCTAAAACAAGGACTGGTTGGCTCGGAGTCAGTATACTGAGTGGGGTATTCATGTTAAACTGCGGCATGGTATCTCACTGGGCTTGCACTAAAAATCGGCATCAGTCCGGACTAGTACAAGCAGCAACAAACACACACACATACACACACAAACACACACAAACACACACACACACACACACACACACACACACACGCACAGAGTATAACAAATACATTTGCATAACGTTAGTTGTATCTAACACATATCCTCAGCGCGTGCCATTTGAGATCACTTGTTATAACTTTATTTCACTTTATCCAATCCAACATCCTCAGTTGTACCTTGACAACCTGGTTATGTCCCATTCCCAGCTACAATTTTCTCTGCTCTACCATATGGATGTATTACTCATCGAGGTACATGTATTGAAGGTGATGGTGATCTCTTCAGACAGTGATGCTGTTGGCAGTCCAGACGTAGACCGATATTGCCAAGCCAGACATGTATTCATATGTCTGTGAATGACTAAAACTATTAACTGTGAATCCACACGGTTTTCATATCGTATGCGACAATTGTGCTACCAAAATCTGTCTATACAAATGGGGTTCACTTTATCTAATGCCTCACTTGGGGGTTTACATCTCTTTGGTTTCTTCTACACTAGTATATGTCACATAGTACCAACACTATATCTTGGTTCAATAATCCACTTGTGCTTATAAAGAAATAAATACATATCGTTGTACTCTGTGTAATATACACGTGGTAGAACTATTAAGAAAGATTGATACATTAATTGAAATAGTATTTACATAACATTTTCGATAAAGCAGCCCCGGCTTAAGAGCACATATATGAAGGACGACCGAAGCCATTCAAGCAAACCTGTGTCCTGGTACAGGAGAAGATAAATATCTTTTCTTTTGTAAATTGAATATTTCACTTCATTGGACTGGAAACCCGACACCTTCAATCAGACATTGTACGTTCAAACCGAAACTGTAGTTACTTACCTGTAGTTTCTTCAATCACCAGTTACTCAATATCTGACACTTGTTCTGATGATCACTTCACCAATGTAACGTGGGTACGATATCTTAACCATATACTGCCGAGTTTATTTGAGATACTGGGACAATGTTATAAACCATTTTTCATATTCTTCTTTCTAACCTGCAAATTCAGTTGATAATGATGATATTTTAGCCGATCTTTTTATATAATTATGAAAAGATTCTGTCGCTTCTATCTTCACATGCTCCCCCAGTTTTCGCGGGATGTTTCGGGAGTAGATGCGAGGTGACTGAACTGCTTCCCATGCACATCGACATCAATCAAACAGTAGAACGTTCCACTAGACAATTAGTTCAAAGGAAGTTCTTTGTTATGTACTCATATCTTAGTAAAGTATCATTTGTATCTATTCTGGCGGAAGTCAATTTTACACTATGTATTGATCACTGCATGATTATCTTATGCACTATTGACAACTACACAAGTTCAAGTGTTTTAGTGCAAACTGATGAAACATGTGAATGTAGATAACAACGTATTATATCATTTCCTCAATATCACAATTCACCGCTCATATTCCCCCTCATTTCTTCTTTAAATTTTCAAATGAATACAGCATGTTAAATTGCATACACCCCGCTACTGATATATGTAATTCATGAATATCATTTCTGTATCAGCACAGCAACATAATTGTTTCTAGGTACTGTGATCAACTTGAGTACATTCCGGCATGAACAGCTCCTCTAGCGACATGTATTTATAGCCTTGTTCGACACTTGTCGGATTTTCGGATCAAGGATTTTTCGTGTGATCGATCGGTTTAAACAAGGTTCTCTTTTAATGTATCATATACAAGTGTCAGATTCCTACACATACCGATTTATACATTTATCGTATTCCTTGGTAATATTGCTTTGAGCCGAAAATATTATGTGCAACCCCCTCAAGACATTAGGTCGGATGATATCTGAATGTGTATACCATTAGTTGGCTTTTTTATTTATTTTTTCAGTTATTGTCTGTAACATATACTGAAGACAGAAGCATTTGTAATCATAACCTCGAAGGGAATGTGATGGAATGTATTTAATGGTTCGTGTATACTGTGTATTGCTGATAAGGAAAATGAGAACGACAGGTTCATATACACCTGAGCTGATGAAGGAGACGAATGAACAAGTGAACTGAATACAGCAAGTAGTGAAATGGTAACTATAAAATAAATCAACTCATTTTGGTTGAATCTAGGGGTCAATATCTCTGGATGAATTAAAAGTATTAAACCAGGTTTATGACAAATATTATCGAAGTAAACACAACCTTTAATAATCCCAATCACCATTTCCACTCCTTAGCCTAAATATAATAATCGTTTGTGGCACGCAGAGCCTTATTTAATCAATACTCATTTCAGTGAGTGGTTCAGTTTAACCCTGCTTACATTCCAGCAATCACGGCGAGAGACACATGACGTCACACATTGTCCCCATGATGGGAATTTTAACTGGATCTTCGTTGTGTTGAGCCAACGCGTCAACCACTTGGATAACACACTATCACAATATCAAATTACAATCTGATTTCACTGAACATAAGGTAACATAAACAGGTTTATTATTTGCTGCACCTGAACAAGACAGATGGCCAAGAAAGGACAAATATCGATATGGCTTGTTGAATACTCTACAAGAAGACAGACATGAGACTCTTATGGATCACAATTTCTCTATTATTTGTAACAACGTTTCAGGACTACTTCTTGTCCCTTCACCTGCATCATCACCGGCCTATTTTACCCTTACCCATCAGCCTGATATGAAATCCTAAAATCCGAACTCCGCGATCTGCGATCCGAAAATCGGTTGCAAGTTGACTGTAGCATATGCCTGTGACTGACAATGTACCACACCACATCTCATCAACAAGTAGGGGAATCCCCCCCTTATGCTACTCCGATATATAAGGCCCGTCAGCTTAGTTGAAACTCCCACTATCAAACACACAGAACCACACTACAAACCGCCCTCAATCTAAATAAAGTTCCTACTCTAGATGAAATACTAAACCCTCAAAATAAACTAGAAAACTTCAAGGCCCTAGGCGTATTCCTAATCAAAACAGACCTAATTAAGCGCATCTAAAAATTAATTAATCTACCAATTCAAAATCCAATAAACATACAAACACCCACCTCACCCGGCTCCCTTAGTTCCCTCCTCCACCCACCTCGGCATTTATTCCAAATTTAAAAATTTCAAAAAATCAATATAAGCAACCCCTAAAAGCCCCCTCTTGGGTTGCACACACCACTTTCACCCTTCTCGGAATACACTAAATGGTCCGACCAGGCCCGTGTGCGAAATACGCTGTAGTCGGAAAGCGCACGTTAAATCTTTTATATCAGTCAGTCAGTCAGTTGAAACTATCAGATTGTGTAAGCTGGCTGTGGGATACACATGTGTGAAGTAGAGGCATAATTACAGACAGCATGGGTAATATTGTTTCATGCTGGCCAATATCCCGATATCAGGTGGGTCAAGATGTTATGCATACAGCCATAGGCATATTTCACGTGCTTTCCCTATTCGAACATAAGCGTGTCAATGTTTATAATGCGTGTGTACATGTTTAAGTGAATTTGTCAATGCATTGTCTTGTTTAGATCATGGAAGATTATCCTTGTTGTTTTATTGCTATGATGGTGTAGCTATCAATCGTGTTTGAAATTCTGTTTATTCCATTCCAGAGACTGTCCACCTCAGAGAACTCGATAAACTGCCAAAATGAACCCAATCTGACAGAGAGAGTTACATGTACGTTAAATTACATTGTTTGTTATTTTGTTTGCTTGTTTTTTGTTTGTTTGTTGTTTAACGTCGCACGCAGCAATATTCACGCTATATGTCGGTGGTCTGTAAATAATCGAATCTGGACCAGTCAATCCACTGATTGACATCATGAGTATCGATTTACACAATTGGGATACAATAACATGCATCAACCATGTCAGCGAGCCTGACCACCCGATCCCGCAAGTCATCCTTTAGTTTTTAACTTAAACAATCTGTTCGTCTTATAATTCTATTTTAGGAAGTTTAGTTCTATGTGTACCCCATTAATTTCTTTTTAAATTACTGTATGTATGTATCGTATTTTTTCTTTGTTTAGTGAAATAATTTGGATTGATGAAAGCGAACCGAATGTTGTTACATCATCTATCAAACAAAATGTACACAAGTAAATTGGTAGTTTATTGTGAGTTTAATGTTGTAGGGCCAACACACTGGAACCAAGCATATGCTGTAAATGACGAGATGTTGGATACTCCAGTATCTGGAAGAGATCTCAGCCTTGTTGCAAGGCACATCGGGATCGGGTTCGAGTCTGTTGGCATCGAACTTGGACTTACTCTCGTGGTTATCGAACAAGTGACTTTTGCACATCCATGTTCACTGTACATGCAAGTTGTACACATGCTTACAAAGTGGAAGGAGAAGAACGGGAGAACTGCAACCAGCCTGGTCCTCGTCAGAGCACTGTGGAGTTGCAATGACAGGTGTACCATTGAGTGGGAGGACATTCTCAACATCCTTCGGGGACAGTCCACTGTGTCTGTGTAATCAAGTTGGAGAATTGTTTTCACCTGACACTGTCTTGCTTTACGCTGTGAATACACGAGCGGGTATATAAGTAATGCTTCACTGAGTTTCCCTGACTACATACAGAGAAATCATGCATACATTTATGTTCTCTCATATACTAGCGCTGCACCGAACAATCTTCTCATGTACAGTTATCATTGATTGATTGGGTTCCCGCTTTGAAATATCGAGTCGAGATGCTAGGTTCACTGAGGCTTATGTACATAAATTGGGATCCTGACTGATCTGATTGTTTTTCTGTTTCCTCAAGTTGCACACTGAACACTCTTCATTTGAACATTATTTTATTTTCCGTTTGTAATACATTGTGATTCTATTTGTATGTGTTGAGAATAAATGCTTTTAATAAATTGATGTGATGCCTTTTGTAATAACTTGTCTTTCTGTCTCTTGTGATATTTGAGGAAGAACTAGCGAGGGATGATTACATGCACCCTAAACGTCATCCGTAATCCGAAAAGCCGAAGACATAATTGCGTCTCACAATATGATTTGATTTTACAGTGTCCAGTCACGATTGAACAGTCAAAGTATTTGTGTTATGTTGTTCCAAGTGAGCTGTTTATCTGTTGTCTCGTATTTTGAACAATTTCACAAGGGTTTGCCGGTCGTAGAATCTTGCTGATTGATTATGGACGACAATTTGTGTTTTACTTTCTGTCGTAGCTGTATTCTATTTGTAAGAATATTTCCTGGTTGGAAGTTTGTCAATACTTGTCATGGGCGGTAGTGGTTCTCAGGTATGAAATCAAATACAGATGATACCAGAAGTTCGCGAAAAGGTATCCTGTCCCACTGGTGGCACCCGTCACAGACAAGGAAATGGTTATCCTATCAAGTCCTCTACACTTTTACCATAAAACATTTAGACAACTATCGAAGGATAATGTGTGAAAGCTTTTGCATGCTGACTGCAAAGGGATAGCGGAAAAGATTGGCGTAATGACGAAACATGTGTAAATAAAGTTGTGACTGCACTCATATCTATGCACCATTGCAACAGATTTGTAGTGGTGAAAAATCTAGTAGTTTCGAAAATCCGATTTTATGTATTCAATAATATACCCTTTTCGATTCCACAAATAGCTTGATAAAGAATTCGAATTATAGAGAAGCTTGACATACTGTCACTTTCTTTATGCATGGAACAGATCAAAATAGTGATGAGAAGTAAATGAACGAATCATTGAAAATCAGTGATGACACCAGGTATTCCACAGAATGATTAGCATGTAATGCTCTACCAGAAGCACCCGCCACTCTCACAAATTTCACAAAAGATGTAAGCTATTTGTTGTTGCTAAATGCCGCTACCAGCAATACTCCTGACATATCACGGTGGCCTGTAAAGTATCGAGTCTCGACCAAAGAATCCAGGGATCACTATCATGAGCAATGATTCACGTCGTCGGGTTACTGCTCCACGCTGTCAACCAAGTCACCAAGCATGACCACCCGATCCATTTAAGTTAGTGAGTAAGGAGGTATGGGATAGAATTGCAAATGACTTTGACAGGTAGCATGTCATATTTAGTAAAAAATCCACCTAATTTCCGCCATAATATTTCTGGAATGATTTGATCAAGCCTGTGATGCCAAACCTTGATTGAATTTAAGCTTAGTTTTAAGCAAAATGTGTCTTTCCAGGACATTTGAATGATATGCACATGCGTTTAGTACATAAGCAACAGGGAAATGTAGATGACAGAAGTTGAAGCTGAAGGCATATTGGTCCACGTTTCATTCACTTTGAAACATCACTAGAACGAGATGTTTGTATAGTTTGTACTGTTTCTACACTAATGTATGTCACATGTTATCACCATTATATCCTGGAACAATAACGTAGATGTTAAGTGCTTTTTACCCCTGGGGTTCAATAACAATGTCCAAAGCGGGAGTTTAACATTTTACTTCATGTAAAATACCTGCAATATAACTGTGAAAACTGTTGAAATGGAATACTATTTACGTTGTATTTTCGACAAAACAATCTCCGCCTCAGAGTAAAGGACAGACGTAGTCGATCACCAAGTCATTCAAGAAAGCCAGAGTCCCGGTACAAGAGACGACAATAACGTTTACTTGTCGGCGGCGGTTGTGACGTTGCTAGTCCGAAAATCCGACGCAGTCAATCAGAGATTCTTCGTTCCAATTGGATGTATTCACGTCACAACTCTATTCAAAAATATTAATGCATTTCAGAATAGTTATTCAATTGTCAGTTATTTAAGATCCGACACACGCTCTGCAATAACCGCACTTCAGCAATTGTTACATTAGTACCATATCTAAAACATATTATGTTGAGTCTATTTGGGATTGTGACATTGTTGTATACTGTAATCATTTTTCGATATTCCTCTTTGTAACCAGTACATTAAATTGAACAGGAGGATATATTAGAAGATATTTCTTTATCATTACGCATGTCGCTTTTATCAAAATTTGATGTATCGGGAATAGATGTGAGATGATTCAACTGCTGTACGTACACATCGAGGTCAATTAAACAGTAGAAAGTTGACCTGCTAATGTGTATATGTTCAAATTATATTATGTACTATTGAAAAGGAAACACATTTTAGTGTATTGGTGCACACTTACATGACGAGACGGTTTACTTTGGTTAGCAATATGACTGTCTTATTTCTTCCAGTATGCCAATCCACACCACCACTATTTTTCCTCTTCTCTTCTGTAGCTCTTCATGTTTTCAAGCCCATTCAACTCGTCCCATTTGTCCCATTAAGTATTTCCTGGATATAATATAATGTGGTGCTTTTTTTAAAAAGAATTCTGCAGAAACATCTTCATGAAATGTTTGAAGTTGTTGCTTGTCTTTAGAACATTCAAACACACACACACATACACACACACTCACACACACACACACACACACACACACACACACACACATACACACACTACTATATCTGTATGAACATACTATTTGATAATCATAGCTGCACGAACACCAACATCTCACCCCCACACCACATTTTGTAATGGCAGATACAATCCGAAAATCCGCAGCCCGAGATCAATTGTAAGTAACTTGTGGATCAGGAAAATATCCTGATCACTCAGTCAGCAAGAAGGGGAATCCCCATCTTTCTATATATATAAAGGAATGTGTGTAGTCGATAGTGTCATATGTTCTCAGATACTGAAGGGATATGGTTGTCTGTTTCGCCTTCTCTCTGGAGTGTTAGGTACAGGCAGCATGGGCAATATTGTTTTATGCTGGTCAGGATTTAAATATCAGGTAGGTCAAGACTCATTTCTCCTGTTTTCCGTCTTGGTATGTCGGCGTGTCAATGTTTATGTGCGTCCCCGCTTTTACACGTCCATTCGCGACTGTTTTTAATGTATGTATATATGTAAGATTGACCAACTTACAGCTGTCAATCGTGTTTTTAAACTGAGGGAAAATATTTTGATGCAACCAGTATTCACGAATATGTGTCATTGTGTTCGTTTTGATTCCAGAAAATATCCAAGACAGACAACCCCATAACCTGCCATTATAACCCACAGCTGGCACAGAGAGGTACGTTCAATCCTATTTATTGTTTCATTCAATTCAAAAGACGGATTTTGTGTTTTGGTATGATTCATCAGGTCCAAGCTTAGCATAATTCCAAGTTTTTATGTGTACCCTAGAATGTTTTCATTATACATTGTGGTATAATAACACTATGTTTTGTTCTTGGATTTTTGAGAGAATTTGATATTAAGATACGTTAAGATAATTTAGAATATCAATGGGTAGTTTGAAAGCCAATATATTACACAAAACACACGCACATGTAAAGCGTATGCTTATTGTGAGATGACTTTTGTAGGGCCAAGACACTGGAACCAAGCATATGCTGTGAACTAAGAGATGTTGGATACTCCTGTATCTGAACAAGATCTCAGCCTTGTTGCAAGGCACATCGGGATCGGGTTCGAGTCTGTTGGCATCGAACTTGGACTTACTCTCGTTGTTATCGAACAAGTGACTTTTGCACATCCATGTTCACTATACATGCAAGTTGTACACATGCTTACAAAGTGGAAGGAGAAGAACGGGAGAACTGCAACCAGCCTGGTCCTTGTCAGAGCACTGTGGAGTTGCAATGACAGGTGTACCATTGAGTGGGAGGACATTCTCAACATCAGGGACCGTCCACTGTGTCTGTGTAATCACGTCGGAGGTGTCTTGTTTTACGCTGTGAATACACGAGTGGGTATATAAGTAATGCTTCACTGAGTTTCCCCGACTACATACAGAGAAATCTTCTCATGTACAGTTATCATTGATTGATTGGGTTCCCGCTTTGAGATATCGAGTCGAAATGCTAGGTTCACTGAGGCTTATGTACATAAATTGGGATCCTGACTGATCTGATTGTTTTTCTGTTTCCTCAAGTTGTACACTGAACACTCTTCATTTGAACATTATTTCATTTTCCGTTTGTAATACATTGTGATTCTATTTGTATGTGTTGAGAATAAATGCTTTTAATAAATAGCTGTGATGCCTTTTGTAATAACTTGTCTTTCTGTCTCTTGTGATATTTGAGGAAGAACTAGCGAGGGAGGATTACATGCGCCCTAAACGTCATCCGTAATCCGAAAATCCGAAGACATAATTGCGTCTCACAATATCATTTGATTTTACAGTGTCCGGTCACGATTGAACAGTCTGTGAAGTGTACTATTTATCTGTTATCTCTTACTTAAAACAATTTCACAAGGGTTTGCCGGTCGTAGAATCTTGCTGATTGATTATGGACGATAATTAGTGTTCTTCTATTTGTAAGAATATTTCCTGGTTTGAAGTTTGTCAATACTGGTCATGGGCGGTAGTGGTTCTCAGGTATGAAATCAAATACAGATGATACCAGAAGTTCGCGAAAAGGTATCCTGTCCCACTGGTGGCACCCGTCACAGACAAGGAAATGGTTATCCTATCAAGTCCTCTACACTTTTACCATAAAACGTTTAGACAACTATCGAAGGATAATATGTGAAAGCTTTTGCATGCTGACTGCAAAGGGATAGCGGAAAAGATTGGCGTAATGACGAAACTTGTGTAAATAAAGTTGTGACTGCACTCATATCTATGCACCATTGCAACAGATTTTTAGTGGTGAAAATTCTAGTAGTTTCGAAAATCCGATTTTATGTATTCAATAATATACCCTTTTCGATTCCACAAATAGCTTGATAAAGAATTCGAATGACACAATAACAAGTAATGATCTCAATTATAGAGAAGCTTGACATACTGTCACTTTCTTTATGCATGGAACAGATCAAAATAGTGATGAGAAGTAAATGAACGAATCACTGAAAATCAGTGATGACACCAGGTATTCCACAGAATGATTAGCATGTAATGCTCTACCAGAAGCACCCGCCACTCTCATCAATTTCACAAAAGATGTAAGCTATTTGTTGTTGCTAAATGCCGCTACCAGCAATACTCCTGACATATCACGGTGGCCTGTAAATATCAAGTCTCGACCAAGGAATCCAGGGATCACTATCATGAGCAATGACTCACGTCGTCGGGTTACTACGCCACGCTGTCAACCAAGTCACCAAGCATGACCACCCGATCCATTTAAGTAAGTGAGTAAGGAGGTGTGAAATCTCCCTGTAAAGGTCATAGTATGGAGATAGAATTGCAAATCACTTTGACAGGTAGCATGTCATATTTAGTAAAAAAAATACCTAATTTCCTATTTCTGGGATGACTTGGTTAGGCCTGTGATGCCAAACCTTGATTGAATTTAAGCTAAGTTGTAAGAAAAATGTGTCTTTCCAGGAAATTTGAATGATATGCACATGCGTTTCAGTACATAAGAAACAGGAAAATATAGATGCCATAAGTTGAAGCTGAAGGCATATTGGTCCACGTGACATTCACCTTGAAACATCACTAGCACGAGATGTTTGTATAGTTTGTACTATTTCTACACTAATGTACGTCACATATTACTAGCATTATATCCAGGAACACTAACGTGGATGTTAAGTGTTTTTTACCCCTTGGGTTCAATAACATTGTCAAAAGCGGGAGTTTAAAATTTTACTTCATGTAAAATACCTGCAACATAACTATGAAAACCATTGAAATGAAATACTACTTATGCTGTACTTTCCAATAAAAAAATCTCCGCTTCAGAGTATAGGACAGGCCTAGTCGATCGCCAAGTCATTCAAGAGACGACAACAACGTTTAATTGTCTCGTAACTTAGCTAGTCCGAAAATCCGACACAGTCAATTAGAGATTCTCCGTTCCAACTGGATTTATTAACATGTCACAATTCCATTAAAAAATATCAATGCATTTCAAAATAGTTATTCAATTGTCAGTTATTTAAGATCCGACACATGCTCTGCAATAACCAAAGCGCACTTCACCAACTGTAACGTTAGTATCTTATCTAAAACATAATATATTGAGTCTATTTGGTATAATCTGACATTGTTGTACACTATAGCCATTTTTCTATATTCCTCTTTGTAACCAGTACATTCAATTCAACAGGATGAGAGTATAGCAGATATTCCTTTATTATCACGCATGTCACTTTAATCACAACTTGATGTGTAGGGAGTAGATGTGAGATGATTCAACCGCTGTCACACACACAAAGAACACACAAAGAACACACACACACAAAACACACACACACACATAGAACACACACACACACAGCCTAAAGACGTTTCCGACAACTAGTTGACATTGTGAAGTGAATGTACAACAAGTCGGATTTTCGGATTTATGATGTATAGCATGCGTTTTACTTCAATAAACGCCCGTCGATAAAAACTCGGCGGTTTTGGTTTTCTGCAACAGAAATTATTGTCGACAAGTTTAGGGAAATCCCCTTCACAAAGCCTACATATAAATAGCAAGCGATTGAACGGACAGCAGATCAGTAAAGCAGAGGGTAAGACGTATGTACAGAGCCGACAATGGGGAATTATGTGTCATGCTGGTCCGGATTTGGGTATCGGGTAGGTGAACTTTAATTATTAGAAACTAACGAGCTCATTGTTTGCATGTCGATGTGCGCGTTTGTGGTTGCATGGTCTTATACAGTCTGTCTTTATTTCTCTGTGTGTGTGTGCGTGCGCGCGCGCGTGCGTGCGTGCGTGCGTGCGTGCGTGTGTGTGCATGTGTGTGTGTGTGTGTATGACAGCACGAAAAGTATATATGACATAAGCTTGCAACATTTAATCTTATACATGACATGTGATGGTCTAAACATCTCCCTTCCAGAGACTACGCCAGCCACACAACCAGATGATCCGTTCATATAATCCATTGGTCACATTGACAGGTTCGTTTATTTAATGTCATTGAATATGTCCTTTTTATCTTGATCAATTTGATTATGTTAAATATACAATATGAAACTCGTATAATATCTTAAGTACACATATGCTATACTGTAGACGTGGAGAGAATATGTATTCTCCTCTGCATATATTAAGATGTACTATGTCTCGCAACATACTTTCCGTATCTGTTCTGATTTGTAAAGTGTTTGTTAAAATATAATTTTGAAAAGTCAAAAACAAAATTACTCAAAACTCAAGACTCATCTATAATTTTCATTCACGTTTTTTAAATCATAAAACGTGATGTTAATTTGTTTTGTAGGCCCTGTAAATGAGGAAAGACTGAGAATCCCTGTTTCTCAGAAAGGTGTCAGCCTGGTGGCAAATCATATTGGGATCGGGTTTGAATCTATTGGAATCGAACTTGGACTCAATCTTGTGGTGATCGAACAAGGCAAAGTTTCACACCCTCATTCACTTTATATGCAGACCTTGCACATGCTCACCAAGTGGAAGGAGAGGAATGGCAGATCTGCCACTGGCCTTGTGCTCGTCAGAGCGTTGTGGAGATGCAGAGGTAGATGTACGCTCGAAATGGATGCCATACTAAACATTCTCAAATCACCATCGACTTAGTGTGTCATTCGTAGTGCACACCTGACCTAACAACAACACTGTCGACTCACTGCTCTAGTATATGTTAAGAATAACGTACATGTTTGATACTTCCTTATGTTTCACGAATAAATGTTGCTTTTTAAAACTACAGGTTCTTTTGTTCATTCATACATTGCACATATGGATGTTTGAGTCTATGTTAGTCTACGTGGTGTTACTGACAGTCTGATAGTAGTTCCAAGCGTCCCAGCTTATGCTACTGATGATGATCATGTGATTATACTACATTGCATCTGCCCTGTGTATATTCCGGTGATGAATAAGGCACCAGTATCCTATGGTTGCTGCAAGAGCTGACTGGAGCGAATCAGGTGGTCAGAGTTGGTCACTCAGCTGTGTGGGTGTCATCCGAACCCAACGGCGTCGTATGCTTTCAGATAAACCTTCATGTTGTTTGTAAGGGAGTTTCCTTCATCTCCATTACATTTAATACCACTTAGTTTTCATATATACCTCAGGGCCCAGCCTGTACTAAATGCCTGATGAGTAGTATAACATGAGGTCCGTATCCTACCTAGAACTAACTGCTTGTCTCAACCACAGTGTTATGAACTGATTTTGACAAATGAACGAAACGTCATATGCTATGTCGGATTGTCGGATTGTCTTGTTTACATCTTGCATGAACTCCCTGCGATATGCCCGAAGTGTGTTTCGTTTCGTTTTATTGCGTAGTGCGCAACCCCCTTTCAGACAAACCATAGTCCTAGTCCGATAGATTAGTATCTGCAGTGAGAGTGTGCCAATTGCTTAACAAACATTGGGTCATATTTTCGAATGAAATTGAAACGCTCATTCACTCTGGAAACGATAGGAGCACATCTGACAATCTATGTAACTGAATGACATGGTGATTCATAGCCGAAAACCCGGAAATCCGAAGTCCGTGATTTAGAGAAATGACAGTAATTTGTTGGTTACATACGTCTGAGATTTACAATGTGCCGGTAAATTGTACAAGGGAGTCCCCTACCATCAGTCATGCATGTATAAACTGGGCTGGCTACGTTGTGTTAACTGTGTCACAATATCATACGCTGCGGATTCGTAGATGGGATATGATCATGGGGAATATTAGGTCATGCTTGTCAGGATTTCGATATCGGGTAGGCCTTCTTTATCAACTGCAGTACATGTGAAAGAGACGGCCATCACTGTGTGACACATATAAGGGTCATACTTCGTGTCATGCATGTTAAGTGTCGTGGGACATACAAGGAACTATCATATGTAAAGACATGACGCTACGGTAGTGTCTGAAATAAAATGTTTGGTCACCTACGTGTAGTATGATGATAATACAGGCATAAGGTAAGGATGTGCTGGGATCAGAGAGGGAAGTTAGGGGATGCAGCATGTTTCCAGTGCATGAATGTGTTCGAATGTGTGCACATGTATATATGAATGCACGACTTTCTCAATATTGTTGGTTATTGTACATATGAAAGACTGGTAAAGATGTGATTATTGCTATTTATTTATCACGGCTATCAAAAATGTTTAAAAGTCTACAACTTTTGATCTTTCCCGAGAATTGGCACGAAAGATAACCCATCCTTCCATATTAACCACCAGTGACCGGCACAGAGCGGAACAATGATTTCATTTCTGTTCAGCGTTTTCGTTTGCTTTCATTGAAGTTGAACACATTGAACACATGCTTATGATGTGCGTTTAATCGAGATCTATTCCAATTACAGAAAGGGTTTTATTTAAAGATGACGTAATTCATAATTGTACTCAATGAGGTCAAGTATACGTGTGTTTCCAAATGTCATTCCTTTACAATGCCACACACAAACTGATGATAAGCTGGTATTGAGAAAGGAACAAATGTCATATATAGTAACAGGATTTCCGGATTTCATAAATATGTCTGTCGTTTCTTCACTTCGTGTGTGATAGGATATGCGGAGTTTACTATAACCTACATGTAACAAATGTAGCAGAATTATAATTCTATGTAGCTGACGATGGATGGGTGCTTAGTTTTGGTCTGTGAAACGAAATTTATCTTTCCTGACCGACTGAATAATAACATCAGCGAATCGAAGATTACATTTCATGAATGCTACGTTTTACACTAATTATAGAAGATACTGTAAGCATGCATGATTAACTGAAGATGTTTTGTCTTCTGGGCTTCAGCCCTAGCTTAACGTACAGATTCAGTTGTTTCACAGATATTCTACATATCAACAGCAATAGAAACGCTGTATAGCAGCTGTAGCTAGAGACAACAATATTACAATTATCATCCCAGACAGACATTATAGTTAAGCAACTGCTAATTGTCCGTCCGTCCTTTGAAACAAATAGTTACTCTGCCTCATGTGTTCACGGGGAAGAGTGAGTGAGTGAGGGTGTAATGTTTTACGCCGCTTTTAGCAATATTTCACCAGAAATTGATGTAACGAAATTGATGTAACGAACGAATTGTTAATAGAAATGTTGTTGATCATCACATTACCTCCGTTTGAAAGATGTTTTACAAGGCGTAGGAACAAAGAAAGTCCGTGTAGACGACTTGACTACAGCTGAAGAAGATATCCAATCATTATTATAGTCCAATCATGGACATTTTCGTATTGCCGACACGTCCAACATCAAGTTCTGTTCCATTCTATGGTCTTGTTCTTTTGCTGCTGATTGCAGTTTACAAGCAAAGCCTAGAATATATATATATGTTAGTCGGTATTCCATATCAAGGCCAAAACAACGCCCACATATATCCTATACGTTGACCAGGTCCCCCAGTATCAACAATGTACGACAGCTATTGTATTCAGCATTTATTTAGTTTTGTCTTGCATTATCACACGTATTGTCATGATTTCTAGATACTTATTTAGATTGAGACCTATTATCCTTTTTAATAGACCATTTTTGTGAGAATATTCCCATGTCTATGGTCTACCATGCAAGACTAACATATAAGTCATGGCACCTTGAACAGGATGGCTTGGTTATTGACTGAACAGCTGGACGTAGTGGAGAGAGGCATCTGAGTGAAGCTGTGACTGCTCTCTCATCTATACACTACAGTAATAGATTGTATTGGCGACAACACTCCTACTTCAGAAACCATCGTAACCCTGTGTAAGCGGCATACGCATGTTGCTTTTGTGACCACGTGTCAGTTATCGACACTGCTGTAATATGTAATAAGTGCAAGAGGTATGACCCCCACATAGGTCTATTATAATCTCTTACACCACTCCGCCTTTATATCAGTTTGGATATCCGAAAATCCGAAAATCCGAAATTCTTAATCTTTGGTTGAAGCAATCGCGAGAGAAAGTGTAGTAGTGTGCCCTCTTGTGTATGGGCTTCCCGCAGTGCTCACATATAGCTTAGAGCTCTTGATTCAGTCAGATCAGTTGAACAGACAGAGTAGTGCACGTCAGTGTCATACGTATAGGGAGCATGGGGAATATTGCCTCGTGCATCCCTGGACTTCAGTATCAGGTACGTCTTAATAACGCCCTTTTAGATATGTTCATTAAGGTACACTAATGGTACTAATATATGTACACATCATTTAAAACTACACTTGTGGCATTCTGTATGCTTAATAGTGGATATAAGGTAACGAAAATACTGTTCAAAGTCTTTATATACTCACTCCTGTTCCGGCAGACATTGTCTCTGATTATCATTCCATATTCAGTGTTATTGTGTGGAAGTTATCATTCCATATTAAGTGTTATAGTGTGGAAGTTCCATCCCACCTGAAGAATAATACTGTATTTGAGTTCAACGCCTTTCAGGAAATACTACAGCATATCATCTCAACACACAACTGATAGTGTGTGTTTTTCGTTCTAGAGAATGCACCAGTCAAGCAAAGAGCTGATCGAGTATTACATCCAACAGATCATAAGCAGAGGTGCGTTAAATTATAACTGCCCATTAAATTGATCATTTTGTGCGACATTCTTTATCATGATTTGATGATTTCATGTCAGAAATTTGGCAATATATGCCATATGTGTTCAGCATAACTTTCAACATATTTTGATCGTTATTATGATGACATATATGTATATGGGACGATTTGTGCAACTTTTTTTTCTGTCAATTTGTATTGCTTATTTGGAATATCGATGAGCATTGGAGATGAATAAAGGTTAATTCGATACCCTATGTCAATCACACAAAACAGAAAGAAACCTGTTAATGTGAGCCTTTGTGGTAGAATTGGTGTTATATCAAGTAATACAGATTTCTGTGTAGGTTCAAAACGCTGTGTGAACGAGAGACTGAAGACTCCTGTAACTCCACGAGATCTCGGACTTGTTGCGAGACATATCGGGATGGGATTTGAGCACGTCGGGATTGAACTTGGGCTCAGCGTTGTGGCTATCCAACAGGGCAGAGTTGCACACCCATGTTCAATGTATATGCAGATCTTGATTATGCTCACTAAATGGAAGCAGTGGAATGGCAGTTCGGCCACCTATCTGGACCTGATCAAAGCACTATGGACATGTAAAGAGAGATGCACGATCGAATGGGAGGACATTCTCAACATCCTGCAGTGACGGTCCTCTTTGTCAGTGTAATTTCACCTTGGTAGAAGAAATATTACATAAATATGAAAACAAACTGTTTTTATCATTTCGACCATACCTTTTTACCTTGTTTCGAAATATTGTAATCTCAGGTCTACTATACAGCAATCTGTAAACAGGGGGCATATCATCAGTCATCATGTTTGGGAAATAAATATATTTATCAAATCACAGTTTCTTTGTGTTTTCTGCATTTGCAAGTTTACCCCAAGAACACGTGGAGTCAGATTGTACCAATGGCGGCTCCTACACATGGAGTCAGATTGTACCAATGGCGGCTCCTACACATGGAGTCAGATTTTACTACTCGCGGCTGCTACCGGTTGGGCAGGACATGCGTACACTTTCGGAAGACGTGGTGTCATCAGTGATTATCAGTTATCCATTCCTATAGTTTTCCCCATCTATTTTGCCTTTTACGCCCAATGGAATGTGTTTTGGTAGATAATCAAGACTGGTTATTCTCTGGCGTTGTATATTTATTAAGTTTAGAATGCTACGGATTGGGGCTTACATGGGAAATATCTCCCGGAAATAATGAAAGTTCATAGTGATGCTTTTAATAAAGTCAGAATCGTAAAATGGAGTCGGCTTACAACAGCGATTTCTTGTGATTATGCAAAGGGTTTTGTCGCTCTTATCCATACAAACATCTCTGACGAACAGGAATACCTCCACCTCACAGTGATAATGATAAATTACTCAGAAATTCACAAACTTTCTAAATTGAATTGAATAAAAAAATGATTATTCAAGTCAGTAATCAGAACATATTCATAATTTGTAATTCGATCACAGTGCTATACAACATTCATATTGTACATCGTTTCAAATATTCAAACCGTACCTCTGTTTATATCACTAGAAATAGCATAAGTAAGCGTATGCGTTTTCTCTCCCTTTCTCACAACCTGAACAATAGGTAACAGGTACAATGGTTGTTACAAAGTTTCATGTACATGAGATGAAGAACAAATGTCCATCATGGTATGATTTAAAACAGGAAAATACTATTTCAATTCTGGAAAATGAGTTCAACACAAAACAGAACATTTAAAGCTGTTAAAACATCAGTGCACTTCATTTCATTAAACCTTTCGTCATTATGACGTACATTTGCCACATTCAGAAAACAAAGTCATTTTAGCCCAGTACGAACAGCTACAGGTGATGCCTCTATTGACAATACGCCTGTAAGCATTTTACCAACAGTATTCAGGTCTCGTCAGGATAACTTCCGTACTTTTCAAATGCGAACATAATATCTGAAAACAGAGTTGCCTCCCTTTGACCAGCTACCGTAAACGTGGTATGCACTATTCAACCTTTTCTATCCCTGACATTGTCTACAACTGACTTTGTTGACTGAATACAAGACAGGATTATGTTTGTAACGGCGGTGGCAGTACGGCTTGCGATAACATTTAATTGAAATGAAATCTTGATAATTTGAGATCGGCAAGGAACAATCACCATGTTTCACAATGTCAGGTGTGAGGGGCTGAATCTTATTTCCTTTCTAATTAAATCTCCAGAGTGTGTGAGTGAGTGAGTTGGTTTCAACGCCGCTTTTAACAGTATTCCAGTTATATCACGGCGTGACAGCTTAATGTGAGAGGAAAGCCCGAAGTGATGCAGGTCTCAGACGTTTACCACTTCGGTGAAACCCAAAAGCACGGATATGGTGCTAACAAACCTAGAAACACAATCTGGCCGAACCGGGATTCGAACCCAAAATCACAGGTTTCTGGCGTGCCAAAGGGACGCAACTCTGCACAGCAAAAGGCGGCGCCTGAGACGACTGGGCCACTCGTAACCCGAAAATCTTCAGACCTGACTTCACAAACAATATTCAGTATACGTTTGCCGAGCATAAATAAGCATACATTTTTAAATTTTTTTCCCTTATTTGATTCATTCTCTGTAGAGGTGAGCAAGGCAACATGAGGTTTGAGGTTTAATGTTGTGTTCAATAATATTGCACTTATATGAAGTGACGTGCATGCACGCGTGTGTGTATATGTATGTGTGTCTGCTCATGTCGTTTTTACAGAGCAAGCCACTGATACACCATGCCGAAGTTTTAACATGAATACCCCACTCTGACACTGTATACTGACCACAAATTGACCAGTCTTATCCCCTTAATGCTGAGCGCCAGGCGGGGTAACAAGAGCACCATATTTTAACGTTACTGGGCAGATACTCTCTCCCTTTACGCAGATGCTTAACGAAGTTCAGGTGTGGTATACATACCCTCAAGATGCAGTTATACAGACACTCCAAAGATAATGATGTTTTAACATCGATGTGTCCTTTCTGCAAATATAACCAAGAAAATGAATACCATGTTTTATTGATATGTCCAGTATATGAGGATATAAGAATCAAATACCTGCCTAACTATTATTATACGTATCCATCACAAAGAAATTTGTACAGTTAATGAACAGCAAAATTAGCTATATTCTTCTCAGACTTGCACTTTGTGTTTATAAGATATTTGAAAGAAGAATAATACATTGAATATAAATAAAACTGTGTACACCATATTTAGCTACAATCTAATCAGTATACAAGTGGTGCTTCACGACGAATTGATTTTACAACAAAATGGCATTGTCCTATTGGTCTCATGGCCACACACACGAGATAAATCTGTCTGATACTCAACCCATACGACAATGGAGGCGGTCTAGCCCACTTTATTTCAGAGCAAGGTATTTACAAATGCAATGGTGTATGATGACAATTCTAGCAGGCTTCATCATCACACATGTATTGTGCTTGCAAAACATGATGCTTATTTATGCCATGTTACCTGGATAACTTCATTCAATTTTTAGTTTGTTTTGTTTTGGTTTTGCGTATTTTCTTTATTTGCTTATAATAAACAAAAACACTTATTTGTCTTTTTTACAGGGAAAGTGTATATTTAGATCAGGATAGTGAATATAGTTTGTGATTGGTTCTGATTATGATACACGCTGCACTGGTATGGCTCAGTCTGTGTGACTTCACTGCGTTTGGATAAGCACCTTTTTCTACCTGAATAGATATTCAGATACATACATATAAAGGAACAATCGGACCCAATTGCCTCGAACTTCTGGGGACCAAAGGAATAGTTCGAGTTATCCGAACTATTTGAATTCGACCTGGATCTTGATAAGTTTTACCTTTTAACTTTGGGGACTATAAATTGAACTCAAAACACCCATGTCGAGTATTCAGGTAACAATACTATAAATATGGTAAGATTTTGGACTGTTCGCCAGGACCCTGGAATCGGCACATCCGAGTTCATGACATTGGGGTTCGACTGTATATGTACGTCTGAATAATATCATACGGATTGTCATATGTTTGTCACATGAATGAAACTGGTGACATTTTAGAAATTAAAATTAATCGTTACTGTATGTTTATACTGTATGGCACAGTGTTACGAGGGGATTTCCGAATTGAAACGCGAAGGTTAACTTAGGAAACGGTTCAAACTATATGGCCAAATCAGTAAATCAGCACAAAATACAAATGAATAAAAAACAACTTCTATTGAAAAACACAATTGTAGGTCTACAGTCGCACAGGGGTTATACAATGGGTCAACTATGGGCAATACATAACAGGCCATTTAACTAATGCAGCACTAACAAGAGTTATCTGATGATAAAAGTATATAAATTACACCATGTATGTTAGTACAATAGTGCTTCTAACATCAATCGCTCCTTAGATACGTTTTCAGATACAATGTTTATAATAAAAACGATGTCTTACGGGGATTCGTTCAGTGATCTATCACATAATGTCACATAAGAATATGTCAGATATCATGGAAGAATGTAATACCGGTTGGTTTTCCCATGACTATATAGTCTGTATTTGTTTCAGGGACACAGCTCAAAGAATTCTATTTGATCTTAACATTTTCATGTGTGCCAAGACATCATGGAAATTAATAGGATAAATTGCTTTGAAATAAAACAATCATTATATTCCTGAATATGAGGTCACCGTGAACATACTTTAAAGTCTATATTGCATGTACAACAGGTTACATGGCTTCGTATTGGGGGTGAGACTTCACAACTCTGACACTGGAAATGGTGCAGAAACAAATCAAAGTGACAATACCGACTATGATAGAAAGACACCCACGTGTTCCTGCAAGTACATATTTTACACAGTGACATGTAGCTGTAAACATTCATTGTGTACGTCAATCTGTACTCACTCCCACTAATTTCAACAAAACACTTTGCTTTAAGAAAGTTCGGAACACACTGAAATCTGCATGTGTCCAGTTATAAACATTTGTAAGAAACTGTTATGTAATCTTCTAAACATTAAAGTTAGCCATGTTCCTAGAATTTGTAACGTACAATGGTTTTTTTATGGAATCGAGATACATAGCGAAACGTCAAAACTACATGTACATGAATCACTCCCACTACTTTCAACATAACACGGGGGTACGCGTGGCCCAGTCGTCTAAGGCCCCGCGATTCGCTGTGCAGAGTTGCGTCCCTTGGGCACGCCAGAGACCTTTGATTGTGGTTCTAAGTTTGTCAGCACCATACCCGTGCTCTTGGGTTTCACCGAAGTGGTAAACGTCTGAGACCTCCATCACTTCGGGCTTTCCTCCCACATTTAGCTGTCACGCCGTGATATAACTGGAATACTGTTAAAAGCAGCGTCAAATCCAACTCACACACTCACTCGATTCAACTTAACACAATGCCCCAGGAAAGTTCGGTACACTGAAATGTGCATATGTCTAGTTAGGAACATTTGAAAGAATCTATTATGTAGTCCTCTACGCAACGTAAAGTACTTTTTTCGACATGAAGTTAGCTATGGTCCTCGCATTTGTAGAGTAAAATGTTTGTTTTTTATGGAATTGATATGCTTACCGAAACATCAATGCTACATCGACACAAGTGACAAATAACTCGTTTTTTCTGCAAACCAAATTCGGACGACTGACTCCTAAAGCAGGTTGTAAAACTGTATATGTATACTGTATAACTGGACACCACACTAACAATGATAACTCCTTTCTAGACCACTTTTAGAGCTGCTGCAGCTCTATCTTTTCCCCAGACTCAGTGTAGTGAATGATGACATTCTCAGAATTACTAGTGTTATCTGAACTAGGCACTGTGTCACCAACTACTGGAGCATGGACATAGGTGGGAACATGACTTGAGTTTGTATATATGTCTTCTGATCTTTGATTGGGTGAACGTATCTCCATGCGTGCAGGATCTGTATGGAGGTTGTTAAGATTTCCGTCTATATGATATGGTTGGGATGACTGCAAAGCGATCTCTTCCATAACACTTTGTCTGACTGTGGAAACTGCTTGTCCCAGTTGACTCGGAACATAAACTCCTGGCAATTCTACTGATGTGTGGTTCACGCGGCACGTTGATGTTAGTGGTGTGGATGTAAGCCAACCGCCATTGTTATAGCTTCCGTGGGGAAATGACGATGATTTCATAAGAAACTGTCCCTCGGTTGTCACCCTGAAACAATATCACATGCACTTGACACAGTATTTCAGAGAAAATAGGATTTAATCAAAATAGTGATGCTATTGTGACATATAATACAAAATCAAGATGTAAAAACCTCCAGCGCTTTCAAATTCGTATCTAATGAAAAAGACTCCAAACTAAATGGAAGCCCCATATACTCATAAACGTAAACCAACGAATCATTCAATATTATACACAGTGAAGCCTATTTAAGTTCAAATATTGGTTAACATTATTTCAGTGTTTATGCAAAGTCCCAATTGACATATGTAGGCCATGGAAAATAAGGTTTCACTTGGAACAAATAGCAATAGAGTTGATTTCACCACAACGCATTTCTACAAGGTCCCCAAAACAACATACTTAAAGTCCCAAGCAATCCCAGTTTGTCTAATTTACATAATCCAATATGGCAACCAACTGTCAATAGTATTTTCCATATTTCAGATGAGGTTCAATGTTTTGATGACAAACAGCATGTGTTGTGTTGCAAAATAGCCATATTATGTTTCTAAAAAGATATTCACAGCTATTGAATCGTTTTCGACTATTGACAAATCTACAAAACATCAAGATGGCCGGCAATTTCAAGATGGCCGACACATTTCCTAAATATGAGTTCAGACTGTTGAAGCTTATATCTCTGAAACAGTGTGCTGGGACTTATATGCATAAAACTTGTCACTCTAAATGACTGGCCCCCAAATCCAAGATGACCTCCAAGTCATGGACAGACATGGAATATCAATACACTGTTGATCTCTCAGGACATATTTGATTGATTGATTTGGGACTTTTAGTATCTTGTTTTGTGGGCCTTGTAGAAATGCTCTGTCCATATTCTTTTTTAGCTGAAATAGATATTTTGATATATGTCTGATGGTACTGTCCTCTTCGAGGTCTCATATGGTTATTTGAGGTTTCAAAACTGTTCTGCAA
The DNA here is from genome assembly GCF_022045235.1 of Haliotis cracherodii. NCBI lineage: Eukaryota > Metazoa > Mollusca > Gastropoda > Lepetellida > Haliotidae > Haliotis > Haliotis cracherodii. Next base: position 31,798,957 of record NW_027266268.1, on the reverse strand, counting down.
AACAGCGTATACAATATATGTGTTTGGGCTGTCAACTCAAGCATCATTTCCACATTGCTCTTACCTATCTGTAATTGTCCTATGGTTGGTTGTCAGGTCATGTATATTTGTTGCCTCAGTTATATTCCTTGCAATATCATCGTGATGTTGTGCCTCTGCTTTTTGTAAAGCAGTTTCTTCTTTATCGTCTTTCTCATAAACATTTGCCTTGTTCTGTAATAACACCTCCACAACCTCCCTATGTCCCTGGTAGGCTGCATCATGTAGAGGTGTGCGGCCATTATTACGTTTCTCATTCACATTTGCATTGCTCTGTAATAACACCTCCACAGCATCCCTATGTCCCTGCCAGGCTGCATCATGTAGAGGTGTGCGGCCTTCTTTGTCTTTCTCATCCACATTTGCATTGTTCTGTAATAACACCTCCACAACCTTCCTATGTCCCTCGTGGGCTGCATCATGTAGAGGTGTGCGGCCATCATCACGTTTCTCATCCACATTTGCATTGTTCTGTAATAACACCTCCACAACCTCCCTATGTCCCTCGTGGGCTGCATCATGTAGAGGTGTGCTGCCATCATTACGTTTCTCATCCACATTTGCATTGTTCTGTAATAACACCTCCACAACCACCCTATGTCCCCTGTAGGCTGCATCATGTAGAGGTGTGCGGTCATCATCACATTTCTCATCCACATTTGCCTTGTTCTGTAATAACACCTCCACAACCTTCCTCTGTCCCTGCCAGGCTGCAAGATGTAGAGGTGTGCGGCCATCATCACGTTTGCCATCCACATTTGCATTGTTCTGTAATAACACCTCCACAGCCTCCCTATGTCCCTCGTGGGCTGCATCATGTAGAGGTGTGCGGCCTTCCTTATCTTTCTCATCCACATTTGCATTGTTCTGTAATAACACCTCCACAGCATCCCTATGTCCCTCGTGGGCTGCATGATGTAGAGGTGTGCTGCCATCATCACGTTTCTCATCCACATTTGCATTGTTCTGTAATAACACCTCCACAACCTCCCTATGTCCCTCGTGGGCTGCATCATGTAGAGGTGTGCGGCCTTCCTTATCTTTCTCATCCACATTTGCATTGTTCTGTAATAACACCTCCACAGCATCCCTATGTCCCTCGTGGGCTGCATGATGTAGAGGTGTGCTGCCTTCATCACGTTTCTCATCCACATTTGCCTTGTTCTGTAATAACACCTCCTCAACCTCCCTATGTCCCTGCCAGGCTGCATCATGTAGAGGTGTGCGGCCTTCCTTATCTTTCTCATCCACATTTGCATTGTTCTGTAATAACACCTCCACAACCTCCCTATGTCCCTGCCAGGCTGCATTATGTAGAGGTGTGCTGCCTTCATCACGTTTCTCATGCACATTTGCCTTGTTCTGTAATAACACCTCCACAACCTTCTTCTGTCCCTGCCAGGCTGCATCATGTAGAGGTGTGCGGCCTTCCTTGTCTTTCTCATCCACATTTGCATTGTTCTGTAATAACACCTCCACAGCCTCCCTATGTCCCTGCCAGGCTGCATTATGTAGAGGTGTGCTGCCTTCATCACGTTTCTCATGCACATTTGCCTTGTTCTGTAATAACACCTCCACAACCTTCTTCTGTCCCTGCCAGGCTGCATCATGTAGAGGTGTGCGGCCTTCCTTGTCTTTCTCATCCACATTTGCATTGTTCTGTAATAACACCTCCACAGCCTCCCTATGTCCCTCGTGGGCTGCATCATGTAGAGGTGTGCGGCCTTCCTTATCTTTCTCATCCACATTTGCATTGTTCTGTAATAACACCTCCACAACCTCCCTATGTCCCTCGTGGGCTGCATGATGTAGAGGTGTGCGGCCATCATCACGTTTCTCATCCACATTTGCATTGTTCTGTAATAACACCTCCACAACCTCCCTATGTCCCTGCCAGGCTGCATCATGTAGAGGTGTGCTGCCTTCATCACGTTTCTCATCCACATTTGCCTTGTTCTGTAATAACACCTCCTCAACCTCCCTATGTCCCTGCCAGGCTGCATCATGTAGAGGTGTGCAGCCTTCCTTATCTTTCTCATCCACATTTGCATTGTTCTGTAATAACACCTCCACAACCTCCCTATGTCCCTGCCAGGCTGCATTATGTAGAGGTGTGCTGCCTTCATCACGTTTCTCATCCACATTTGCCTTGTTCTGTAATAACACCTCCACAACCTTCTTCTGTCCCTGCCAGGCTGCATCATGTAGAGGTGTGCAGCCTTCCTTGTCTTTCTCATCCACATTTGCATTGTTCTGTAATAACACCTCCACAGCCTCCCTATGTCCCTCGTGGGCTGCATTATGTAGAGGTGTGCTGCCATCTCGACGTTTGTCATCCACATTTGCCTTGTTCTGTAATAACACCTCCACAACCTTCTTCTGTCCCTGCCAGGCTGCATCATGTAGAGGTGTGCTGCCATCATCACGTTTATCATCCACATTTGCCTTGTTCTGTAATAACACCTCCACAACCTCCCTATGTCCTTGCCAGGCTGCATCATGTAGAGGTGTGCCGCCAACATTATCTGTCACATGACTTATTCCCTTGTTCTGTAATAACATTTTAACAACTTCTGCATTCCCATATATACATGCCAAATGAAGTCCAGTTTCACCTTTCTTGTTTGGCTTACCAAAGTCCACTACTTCCTGTAACAGGTAGCTTACAATGCTAACATTTCCAACTGCACATGAGTAATGGAAAGGTGTTGATCCTTCAGGACCTATGATATTGATGCTACGTTGTCCCTTCTTTATAACTATATCCATGATATCTTTGCCCTTTTGACACATGGCTGCATAATGTACATATGTGTTCTTTCTTGACCTGTTCTTGTTCTTGCTCGTCTTCATCAAATGTGACAATCTGGAAGCCACTGCAGACAACCCCCCCATACAGGCAATGTCCAAAAGTGAACATTTACCAAACTTTACTCTCAGATCATCTACAACTGCCAACTGCAGTTTGATGATAAGAGGTCTTGGGAGTTCGGGTAGCCTCATACACAACGTATCCAACTTCCAGTTATTTTTGGAACACAAGTTATCGAAGTTGGCCAAACTTCTCCCAAAGCAACTTCCAAACAAAGCTTCCTGTCTGTTCTTTACCTTAAACTGAACACTGTTCAATGCTTTCTTCAGCAAATTCGAGTTGTCTGTGATGCTCGCCCAAAACAGAAAGGAATATCCATATATAATGTCATTTTTTGACAATACTTTCAACGGTTCAGATCTGTCCTTGTTCAGATTATGCAAGAGATTATCCCAAACCATATTAACAAATGTCTCTACCTGGAATAGGGAATGCATGCACACAAAGGCAAACTTTCTGTCACGTACAGCTGTAGCAAACCGCTTCGCTACAATATGCAGATCATCATGTTTCAATTCGATTTTAAAAGGAACATCTAGTTGTTCCTCTTCGGTTGGATCACTGCTAGATGTCACATAACGAAATATGAACTCGAGATCCATCCTTTCAACCAACTGTCTCACATCACTGAGCAGTTTTTCTCTTAGCTTTATTGCTACTTCATGATTTCTTATTCTATATGAGCCTGCTTCATGATGGAGACAGCATCCCGCCAATTGGGATAAAATAGGTTTCATCATATTTTCAGTGTATTCTTCTTCATTGATGTCAAAAACCTTTAGTGCCCAAACAATATATTTTTTGTAGGTTTCTCTTTCCACGCGAGTCCCTGTGTGAGACCCTGCCCATAGCATCCTCTCCTCCAGGTTATTCTCCGCCAAAGCAACCACTAACAAGCACGCCATCTCCTGCTTATGCAACAGGTGCTGACCCAAACATGGATAGTCCTGTGTATCTGTGAAAACAAATAACGTTTGTAAGAAAGCAGTGTACAACATTGCACATGTAGATCTAAAATATAATACCTTGCGTAACGCCTTACAATTACGTAACATAGTAATGATCTCCAGAATGCATACTTTCATCACTGGCGACAGCACAGTCGTTTCCTTCATGTGTTTCATGTCCATCCTCTTCATGAATAGTTGGACCTCCTTGTTCTGTTGTCATTGTACAGCTATTTTCCAGTACATCTCTTGTCTCCAGCGTTACAGTTTGAATTTCGTTTGTGACATTACCCTGTCCATCAACTGCCATCATGTGATTTCCTCCACCCTGTATATCTCCCTTGTCCTTGGCATACTGTAGTATCCTCTGAAGCACATACAGCCTGTATTTCTCAACGTGACAGTTCCTCATGATGCCTGGAGACTTCTCCGACAAAATTGCATCAGCAGCCTGAGAATATGAAAGTTAGAAATGAAAAGGTATCTTTCATACGTGGTTATTGAGACACATGTTGCCTTTCATATCAAAAACATAGCTTCAAACCAACCTACCATCAGAACGAATATCCCACAGCTGTGTCCATCAGACTGTTCTATCACTGGGTACTGTTTCTTCATCCATGACTTGCTCCCTTCCTTAGACGTAGATTTCAAGTGGTTTACAAAGAGCCTGAGGAATACATGTATATTACTCGATGGCGATAACGTCTTCAACTCATGTGGACTGGTGTTCATGTAAAGGTAGAGCAGAAGGTAAATACAGCAGTGCCTTTAATATCCGGTCCTGGCATTTCTGCTGTTCTCTCCTGCTTTGTCCATTATTAGGTTTAATGTTAGCAAATACAGATGTTATGGTTTAAATGAATGAGTGCCGTAACTGTATTTATGGCGTTTAAATCATTCACACAGTGTACCGATTTGAACAAGTTGTTCTATATCTTCTACCCAAAAGGAAAAGCTACAAATGTGAGTGTATCGAGAATTTTTCGATGGGTCTTATTTACATTCATGTTTGTTTTTGACAAATCAACATTTCAACATTTCAAATTGAATAGCTTGGTTTTAACATTTATAATGTGCAGCCACACGTTGTTGTTTTTGTATCTACCTCTAGTGTTGTACAAATGGGTCTTCCACATCTAAGGCGGGTTTAGAATTGACCACGCCCACTGTTCTGTCCACCTACCTCCAGTGTTCTACAACTTTGTCCTCCACATCTAAGGAGGGTTTAGAATTAACCACGCCCACTGTTCCATCCTTGACATTAGCCACCAGTAGCACCCAATGTTGATTACGTGGCATGTTCACTGGCATTAAGATCCACGTGTAGTTTGTCAAATTTTCCTGAAAGTTCACAACAAATGCCTTTCCGGTGTACGATCAATATATCAAGAAACACGTGCTTCACATTAGATGGATATGATGCAGTAACAGAGATATAAGTGAATTGGTATCATGAACTTGGAACTTAGAACTTCTAAAGACCCCTCTCTGACAACCAGATTTTCACTTCGTAAAATAATATGTAGCAAGATGAATATGTTCATGTGCAATATCTGCTTTTGTAACTGCATATTGAAAACGAATAGCATTATGATCAAAGGGGTTACGGGCTTTGACTCAAATGAAACCCATTGCAGCATATGGTCGCTTCGTGCGCACAATTGCAGGTGACAACTACTAGCATACTGAATACGCAATCATGGCATAGACGAATCATATGTTATCACAAGAAATATACAATTACTGCAAAGTATCTTTCGAGTCTTGCCCATGTTCATGGTAGGGTGGACATGCAATGGTACACTCGGAATGAAAGAATTATAAGAAATATAAAAATCTCACGTCACTCACATCTTCCCCCCTTATCCTGTCTGTGTACTGTCCTGCCTCCCAAAGTAGGATTGTCTCTGTAGGCAGCACCAGGCAGTGGAAGCTGACACGAGAACACCACTCTCCCTCCAGGAGGTGCAGGTATGTGTCCATGATCTGGACAGGTAAGAGTTCATTGATTAGAATGTTTATTATACTGTTTAATCGCCCAATGCTTTCGCTTCAAAGGGAACGCTTGTAATTTCAAATCAAAGTAGGATCCGCTGCACATCACATATCCATCATGAAGAGAATATCTCGGCTGTTAGCAATGACTGACAATTGAACTGATGATGTACTAGATTTTGTGCACAATGCCCATAGCAGGTGAGTAGTGTTATCATTGCAGAATCGAGATGCATGGCAATGAGTTGATAATTAGCACTATTATATGAATTGATAGTTAACTAATACTGGTGTAAAAAGAAGAAACCGTCAAATGTTGCTGTATTAATCTTAAGATGGGGGCTCAGTGGTCCAAGGCGCCGCATTTCGTTTTGCAGATTCGCCATGGGAATCAACAAAGTGGTTAACGTCTAAGATATGCACCACTTTCTTCATAGTTTAATCCGACTCACCATGACACAACTGTTCAAAGAGGCGTTTAACCAAACTCAAGCTCTAGCTCGCCTACCTCAAGGCACTATCAATGAGTAGTAGGTGACTGAACCACTCACCACCCTCACGCCCCCAGTTAATATCTAATACTGACATCATTTGATGAAATCGAAGGCCTCCCATGCTCTATGAAATGATTTTCTTGGATGATTAACTACGCATGTAGTTTGTGTGATTGTGTAAATAGAGCAGATGGACAACTTACTTCATCTGTCAGCCACTCTTTGGTTTCCAGGCGAGACAGAACATCTCCTCTGATGGTGTAGCAGCCAACTGTGTATGTACACTCACGTGACAAGCGGATGTCCTCGTGTACATGCTGCAGGTGTAAAGGAGGATCCTCCAGTGTTTTCACAAAGTCCTGTACTTCTGTTCTGGTATGGCATGCTCCAACAAGTACTGCTGCGATGAGGTTTATGTAAACTGACCGGTCTTGGTTCAAGCTCAGAACGTCAGTATTTACAGAACATTTAACCCAGTTCCTTGCTTTAATTGCATCTAGATTCCAGTTCTTGTTTACCTCTTCAATGAGTGACAAGCACGGATTGCCTTTGTTGGTACAGTCCTTGTTCCAGAACCTAGATAATGCTAGGACATGTTGCACGACCCTTATCACATCACGATTTCTTTCTACTTCTTCTAGAAATGTGTACAGATAAGCGTAGTGTGTGTTAGTGACACAGGTTACAATTGTGTTGTCATTTTCAAGTTGAGGCTGCCAACGGGGTTTCTTGACAGGGGAGCCTGACGTTGTACCCAAATAATCAATGTCATCATCACCTCTATGATCTCCTGTCCTGATGCGTTTTTGATTTGTGTCATGATCATTCTTTGTTTCAGTCTCTGACACCTTTGCTTCATTCAATGTTACACCTAGAATAGTGTTTGATTTACCGTTGTCTTCCATTTCTGTCGGTGATGAATGATCTTCAGGGTCCAGGTTGGAGTTAGTGTTCTCCGTGACACCTGACTGCACAGCTCCACCAGTTGATTCTACTTTCCTACATTTACTGTCACCTGGGGAATGAAGTGTCTGTTGACCACGCTTTTTTCGTTGAGGAGCAGGCTGTGCTTGTGTGTGGTCCCCGATATATTGCACAAGGACGTGTTTCAGAGGCTGGTTGTACAGATACGAAGCTTCTCTGACAAAGGCCCTTGTTGTCGCCTTGTCCTCGGTGTAAGCCTTGTGGTACTGCTTCACTACGACTGGACTTGAGCCAGGCTGCTTCCGGGTTCCATCACTTCGGAAGTGATATTTGTCATCCTTCCAGATATCTGCAAATATAAATTAACATCATAACATTGCAAACAATGTTGTAATCCTGAAGATGAACTATCCCTCAAAAAGCTTTGTTTGTTAGTGTGTCATCTGTGATGTAGATGTTAATTAATAAAACTGTGAACAGTCAATAGTGTAACATAACTCTAAAATCAACCCACCTTAATGCCAAATCAGCTGTAAGGTCATGCATAAATATGTTGTGTTAGAGGTTGTGATGATAAATACCATGTCCTTTTTTCCTTCCCTGAGATGCAACACGATACATGATTCTTGTTTAGCCCATATTGATTAATCCAACAATGGATTTTCTACAAGTTGACATCAAGCAATGTTCATTATTTAAGTACACAATTGTTGTAAAGGGGATGGAAAGAGTTCAAAAGAAAAACATAGATAGAAAATATTGCAAAAGAAGTCGTTTTAACAATGATACAGACAAATAAACTTAATTCATGTAGTCACTTTGTGCATGACAATCACTTGTCAACAATATTAGCGAACATAAAACCGGTTATCACAGGGCTGTACAAGGAAGCTGATCCCAGGGCAGGGTGACCCCGACGTCAAGCAGACTATTACTAATAACGTACATGTATATGAATGTGGCTTTGAGGACATTGATCATGTGTACTCAACAACCCCAATGAATTCAAATTGTGTAATAAATAATATCAGCTTTCCATGAAATATTAACATTGTTCATATGTATTAATCCCTGACTCATGGTAATATTAAGCCTGAACACAACTGCCTCACCTTCTCTCATTCCCGAGGTTATCTTATAGAGGTACACCTCCCCTCCCTGGGGTGTGGCGGGGGCAGTCTGGATGGTCTTGCTCTCATCTGGACTCCTCAGAATGTTAACAATCTCCTCCACTTTAAGGGCTGACGTTCTCCCTGTAAGGTAAGGCTCGGGTGGTTTCAAATGGGACGCCATTTTGTAAAGTTATTAATATACCCATGAGTCACACAGCCGTGATACATGTGAAGGATAAAACACGTTCTGAGGTTTTGGTTGAAAATGTAAACCCGCCTGGGAGGGAAGATCCTAAGGGCCGAAGGCCCGCAGGATCTTTCCGACCGGGCGGGTTTACATTTTCAACCAAAACCTCAGAACGTGTTTTATCTGACTTATAAACCAACAAAGTTAATTCTAATTGAGATACGCAATAACGAGGATTTTATATGCGATATAACGAGACTATAAACGCATCCGTGAGCTGTGTTGAGTGACGACTACAGGTGTCATGCACGTGCTGGTCGTGCACGCACGCATTGCCCGTGAGCGTCTCCGTCATAATGTGGACAGCTTACAGTCGAGTTTCATTTAGTGGCAAGATGTGGGGGAGAGAGAGGAAGGTGACGATTTATTTCTCACTCAAACGAAAACTAAAAATGCCGACCTACACCGTTTCTGCGCTGCCGCAGGAAGGGGGCCTGCAAAGAATATTATTGTAAATGTCAACTTCAATTAAAGTGAAGAAAATCTAGTATTGCGGTTTTTTTTAAAAGAATATAGGGTATGGAAGTCCTGGCGACTTACTGTGGAAGACCCAGGGACTTGATCTGAAATATGTAACTTTTTATAACGATGAAAATCAAGTCCCCGGGTCTTCCACAGTAAGTCGCCAGGACTTCCATACCCTATATTCTTTTTAAAAAAGACGCAAGTAAAACGCAAGTAAAACCTCATGTGGGTCTTTCTCAAGTTTGAAATAACCTAACGATCAATACAAATGAACACTCTGAGGTTTATAAAATCGGTTGATCCACTTGAACCTGTAGATGACAAAAGGTTATGTGCTGAACTACACCCAAGCATGAATATTCATTATGTACCCTGTATTTGTCTACGCATCAGTGTTGGTCTTGTTATAACGCCCCGGGGCTTCATAAACGCCTCTCCTTGTACCGCAGTGGACGTTCTGTTATTGGTTTGTTGTTCTGTGTGTAGCTTGCGGGGAAATAAAGCGAGTCTGTCCGGAGAGCGGAAAATAGGTGGTTCGAACCCCGGCCGCGTCTTACCAAACGTTAAATGATGATATATGATATTACCCTGCATTATTTCTGCAGTACACTGTGTGACCATATTTCAAGATGAGCATTGTACATGTCCGAGTAACAATCCAAAAAAGCGTCAGTCTTCGTGATCAGGTGAATCCACTTAATATACATACTTTGTTGTGGTCAACTTGTTTTCAAATCAGGTCTTGATCAGAATATAACAAAGTATTACAAATTACAATATTGTTGTCTAGCGAAGTGAGTAGAGAAATGTTACTCAGTTAGAAACCTATTGTTTTCAAAGGTTTCTGATAGTGTAACAATGACCTCTGTTGATCTTTATTGCCTGGTTGAGTGAGTGAGTATGGTTTTTCGCCGCTTTTAGCCATATTCCAGGAATATCACGGCGGGGGACACCAGAAATTGGCTTCACACATTGTACCCATGTCAGGAATCGAACCCGGGTCTTCGGCGTGACGAGCGAAAGCTTTTACCACTAGGCTACCCGACCGCCCCCTGACAAAATGAACTCCATGTCACCGAGGACGTGTTTTTACAATAGTCATAATCACCTGTACCCCAACTTACACAGATATTCATACTTTATAATAATGTCTCCCTCCACTGAAGTATCCCAGCATTGTCATTGTTCTAATGTTGAAATTTGGTTGATCTCAGTTATTGATCTGAGTTATTCGCTATTGATATCATCCATAACAATTTTGTCTTAGATATTAAAATTGTTTCAATCTGACTTTCAAAAATGAAAAGTAAACTAAAAATCAATATTTCATAAAATATTTCACAGGTTCTTTATGAAATATGTGTTTTTGTTGTTAATTGGAGTCAATATATTTAGACTTCAGACGTTTTAGACGATAATGATTAAGTAAGAGTCGGAAGGGAAAGACTAGTAAAGTTGAATGAAGTCAAGGCAAATTTTGACCGCCTCCGTGGTCTAGAGGTAGAGCGTCCGCCCGGAGAGCGGAACGTCCGGGGTTCGATCCCTGGCCGCGTCATACCCAAAGACGTTAAAAGATGGTACTTGTTGTTACCCTGTCTGGCGCTCGACATTAAGGGGCTAAAACAAGGACTGGTCGGTTCGGAGTCAGTATACTGTGTCTGAGTGGGGTATTCATGTTAAACTGCGGCATGGTATCTCAGTGAGCTAGCACTATAAATAGGCATCAGTCCGGACTGGTACAAGCAGCCACACACACACACGTACATGCACGTCGCTATATAAGTGCAATAATCTTGGACGTAACGTTAAACCCAATTTCACCTCACCTCAAGGCAAATTACCAGATGATTCTGTACCCAGATTCTTCAAGACAAGACATGTGCCATATCCGCTCCAGGAGGATGTTGAAGCTGATCTGGATAGACTTTGAACAGTCTGGTATCATATACAAACTTTGATCTCAGTGATTTGGACGCACCCATCGTTCCCATCGTTAAAACATGACCAGGTCAGACTATGTGGATACTTTAAGATCACCGTGAACCCAGTGCTGCTGACGCATTCAATGCGAAAGGTAGACGTTATTTCACGAAGATAGACCTGTAGGGAATGGAAATTGGGTTTAAGGTCACGTCGAAGATTAGTACACTTACATAGCGACGTGCACGGACCCTCCGCTCTCCGTGTGGATGCTCTATCACTAGACCACAGAGGCGGTCTAGTGATAGAGCCGTGTGGCAGAAGTATTGTTTTAGTGCAGCGTTAGGTGAGTAGAAGGTTATACAGATACAGCAGGGCATGTTTACCCTTTCGTGAGGACCTGGTGTCATACCTGATTGATTGTGTCTCTGATCATATGAACAATTTTGCATTTACGCGCTGAGGAACCTGTTTCGGCACATAAGAGAGACTGTTATTCTCTGGCTTAGACGATTTGAATTAAAAGGTAAGTGGGTAAATAGCGGTGTGTGACAGGATTGACAGGGTTGACCAGATTGATGTAGATCTGGTTCGTTCGTTCGTTTGTTGTTTAACGCCACACTCAGCAATATTCCAGCTTTATAACGGCGGTCTGTAAACAATCGCGTTATGTAGCCAAGTATCTACGTAGTTTACACTTGGGAAACTCTAAAACGTTGAAATAGCGAGTAGCCATACTGGAATCAATGAGTTTCCTGGATATAATGTGCAGCGGTAGTATCTTAGCTGAACCGTAAACAGTATTGCAATCAATTATTTTCTTGTGGATGTTTACTTCTTTGAGTCAGTTGTTAAATTTCATTTTCAACTTCCCACACACAATGACATGCAGCCCTTAACACTCTAAGGATATTTTCGCCCACTAAATGATATTATGAAATAAATTAAATGCCATGTGCAGAAGCTGTTAATCTTGTCAGTTACACCTCCCCGGGAAGGATACTGCATGCACACTGCTGTCACATACATTAACCAAACAACATAGCTGCGGGAAAGGTTCAGCTTAATATTGTCCACATATGACGCCTTAAAATTTTGTATGGCTTCGCAGGCCCCGTTTCCCTAAGCGATCTTAGCGCTTAGACTGTCGTAGGTCTATGCTAAAGTGTGGGAGTTACGGTCGTCCTGGTGCTACGATCGCTTTGTATGAATGACGGGTGTTACCGGTAGGACAGGACATGCTTACCCTTTCCTCGAACACCTGGTGTCATCATTGATTTTCAGTCGTACATTCATATATTTATTTATTCTCGTGCATTGACAATTATATATTGTGGAACGGAACCCTACCTTTAATCTTAACCTCAATCGGTGTCATAGTGTACGAAAACCACTTGAGTGTGACATCATAACTCCAACGAACCTTTTGCCAGTCACTGCTACAATGTATATACGCCGGTATGTGCATCCATGTAGCGACATATATTTATAGCCTTGCAAGGTTGACGTTTGTCGGATTTTCGGACCTAGATCGGTTCAAACACTGTACCGTGGTTGTCAAAGGGGCATGTGCAGTTCGTGATCAGGTGTTACGTATTAGTTTCATCAAGGAACGGCTGTAAGCCAAATCCTTAATAGAACTTTGACTGCTCCAAATTAACTACCGACTGTTTGAGTATGTTTGCATTGAAAAAAAACACCTTATTTATTCTGTATTAGAATAGTATCTTAATGCGTACGGGTGTGTTTTTCCTCATTATCTTATTTGATACATTTGCATCATAAATTTATTCCTGATTTCAAATACAAACTTTTGAAAAATGTGCCATGGCCTGTAATGTAATCCCCACTAAACTTCCTTTACATGAAGGGCGATAACACAGTGAGACACCATACACTGGGCTCGTATATATCTATTACACAGCGCTAGGCTGGCTAGACTGCCAGGTCACATCACCACAATCTCTGATGACTCTTACATCATTTGAGGCCTACATTCTGTGTATTGGAAACTCGAGTTTGATACTATGTGTACACTATTGGTTCGATCGAATTAGTTGTGCTACAGGGACAATCCCTATTTATAGACAGGCGGACGATATATCTCCTGGCGAAGTCAAGTGTGTAGTGAATGAATATGTCAATACCTGACCCACGTTCTGTCGGATTTTTCGGATGAAAAGAAACATGTGCTGAGAACAACAGGCAAATGTTTTCATGATTTGATGAAAGTAACACGCTTAAAGTAAACAAATAGATCATTTAATAAAACAAATATATTATTAATTATAGAAATTAAGTGCCAATATCGTAACATACCCGGAGGCCCCTTTACCTACACGTACACTCTGTAACCGCTGGGCTACCCACCGCCCCAGTATCAATGCACACGATGTGCATGCTGATGATTCAACTCAAACCAACCAGTCGTTTAATGCACCTGGACTAGAAAGCAGGCCCAGTGAATGAAACACTTATTTACACCGTCATTGCTATTTCACCCTCACACACACCCCAAGATTGAAATGGTTTATGAAATCCGAAAATCCGCAGTCCGAGAGCTGGAACAAGATTGTCAGCTGTATCTCACGGGGCCTGCAACAATTCCCGCACAGCAAGCAGGGGGAATCCCCTTTCCCTATTCATATGTGTTTTTAATGTAGTTGTGTAAAGTTGTCATATTGTCGCGGCGACTGAGGGATACACATGTATGTTTCATTTTCTCACTAGACGTCGTAGATACAGGCAGCATGGGTAATATTGTTTCATACTGGTCAAGATTCAGATATCAGGTAATATTCCCTTCACGTATTTTCTTAACAATTAATGAATATGTACACGTGCAATTGCGACTTTATGTTTATTTATGCATACTAGTGAATGTAACATTACCCTACTTCTTGTGACGCTACAACTCTCAATCGTGGTTTAAAACTGGTTTAAAGTTTACAATATGTGGGATCCAAGCGTCACCATGAATATGCCTCATTGTGTTCATTTTGATTCCAGAAAATGTCCAAGACAGACGACCACATAACCTGCTATTATAACCAGCTCGAACTGAGAGGTACGTTCAGTCGCATTTATCGATTTACTAAATGTAAGATATGGATAGTGTGTCACGTTATGCTTTATCAGATGCAAGCTTGACATTATTCCCATTGTCTGTGCATCCACCCAAACGTTTTCTTTTACGTTGTGGTACATTAACAATATCTCTTTGGTTTTTGAGTGAATTTAATCTTAAGATCAGTTAAAATAACGTAGAATATTGATAGGGAATTTAAAAATCGACAGTCAATATACAACACGCACACACACACACACACACACACACACACACACACACACACACACACACACACACATGCATTCATGCACTCACACACGCACACATACATACACAAACAAACACACACACATACATACATACATACATACATACATACATACATACATACATACATACATACATACATACATACATACATACATACATACATAAATACATACATACATACAAACACACATACACACACACACACACACATGCATTCATGCACACACACATACACATGTGAAGAACATGCTTTTTGTGAGATGATTCTTGTACATGTAGGTACAACACCCTGGAACCAAGCATATGCTGTGAATGAAGAGAGGCTGAAAATCCCTGTATCTGAAAGAGATCTCAGCCTTGTTGCAAGTCACATTGGGATCGGGTTTGAGTGTGTCGGCATCGAACTTGGACTTACTCTCGTTGTTATCGAACAAGTCTCGTTTGCACATCCATGTTCACTGTACATGCAGGTTGTACGCATGCTTACGAAATGGAAGGAGAAGAATGGAAGATCTGCCACCAGCCTGATCCTCGTCAGAGCATTGTGGAGATGCAACGAGAAATGTACGATTGAGTGGGAAGACATTCTGAACATTCTTCAGGGACCGTCCACTATGTCAGGTTAATAAAGTGCTGCTCTGAACAACCTTCTCAAGTATAGTTATCACCGATTTATTGATTGGGAGGATATTCTCAACATCCTTTAGGGACTAACATCTATTTCTGCATAGCCATACACCTGCATGTACGAATCACATTTAGAGGAAACAATCACTTTGAAATATCGAGTCGCGATATTAGATTCACTGAGGTTTCTGTGCACAATTTGGGATCATGACTGAATTGAATGATTTTTTTCCTCGTGCAAGTTGCGCACTAAAACACTTCATCATATGTACAGTTATCATTTAATTTCCCTATATAATACATTGTGGTTGTATTTGCATGTTAATAAACGGCTATGATGTCCTTTGTAAGAACTGGTCATTCCGCCTCTTGTGATATTCGCGGAACAGTGACTGAGGGATGAAAAGCTGTGCCCGAAACGTCATCCGAAAATCCGGAAACACAATTGCCTCTCACATAACAAATGTCCCGGCTGTTAAAAGGATTGAACATTCTAAATATTCATGCCTATTTTCTTATTCGCAAATCTAACAAATAAAAAGAAAAGCGATAACATTATCATGTATTTTTTAATTACTATCACATATTTATGATACCAGGTGTCAGCGAAAAGGTGAGCGTGTCCTGTCCCACTGGTTGCACCGTCTTAAACACATTCAAGCGAAAAGCCAGCGTTATCCACTGGGAACAAACACGGGCTCATATGGTCCAAATCGGGAACTGCATCGCACATAATTTTTGCCACTGATGCTTCAAATTTGGAAACGTCCTCTTCACCTACGTAAAACTTAAACACTTCTGCATTTAGACTGAGAAGGATGACGGAAGAGATTAGCGTCAAGACGAAGTATGTGTTGATAAGATGTGACTGTTCTCTCATCTCTACACTACAGAAACAGATTTGAATTGGTGATAAAAACTAGTGGGTCCAACAATTCGATTTTATGTGTATAATATTCAACAATAACCCTTCTTACATTTTATAACTTTCATAGGACTAAGTATTTCAAGTAAGGCTGAACTATCAAAGCCCTGTTCAAGTCATTTCAAACATTTTGTGGAAGACATTCAGAGGATTTTATCAAACATAACACGCTGCTTGTCAACATCATGCGTGAGGCTTTCCCTTGCCATGACATTACAGGGACGTTTCACTCCTCCTAACTTAATGGCACTCATTTGAATCGTCGTGGCAGGAACATTGCACACTTACTTTAGTAAATTTGTGGGAGTGTCGGGCCTCCCAAGTAGAGCAGGACATGCTCAACATTTTCACGAAAACCTGCTGTCATCATTGTTTTTCAGTGATCCATTCATATTATTACACTGCATCGAGACAATCGCATAATCTTTATATCGATTTTGAAAATCCGAAAATTCGAAGATCCTTGCTGGAAGCGAACATGAACGATAGAGAAGTAGTAGTTTCAAATTGTGGTGGGGATTCCCTAATTTGCTCACGTGAAGCTGCCAGTTCTCGATTCAGTCAGATAATTTCAGGTTAGCGTGAGATACAGATAGCATTCTGTCGTGCACCTCAGGAATTCAATATCAGGTACGTCTAAACAATTTTCTAGTATATATTATAAATGTACAATTTGTAATACTTGAACAGCACTCGGCCTTCAGAGTATAGCATTCTAAATGCATCATACTGGGTGTTATTTTACCGTGATTGACCAAAATCTGTTAATATTATCATTGACTATGTCAGTGATAGTCAGCAGCCCAGTGAGGTGTTTACACAGTCATCATTTTAATGTCAACATGACTTTGCAGATTATTTATCATTCCGTACGAATGAAATTATCAAGTGGAGCATGGTGAAAGATTAATGTTTTCTTTGACCAGGAGGGTGCACGGGTGGCCCAGTTGTCTGAGGCGCCGCGATTCGCTGTGCAGAATTGCGTCCCTTTGGCACGCCAGAAACCTATGATTGTGGGTTCGAATCCCGGGTTCGCCCCGATTATGTTTCTAGGTTTGTTAGCACCATACCCGTCCTCGTGGGTTTCACCGAAGTGGTCAACGTCTTAAACCTCATTCACTTCGGGCTTTCCTCCCACATTAAGCTGACACGCCGTGATATAACTGGAATACTCTTAAAAGCGGCTTTAAACCAAACTTACTCACTCACTCTTTGAAATGAAATTATCAAGTGGAGCATGGTTAAAGTTTAATGTTTTCTTTGACTATGAAGTTAAATGCAATTCGTGTCCAGAAATGATTCAGCGTGTGAGCTTAACACTGTTAGTGTGTACTTTCTATTGCAGAGGCTGACAAACTACGAACTGACCTGTCTTTGTATTCAGCAGATCGTAAAGAAAGGTTTGTTTTACTCATTCCTCATAATATCTGTTTTGAAGATTGTATGAATGCATTTTCTTCTGAAATTTTCTGGGTTTTTTTTTTTTAGCTGTTTAATAATATAGTTCGGTAAGTGAGTTAGGTTAATTCAAAACATATGATATATCAATAAAATATAAAAGTGTTCATGAAATCAGAAGTCAAACCAACTCCTTCAAACTCCCTCAGCTGAGAATCCCCGGGTAACAACATATATGTTCTGCTGAATGCGTTTGTTTGTGAGGCCACCGGGTCTGGAATTGCCTTTCAAATGATTTGCGAAACGTTGAATCATATATAGATTTCTGCAGGCTTCTTTGGAATTGGTCAGGCTCCATATAGAAATGCTCTATATGTAAAGCTGATAAATGATTGTCCCCTGTGGTTTCCTGTATTTCTCTTTAACTGTTTTACTGTACTATGTTTTAGCTTCCCATGCCCATGTTATCATTTCAGTTATTTTTTCTCTTTTAAATGTTTTGTCGGAATAACAGCTCTCGGGAACTAATATTATAATCTTACATCTAATTACAGCCGTTAAAAAACATTTTGTGCATCTTGTATTTGTCATATAGGTTCAGCACACTGTGATAACGGAAAACTCAAGACTCCAGTGACGAGACGAGATCTCGGCGTTGTTGCGAGACATATCGGGATGGGATTTGAGCATGTCGGGATTGAACTTGGGCTATCCAACAGGGCAGAGTTGCACACCCATGTTCAATGTATATGCGGATCTTGATTATGCTCACTAAATGGAAGCAGTGGAATGGCAGTTCGGCCACCTAATGGTCCTTGACAAAGCACTCTGGACATGTAAAGAGAGATGCACGATCGAATGGGAGGACATTATCAACATCCTGCAATCACTGTAATCTCAGTAATAATAAACATTCAATAAAGCATCAACTGATTTTGTGGTGGAATCATGATATTTTGATATTGATATCACCACTCCTGTACAATGATCAGATGTGTCGAGGTAAAAGTGGCTATGTGATTTGCCTTCATGTATAGCAAATATATATAGTTATCACACCGATCGGGGGATTTTTCCGCTCCCTTTCTGGCCTGTGTAATAATGTGAAATACTAAATTCGGAATGCTTTGGATTCCATTTGATCTGTGAAATATTGCTCAAAGAAATATACAAAGAATAATGAAAGATCGTAGTCTTGTGTTTTATCATATTTCAGTTAACTTCAATTGGAAGGAACATACACTACATTGATGAGCTCGGTAATGCGAACAACAATGATTTGTCACATATCCAACATTTCCACGGCTCAAGGTGGTGTCTTAGTAGTCTGATGCGTTGCAGATAGCTGTACATAATCAGCGCGACGAAATCCTATGATTGTAAGTTCGAATCCCAGATTTGTGCTGATTATGATTGTTAGTTTGTTAGAAACATACCCATGATCGGAGGTTCTGCCATAGTGGTAAACGTGAATGATCTGCGCTACAGTTTTCCTCCGAGTTAAGTTGACACTGCAAAAAATAACACATACTTATGGTAAAGTCAGATTCGAAATTCGAAAATGCTTTACGTTTGGCAGATATTTCTAATTATTCTCTGTTCTGTTCCATCATATCTCCATTTCAGAATGTTGATATATGATTGGTTTACGTGATCTTGATAAAATATTATGCATTCTGCCTGGATGGAACATAAATGTCTCAGCGGGAGAATAATCGCTTATACCCCGCCACGAAGAAGACAGGCATCACGTGATCCCTGATCGGGAGAATGAATCCCTTCAACCCTGCTTCGAAACAAAAAGCCGCACGCATTTTTCCGAGTCAGTGAAAGTCGCGTGACATAGCACAAGTTATCCTCAGCTCAATCGAACATCTGTTTTCTATCAATTTGTGATTTTGCTTCAATTCTTTAACAAGTGGAACATGTCAGTAAGATAAATTCGTTTTAGCAGTACCACGAGGGGTTCATGTGGTTTAATGCGTCCCGCCCTATGTTAAATACCACGAGCCGGAGGCTTATAATACTTCCACCTCACAGTGATAGCAATGATAAAAAAATATTCAAGTGTTTGTAAACAGTACTCAGAACATATTCGTAACGACATGCATTTCTTTTCATTAAGCCTTTTCAAGACAGTCCGAAAATCCGAAAGTCCTGAAACGTCGTACCGCCCGCTTTACTATTTACGCACAATTTAACTTTAACAGAGTACCACATACTACAGGTGATGCATAATTCTCACACGAAACAGAATAATAAAAGTAACCACTATTTTGTATGCAGTCGTTATACCAAGGTTTTTAACATTTTAAATATTATGTCCACATACCACAAGTGCATCAAACGTGTCATAAACGTTATTGTCATGTTGAGAATCGAACCCGACGTAGTCGATCGTCAAGCCATTCAAGTAAGCCTGTGTCCGGGTACACGAGAATGTAAATATATTTTCTTTGTAAATGGAAAATTTCACTTCATTGGTCCAAAAACCTGTCCCATGTGTTTTGTGCACACTTATATGATGAGACATGTGAATGTAGAAAACATGTTATATCATTTCCTCAATACCCCAATCCACATCACTGCTCATATTTCCCCTCATTTCTTCTTCATATTTTCAAGCCCTTTCAGCACGCAAAATCGTATACACCCCCTACTGACACTGCCGCGAACTCATAGTATGTCATTTCCTTATCAGCACAGCAACATAACTGTTCCTATGTACTGTGATCAACTGGAGAATGACATCATATATCCAACCAACCTTCCCGCACAACACTGACACAATGTACACATTCCGGTATGTACAGCTCCTCTAGCGACATGTATTTACATGTATAACATTTTGTCGGATTTTCGGATCGATGATTTTAGTGTGGTAGATCGGTTTGATCTAATTGATCATATTACGGCGAAGCTTCCAACACTTACCGATGTATATACATACATGTATCATGTTCCTTGGTAATATTGCTTTGAGACACATATATGATATGCAAAAGTTTTTGTTTGAACATCCTTGCCAAAATACATAGACTGAAGACAGAATCATTTATAATCGTAATATCAATAGAAATGTGATGAAATGGTTTTAATGGTTCTTGTCTTGATCAGTTTCTGCATACCGTGTATTGATGATAAGGAAAATGAGAACACGCGTATCTACAGATGATCTGGTGAAAGCCAAAATGGACAATTTAACTGAATAAACTTAAACAAGTGTATTATTTACTGCACCTGAACAAGACAGATGGCCCAGAGAAGACAAGTATCGATATGACTTGCGTGCAAGTATGATCCAAACACACGTGAAACTCTTATGGATCACAACTTCTCTATTGTTTGTTACGACATTTGAGGGCTACTTCTTCACCTTTCACCTGCATCGTCACACGATGAATGGGCAAGAAGTTGTCATCCAAACACCTTTCATTTTTTCACATTCTTCCAACTTCTAAAAGGCTATAAACACACGACTGACGCAAGTGTTTATACTACCGGCACAAGTATTTTACCCATGCCTATCATCCTGATATGGCGAATGAAATCCTAAAATCCGAACTACGATCCCAAAACCGGTTGTAAGTTGCCTGTGACTGACAATTCCCTACCAAAGGCAGGGGAATCCCCTTACGCTACTACCATATATAAAGATTGTCAGAACCGTCGACAGTATCAGACTGTGTCAGCTGGCTGTGGGATACACGTGTGTGAAGTAGAAGCATAGATACTCACAGCATGGGTAATAATGTTTCATGCTGGTCAAGATTCCGATATCAGGTGGGTATATATACAGCCACAGGCTTATTTCAAGTTCTTTCCCGATTCGAACGTTAACGTATCAATGTTTATAATGCGCGTCGGCGTGTGTACACGTGCATTTGTTATTGCATTGTTTTGTTTAGTTTAGTTTATGTAAGATTATCTATTGCTATGATAGTGTAGCTATCAATCGTGTTTAAAACTGTGTTTATTCGATTCCAGAGACTGACCACCACAGGGAACTCGATAAATTGCCATTATAAACGCGATCCGGCAGAGAGAGGTACGTTGGAACACATTGTTTCAATTTTTTAGTTTCATTGAATTGAAACGATCTGTTTGTCTTATAATATTTGAGGAAGTATAGCTCTATGAGTACCACAATGATTTTTTCCACATTACCATATGGATGAGTGGATGAATTGATGGACGGGTCGTATTTTTTGTTTTTGTTTAGTGAGGCTAATTTAGAATAATGAAATCGAACTGAGTGTTGTTACATCTATCAAACACAATGTACACAAGTAAATAAGTAGTTTATTGTGAGTTTAATGTTGTAGGGCCAAGACACCTGAACCAAGCATATGCTGTAAATGAAGAGATGCTGGATACTCCTGTGTCTGGAAGAGATCTCAGCCTTGTTGCAAGTCACATCGGGATCGGGTTCGAGTCTGTTGGCATCGAACTTGGACTTACTCTCGTGGTTATCGAACAAGTCAGGTTTGCACACCCTTATTCACTATACATGCAGGTTGTGCACATGCTTACAAAGTGGAAGGAGAAGAACGGGAGAACTGCAACCAGCCTGGTCCTCGTCAGAGCACTGTGGAGTTGCAATGACAGGTGTACCATTGAGTGGGAGGACATTCTCAACATCCTTCAGGGACCGTCCACTGTGTCTGTGTAATCAAGTCGGAGAGCTGTTTTCACCTGACACTGTCTTGCTTTACGCTGTGAATACACGAGTGGGTATATAAGTAATGCTTCACTGAGTTTCCCCGACCACATACAGAGAAATCATGCCTACATTTATTTTCTCTCATATACTAGCGCTGCACCGAACACTCTTCTCATGTACAGTTATCATTGATTGATTGGGTTCCCGCTTTGAAATATCGAGTCGAGATGCTAGGTTCACTGAGGCTTATGTACATAAATTGGGATCCTGACTGATCTGATTGTTTTTCTGCTTCCTCAAGTTGCACACTGAACACTCTTCATTTGAACATTATTTTATTTTCCGTTTGTAATACATTGTGATTCTATTTGTATGTGTTGAGAATAAATGATTTTAATAAATAGCTGTGATGCCTTTTGTAATAACTTGTCTTTCTGTCTCTTGTGATATTTGAGGAAGAACTAGCGAAGGATGATTACATGCGCCCTAAACGTCATCCGTAATCCGAAAATCCGAAGACATAATTGCGTCTCACAACATGATTTGATTTTACAATGTCCGGTCACGATTGAACAGTCAAATTATTTGTGTTATGTTGTTCCAAGTGAGCTGTTTATCTGTTGTCTCTTATTTTGAACAATTTCACAAGGGTTTGCCGGTCGTAGAATCTTGCTGATTGATTATGGACGATAAGTAGTGTTTTACTTTATGTAGTAGCTGTATTCCATTTGTAAGAATATTTCTTGGTTTGAAGTTTGCAAATATTGGTCATGGGCTTGTGGTTCTCAGGTATGAAATCAAATACAGATGATACCAGAAGTTCGCGAAAAGGTATCCTGTCCCACTGGTGGCACCCGTCACAGACAAGGAAATGGTTATCCTATCCAGTCCTCTACACTTTTACCATAAAACATTTAGACAACTATCGAAGGATAAAATGTGAAAGCTTTTGCATGCTGACTGCAAAGGGATAGCAGAAAAGATTGGCGTAATGACGAAACATGTGTAAATAAAGTTGTGACTGCACTCATATCTATGCACCATTGCAACATATTTGTAGTGGTGAAAAATCTAGTAGTTTCGAAAATCCGATTTTATGTATTCAATAATATACCCTTTTCGATTCCACAAATAGCTTGATAAAGAATTCGAATTATAGAGAAGCCTGACATACTGTCACTTTCTTTATGCATGGAACAGATCAAAATAGTGATGAGAAGTAAATGAACGAATCACTGAAAATCAGTGATGACACCAGGTAATCCACAGAATGATTAGCATGTAATGCTCTACCAGAAGTACCCGCCACTCTCACAAATTTCACAAAAGATGTAAGCTATTTGTTGTTGCTAAATGCTGCTACCAGCAATACTCCTGACATATCACGGTGGCCTGTAAAGTATCGAGTCTCGACCAAGGAATCCAGGGATCACTATCATGAGCAATGACTCATGTCGTCGGGTTACTACGCCACGCTGTCAACCAAGTCACCAAGCATGACCACCCGATCCATTTAAGTTAGTGAGTAAGGATGTGTGAAATCTCCCTGTAAAGGTCATAGTATGGGATAGAATTGAAAATCACTTTCACAGGCAGCATGTCATATTTAGTAAAAAAAATCTACCTAATTTCCTATTTCTGGAATGATTTGATCAGGCCTGCGATGCCGAATCTTGATTTAAGTTTAGCTTAGTTGTAAGAAAAATTTGTCTTTCCAGGACATTTGAATGATATGCACATGCGTTTAGTACATAAGCAACAGGGAAATATAGATGACAGAAGTTGAAGCTGAAGGCATATTGGTCCACGTTTCATTCACTTTGAAACATCACTAGAACGAGATGTTTGTATAGTTTGTACTGTTTCTACACTAATGTATGTCACATGTTATCACCATTATATCCTGGAACAATAACGTAGATATTAAGTGCTTTTTACCCCTGGGGTTCAATAACAATGTCCAAAGCGGGAGTTTAACATTTTACTTCATGTAAAATACCTGCAATATAACTGTGAAAACTGTTGAAATGGAATACTATTTACGTTGTATTTTCGACAAAACAATCTCCGCCTCAGAGTAAAGGACAGACGTAGTCGATCACCAAGTCATTCAAGAAAGCCAGAGTCCCGGTACAAGAGACGACAAGAACGTTTACTTGTCGGTGGCGATTGTGACGTTGCTAGTCCGAAAATCCGACGCAGTAAATCAGAGATTCTTCGTTCCAACTGGATGTATTCACGTCACAACTCTATTCAAAAATATTAATGCATTTCAGAATATTTATTCAATTGTCAGTTATTTAAGATCCGACACACGCTCTGCAATAGCCGCACTTCAGCAATTGTTACATTAGTACCATATCTAAAACATATTATGTTGAGTCTATTTGGGATAATGTGACATTGTTGTATACTGTAACCATTTTTCGATATTCCTCTTTGTAACCAGTACATTAAATTGAACAGGAGGATATATTAACACATATTCCTTTATTATTTCGCAGATATTCCTTTGTAACCAGTACATTAAATTGAACAGGAGGATATATTAGAAGATATTCCTTTATCATTACGCATGTCGCTTTTATCAAAATTTGATGTATCGGGAATAGATGTGAGATGATTCAACTGCTGTACGTACACATCGAGGTCAATTAAACAGTAGAAAGTTGACCTGCTAATGTGTATATGTTCAAATTATATTATGTACTATTGAAAAGGAAACACATTTAAGTGTATTGGTGCACACTTACATGACGAGACGGTTTACTTTGGTTAACAATATGACTGTCTTATTTCTCCAGTATGCCAATCCACACCACCACTATTTTTCCTCTTCTCTTCTGTAGCTCTTCATGTTTTCAAGCCCATTCAACTCGTCCCATTTGTCCCATTAAGTATTTCCTGGATATGATATAATGTGGTGTGTTTTTTAAAAAGAATTCTGCAGAAACATCTTCATGAAATGTTTGAAGTTGTTGCTTGTCTTTTGAACATTCAAACACACACACACACATACACACACACATACACACACACACACACACACACACACACACACACACACACACACACACACACACACACACACACACACACACACACAATCCGATACAATCCGAAAATCCGCAGCCCGAGATCAATTGTAAGTAACTTGTGGAGCAGGAAAATATCCTGATCACTCAGTCAGCAAGAAGGGGAATCCCCATCTTTCTATATATAAAGGAATGTGTGTAGTCGACAGTGTCATATGTTCTCAGATACTGAAGGGATACGGTTGTCTGTTTCGCCTTCTCTCTGGAGTGTTAGATACAGGCAGCATGGGCAATATTGTTTTATGCTGGTCAGGATTTAAATATCAGGTAGGTCAAGACTCATTTCTCCTGTTTTCCGTCTTGGTATGTCGGCGTGTCAATGTTTATGTGCGTCCCCGCTTTTACACGTCCATTCGCGACTGTTTTTAATGTATGTATATATGTAAGATTGACCAACTTACAGCTGTCAATCGTGTTTTTAAACTGAGGGAAAATATTTTGATGGAACCAGTATTCACGAATATGTGTCATTGTGTTCGTTTTGATTCCAGAAAATATCCAAGACAGACAACCCCATAACCTGCCATTATAACCCACAGCTGGCACAGAGAGGTACGTTCAATCCTATTTATTGTTTCATTCAATTCAAAAGACGGATTTTGTGTTTTGGTATGATTCATCAGGTCCAAGCTTAGCATAATTCCAAGTTTTTATGTGTACCCTAGACTGTTTTCATTATACATTGTGGTATGATAACACTATGTTTTGGTCTTGGATTTTTGAGAGAATTTGATATTAAGATACGTTAAGATAATTTAGAATATCAATGGGTAGTTTGAAAGCCAATATATTACACAAAACACACGCACATGTAAAGCGTATGCTTATTGTGAGATGACTTTTGTAGGGCCAAGACACTGGAACCAAGCATATGCTGTGAACGAGGAGATGTTGGATACTCTTGTATCTGGAAGAGATCTCAGCCTTGTTGCAAGTCACATCGGGATCGGGTTCGAGTCTGTTGGCATCGAACTTGGACTTACTCTCGTGGTTATCGAACAAGTGACTTTTTCACATCCATGTTCACTATATATGCAAGTTGTACACATGCTTACAAAGTGGAAGGAGAGGAACGGGAGAACTGCAACCAGCCTGGTCCTTGTCAGAGCACTGTGGAGATGCAATGACAGGTGTCCCATTGAGTGGGAGGACATTCTCAACATCCTTCAGGGACCGTCCACTGTGTCTGTGTAATCACGTCGGAGCTGTCTTACTTTACGCTGTGAATACACGAGTGGGTATATAAGTAATGCTTCACTGAGTTTCCCCGACCACATACAGAGAAATCATGCCTACATTTATGTTCTCTCATATACTAGCGCTGCACCGAACACTCTTCTCATGTACAGTTATCATTGATTGATTGGGTTCCCGCTTTGAAATATCGAGTCGAGATGCTAGGTTCACTGAGGCTTATGTAGATACCACATGTCAATCACACAAAACAGAAAGAAACCTGTTAATGTGAGCCTTTGTGGTAGAATTGGTGTTACATCAAGTAATACAGATTTCTGTGTAGGTTCAAAACGCTGTGTGAACGAGAGACTGAAGACTCCTGTAACTCCACGAAATCTCGGACTTGTTGCGAGACATATCGGGATCGGCTTTGAGCATGTCGGGATTGAACTTGGGCTCAGCGTTGTGGCTATCCAACAGGGCAGAGTTGCACACCCATGTTCAAAGTATATGCAGATCTTGATTATACTCACTAAATGGAAGCAGTGGAATGGCAGTTCGGCCACCTATCTGGACCTGGTCAAAGCACTATGGACATGTAAAGAGAGATGCACGATCGAATGGGAGGACATTCTCAACATCCTGCAGTGACGGTCCTCCTTGTTAGTGTAATTGCACCTTGGTAGAAGAAATATTCATAAATATGAAAACAAACTCTGTTTTTATCATTTCGACCTTACATTTTTACCTTGTTCCGAAATATTGTAATCTCACGTTTACTATACAGCAATCAGTAAACAGGGGGCATATCATCAGTCATCATGTTTGGGAAATAAATATATTTATCAAATCAGTGTTTCTTTGTGTTTTCTGCATTTGCAAGTTTACCCCAAGAACACGTGGAGTCAGATTGTACCAATGGCGGCTCCTACAGATGGAGTCAGATTGTACCAATGGCGGCACCTACACATGGAGTCAGATTTTACCACTCGCGGCTGCTACCGGTTGGGCAGGACATGCGTACACTTTCGTGGTGTCATCAGTGATTATCAGTTATCCATTCCTATAGTTTTCCCCCCTATTTTGCCTTTTACGCCCAATGGAATGTGTTTCGGTAGATAATCAAGACTGGTTATTCTCTGGCGCTGTATATTTATTAAGTTTAGAATGCTACGGATTGGAGCTTACATGGGAAATATCTCCCGGAAATAATGAAAGTTCATAGTGATGCTTTTAATAAAGTCAGAATCGTTAAATGGAGTCTGCTTACAACAGAGATTTCTTGTGATTATGCAAAGGGTTTTGTCGCTCTTATCCATACAAACATCTCTGACGAATTCAAATACCTCTACCTCACAGTGATAGCAATGATACATTACTCAGAAATTCACATACTTTCTAAATTAAATTGAATAAAAAACTGATTATTCAAGTCAGTAAACAGAACATATTCGTAATTCGTAATTCGATCCCAGTGCCATACAACCTTCATATTGTACATCGTTTCAAATATTCAAACTGTCCCTCTGTTTATATCACTAGAAATAGCATAAGTAAGCATAAACGTTTTCTCTCCCTTTCTCACAACCTGAACAATAGGTTACAGGTACAATGGTTGTGGTGATCAAAAGATCAAAGTTTCATGTACATGAGCTGAAGAAAAAATTTCCTTCATGGTATGATTTAAAACAGGAAAATACTATTTCAATTCTGGAAAATGAGTTCAACACAAAACAGAACATTTAAAGCCGTTTAAACATTCAGTGCACTTCATTTCATTTTTCCTTTCGTCATTATGACGTACATTTGCCACATTCAGAAAACAAAGTCATTTTAGCCCAGTACGAACAGCTACAGGTGATGCCTTTTTTGACAATACTCCTGTAAGCATTTTACCAACAGTATCCAGGTCTCGTCAGGATAACTTCCGTACTTTTCAAATGCTAACATAATATCTGAAAACAGAGTTGCCTCCCTTTGACCAGCTACCGTAAACGTGGTATGCATTATTCAACCTTTTCTATCCCTGGCATTGTCTACAACTGACTTTGTTGACTTGATGATACAAGACAGGATTATGTTTGTATCGGCGGTGGCAGTACGGCTTGCGATAACATTTAATTGAAATGAAATCTTGATAATTTGAGATCGGCAAGGAACAATCACCATGTTTCGTCAATGTCAGGTGTGAGTGGGGCTGAATCTTATTTCCTTTCTAATTAAATCTCCAGTGTGTGTGAGTGAGTGAGTTGGGTTCAACGCCGCTTTTAACAGTATTCCAGTAATATCACGGCGTGACAGCTTAATGTCAGAGGAAAGCCCGAAGTGATGCAGGTCTCAGACGTTTACTACTTCGGTGAAACCCAAAAGCACTGATATGGTGCTAACAAACCTAGAAACATAATCTGGCCGAACCGGGATTCGAACCCAAAATCACAGGTTTCTGGCGTGCCAAAGGGACGCAACTCTGCACAGCAAAAGGCGGCGCCTGAGACGACTGGGCCACTCGTAACCCGAAAATCTTCAGACCTGACTTCAAAAACAATATTCAGTATACGTTTGCCGAGCATAAATAAGCATACATTTTTATTTTTTTTCCCTTATTTGATTCATTCTCTTTAGAGGTGAGCAAGGCAACATGAGGTTTGAGGTTTAACGTTGCGTTCAAGAATATTGCACTTATATGAGGTGACGTGCATGCACGCGTGTGTGTATATGTATGTGTGTCTGCTCATGTCGTTTTTACAGAACAAGCCACTGATACACCATGCCGAACTTTTAACATGAATACCCCACTCTGACACTGTATACTGACCACAAATGGACCAGTCTTATCCCCTTAATGCTGAGCGCCAGGCGGGGTAACAAGAGTACCATATTTTAACGTCACTGGGCAGATACTCTCTCTCTTTACGCAGATGCTTAACGAAGTTCAGGTGTGGTATACATACCCTCAATATACAATTATACAGACACTCCAAAGATAATGATGTTTTAACATCGATGTGTCCTTTCTGCAAATATGACCAAGAAAATGAATACCATGTTTTATTGATATGTCCAGTATATGAGGATATAAGAATCAAATACCTGCCTGACTATTATTACACGAATCCATCACAAAGAAAATCTGTACAGTTAATGAACAGCAAAAATAGCCATATTCTTCTCAGACTTGTGTGTGTTTATAAGATATTTGAAAGAAGGATAATACATTGAATATAAATAAAACTGTGTACACCATATTTAGCTACAATCTAATCAGTATACAAGTGTTGCTTCACGGCGAATTGTTAACAACAAAATGTCATTGTGCTATTGGCCTCATGGCCACACATACGAAATAAGTCTGTCTGATACTCTACCCATACGGCAATGGAGGCGGTCTAGCCCACTTTATTTCGGAGCAAGGTATTTACAAATGCAATGGTGTATGATGACAATTCTAGCAGGCTGTCTACCTGTATACATATTCAGATATATACTCATAAAGGAACAATCGGACCCAATTGCCTCGAACTCCTGGGGACCAAAGAAATAGTTCGACTTATCCGAACTATTTGAATTCGACCTGGATCGTGATAAGTTTTACCTTTTAACTTTGGGGACTTTAAATTGAACTCAAAACACCCATGTCGAGCATTCAGGTAAAAATACTATAAATATGGTAAGATTTTGGACTGTGATTTCGCCTGGACTCGTGGAATCGGCACATCCGAGTTCAAGACTTTGGGGTTCGACTGTATATGTACGTCTGCATAATATCATACGGATTGTCATATGTTTGTCACATGAATGAAACAGGTGACATTTTAGAAATTAAAATTAATCGTTACTATATGTTTATACTGTATGGCACAGTGTTACGAGGGAATTTCCGAATTGAAACGCGAAGGTTAACTTAGAAAACGGTTCAAACTATATTGCCAAATCAGTAAATCAGCACAAAATATAAATGAATAAAAAACAACTTCTATTGAACAACATAATTGTAGGTCTACAGTCACAAAGGGGTTATACAATGGGTCAACTATGGGAAATACATAACAGGCCATTTAACTAATGCAGCACTAACAAGAGTTATCTGATGATAAAAGTATATTAATTACACCATGTACGTTAGTACAATAGTGCTTCCAACATCATTCGCTCCTTAGCTACGTTTTCAGATACACAGTTTGTAATAAAAACGATATCTTACGGGGATTCGTTCAGTGATCTATCACATAATATGTCACATAAGAATATGTCAGATATTATGGAAGAATGTAATACTGGTTGGTTTTGCCCATGACTATATAGTCTGTATTTGTTTAAGGGACACAGCTCAAAGAATTCTATTTGATCTTAGCATTTTCATGTGTGCCAAGACATCATGGAAATTAATAGGATAAATTGCTTTGAAATAAAACAATCATTATATTCCTGAATATGAGGTCACCGTGAACATACTTTAAAGTCTATATTGCATGTACAACAGGTTACATGGCTTCGTATTGGGGGTGAGACTTCACAACTCTGACACTGGAAATGGTGACACAAACAAATCAAAGTGACAATACCGACTATGATAGAAAGACACCCACGTGTTCCTGCAAGTACATATTTTACACAGTGACATGTAGCTGCAAACATTCATTGTGTACGTCAATCTGTACTCACTCCCACTAATTTCAACAAAACACTTTGCTTTAAGAAAGTTCGGAACACACTGAAATCTGCATATGTCCAGTTATAAACATTTGTAAGAAACTGTTATGTAATCTTCTAAACATTAAAGTTAGCCATGTTCCTAGAATTTGTAACGTACAATGGGTTTTTTATGGAATCGAGATACATAGCGAAACGTCAAAACTACATGTACATGAATCACTCCCACTACTTTCAACATAACACGGGGGTACGCGTGGCCCAGTCGTCTAAGGCCCCGCGATTCGCTGTGCAGAGTTGCGTCCCTTGGGCACGCCAGAGACCTTTGATTGTGGTTCTAAGTTTGTCAGCACCATACCCGTGCTCTTGGGTTTCACCGAAGTGGTAAACGTCTGAGACCTCCATCACTTCGGGCTTTCCTCCCACATTTAGCTGTCACGCCGTGATATAACTGGAATACTGTTAAAAGCAGCGTCAAATCCAACTCACACACTCACTCGATTCAACTTAACACAATGCCCCAGGAAAGTTCGGTACACTGAAATGTGCATATGTCTAGTTAGGAACATTTGAAAGAATCTATTATGTAGTCCTCTACGCAACGTAAAGTACTTTTTTCGACATGAAGTTAGCTATGGTCCTCGCATTTGTAGAGTAAAATGTTTGTTTTTTATGGAATTGATATGCTTACCGAAACATCAATGCTACATCGACACAAGTGACAAATAACTCGTTTTTTCTGCAAACCAAATTCGGACGACTGACTCCTAAAGCAGGTTGTAAAACTGTATATGTATACATGTACTGTATAACTGGACACCACACTAACAATGATAACTCCTTTCTAGACCACTTTTAGAGCTGCTGCAGCTCTATCTTTTCCCCAGACTCAGTGTAGTGAATGATGACATTCTCAGAATTACTAGTGTTATCTGAACTAGGCACTGTGTCACCAACTACTGGAGCATGGACATAGGTGGGAACATGACTTGAGTTTCCATATATGTCTTCTGATCTTTGATTGGGTGAACGTATCTCCATGCGTGCAGGATCTGTATGGAGGTTGTTAAGATTTCCGTTTATATGATATGGTTGGGATGACTGCAAAGCGATCTCTTCCATAACACTTTGTCTGACTGTGGAAACTGCTTGTCCCCGTTGACTCGGAACATAAACCCCTGGCAATTCTACTGATGTGTGGTTCACGCAGCACGCTGATGTTAGTGGTGTGGATGTAAGCCAACCGCCATTGTTATAGCTTCCGTGGGGAAATGACGATGATTTCATAAGAAACTGGCCCTCGGTTGTCACCCTGAAACAATATCACATGCACTTGACACAGTATTTCAGAGAAAATAGGATTTAATTAAAATAGTGATGCTATTGTGACATATAATACAAAATCAAGATGTAAAAGCCTCCAGCGCTTTCAAATTCGTATCTAATGAAAAAGACTCCAAACTAAATGGAAGCCCCATGTACTCATAAACGTAAACCAACGAATCATTCAATATTATACACAGTGAAGCCTATTTAAGTTCAAATATTGGTTAACATTATTTCAGTGTTTATGCAAAGTCCCAATTGACATATGTAGGCCATGGAAAATAAGGTTTCACTTGGAACAAATAGCAATAGAGTTGATTTCACCACAACGCATTTCTACAAGGTCCCCAAAACAACATACTTAAAGTCCCAAGCAATCCCAGTTTGTCTAATTTACATAATCCAATATGGCAACCAACTGTCAATAGTATTTTCCATATTTCAGATGAGGTTCAATGTTTTGATGACAAACAGCATGTGTTGTGTTGCAAAATAGCCATATTATGTTTCTAAAAAGATATTCACAGCTATTGAATCGTTTTCGACTATTGACAAATCTACAAAACATCAAGATGGCCGGCAATTTCAAGATGGCCGACACATTTCCTAAATATGAGTTCATACTGTTGAAGCTTATATCTCTGAAACAGTGTGCTGGGACTTATATGCATAAAACTTGTCACTCTAAATGACTGGCCCCCAAATCCAAGATGACCTCCAAGTCATGGACAGACATGGAATATCAATACACTGTTGATCTCTCAGGACATATTTGATTGATTGATTTGGGACTTTTAGTATCTTGTTTTGTGGGCCTTGTAGAAATACTCTGTCCATATTCTTTTTTAGCTGAAATTATGATATATGTCTGATGGTACTGTCCTCTTCGAGGTCTCATATGGTTATTTGAGGTTTCAAAACTGTTCTGCAAAACAGCGTATACAATATATGTGTTTGGGCTGTCAACTCAAGCATCATTTCCACATTGCTCTTACCTATCTGTAATTGTCCTATGGTTGGTTGTCAGGTCATGTATATTTGTTGCCTCAGTTATATTCCTTGCAATATCATCGTGATGTTGTGCCTCTGCTTTTTGTAAAGCAGTTTCTTCTTTATCGTCTTTCTCATAAACATTTGCCTTGTTCTGTAATAACACCTCCACAACCTCCCTATGTCCCTGGTAGGCTGCATCATGTAGAGGTGTGTGGCCATTATTACGTTTCTCATTCACATTTGCATTGTTCTGTAATAACACCTCCACAACCTCCCTGTGTCCCTGGTAGGCTGCAAGATGTAGAGGTGTGCGGCCATCATCACGTTTGCCATCCACATTTGCCTTGTTCTGTAATAACACCTCCACAACCTTCCTATGTCCCTGCAAGGCTGCATGATGTAGAGGTGTGCGGCCTTCCTTGTCTTTCTCATCCACATTTGCATTGTTCTGTAATAACACCTCCACAACCTTCCTATGTCCCTGAAAGGCTGCATCATGTAGAGGTGTGCTGCCTTCCTTATCTTTCTCATCCACATTTGCCTTGTTCTGTAATAACACCTCCACAGCATCCCTATGTCCCTCGTGGGCTGCATCATGTAGAGGTGTGCTGCCTTCCTTATCTTTCTCATCCACATTTGCATTGCTCTGTAATAACACCTCCACAGCATCCCTATGTCCGTGCCAGGCTGCATCATGTAGAGGTGTGCTGCCATCATCACGTTTCTCATCCACATTTGCATTGTTCTGTAATAACACCTCCACAGCCTCCCTATGTCCCTCGTGGGCTGCATCATGTAGAGGTGTGCTGCCGTCCTTATCTTTCTCATCCACATTTGCATTGTTCTGTAATAACACCTCCACAACCACCCTATGTCCCCCGTAGGCTGCATCATGTAGAGGTGTGCACCCATCATCACATTTCTCATGCACATTTGCCTTGTTCTGTAATAACACCTCCACAACCTTCCTATGTCCCTGCCAGGCTGCAATATGTAGAGGTGTGCGGCCATCATCACGTTTCTCATCCACATTTGCCTTGTTCTGTAATAACACCTCCACAACCTCCCTGTGTCCCTGGTAGGCTGCAAGATGTAGAGGTGTGCGGCCTTCCTTATCTTTCTCATGCACATTTGCCTTGTTCTGTAATAACACCTCCACAACATCCCTATGTCCCTGCCAGGCTGCATCATGTAGAGGTGTGCTGCCATCATTACTTTTCTCATCCACATTTGCATTGTTCTGTAATAACACCTCCACAACCTCCCTGTGTCCCTGGTAGGCTGCATCATGTAGAGGTGTGCGGCCATCATCACGTTTGCCATCCACATTTGCCTTGTTCTGTAATAACACCTCCACAACCTTCCTATGTCCCTGCAAGGCTGCATCATGTAGAGGTGTGCGGCCATCATCACGTTTGCCATCCACATTTCCCTTGTTCTG
Source organism: Haliotis cracherodii (assembly GCF_022045235.1). Lineage (NCBI taxonomy): Eukaryota > Metazoa > Mollusca > Gastropoda > Lepetellida > Haliotidae > Haliotis > Haliotis cracherodii. The sequence goes on along the minus strand of NW_027266268.1, from coordinate 31,764,305 downwards.
TAATAACACCTCCACAACCTTCCTATGTCCCTGCCAGGATGCATCATGTAGAGGTGTGCGGCCTTCCTTATCTTTCTCATCCACATTTGCATTGTTCTGTAATAACACCTCCTCAACCTTCCGATGTCCCTGCCAGGCTGCATCATGTAGAGGTGTGCCGCCATAATTGTCAGTCACATGACTTATTCCCTTGTTCTGTAATAACATTTTAACAACTTCTGTATTCCCATATATACATGCTAAATGAAGTCCAGTTTCACCCTTCTTGTTTGGCGTACCAATGTCCACTACTTCCTGCAACAGGTAGCTTACAATGCTAACATTTCCAACTGCACATGAGTAATGGAAAGGTGTTGATCCTTCAGGACCTATGATATTGATGCTACGTTGACCCTTCTTTATAACTATATCCATGATATCTTTGCCCTTTTGACACATGGCTGCATAATGTACATATGTATTCTTTCTTGAACTGTTCTTGTTCTTGCTCGTCTTCATCAAATGTGACAATCTGGAAGCCACCGAAGACAACCCACCCATACAGGCAATGTCCAAAAGTGAACATTTACCAAACTTTACTCTCAGATCATCTACAACTGCCAACTGCAGTTTGATGATAAGAGGTCTTGGGAGTTCGGGTAGCGTCATACACAACGTATCCAACTTCCAGTTATTTTTGGAACACAAGTTATCGAAGTTGGCCAAACTACTCCCAAAGCAACTTCCAAACAAAGCTTCCTGTCTGTTCTTTACCTTAAACTGAACACTGTTCAATGCTTTCTTCAGCAAATTCGAGTTGTCTGTGATGCTCGCCCAAAACAGAAAGGAATATCCATATATAATGTCATTTTTTGACAATACTTTCAACAGTTCAGATCTGTCCTTGTTTAGATTTTGCAAGAGATTCTCCCAAACCATATTAACAAATGCCTCTACCTGGAATAGGGAATGCATGCACACAAAGGCAAACTTTCTGTCACGTACAGCTGTAGAAAACCGCTTCGCTACAATATGCAGATCATCATGTTTCAATTTGATTTTAAAAGGCACATCTAGTTGTTCCTCTTCGGTTGGATCACTGCTAGATGTCACATAACGAAATATGAACTCGAGATCCATCCTTTCAACCAACTGTCTCACATCACTGAGCAGTATTTCTCTTAGCTTTATTGCTACTTCATGATTTCTTATTCTATATGAGCCTGCTTCATGATGGAGACAGCATCCCGCCAATTGGGATAAAATAGGTTTCATCATATTTTCAGTGTATTCTTCTTCATTGATGTCAAAAACCTTTAGTGCCCAAACAATATATTTTTTGTAGGTTTCTCTTTCCACGCGAGTCCCTGTGTCAGACCCTGCCCATAGCATCCTCTCCTCCAGGTTATTCTCCGCCAAAGCAACCACTAACAAGCACGCCATCTCCTGCTTATGCAACAGGTGCTGACCCAAACATGGATAGTCCTGTGTATCTGTGAAAACAAATAACGTTTGTAAGAAAGCAGTGTACAACATTGCACATGTAGATCTAAAATATAATACCTTACGTAACGCCTTACAATTACGTAACATAGTAATGATCTCCAGAATGCATACTTTCATCACTGGCGACAGCACAGTCGTTTCCTTCATGTGTTTCATGTCCATCCTCTTCATGAATAGTTGGACCTCCTTGTTCTGTTGTCATTGTACAGCTATTTTCCAGTACATCTCTTGTCTCCAGCGTTACAGTTTGAATTTCGTTTGTGACATTACCCTGTCCATCAACTGCCATCATGTGATTTCCTCCACCCTGTATATCTCCCTTGTCCTTGGCATACTGTAGTATCCTCTGAAGCACATACAGCCTGTATTTCTCAACGTGACAGTTCCTCATGATGCCTGGAGACTTCTCCGACAAAATTGCATCAGCAGCCTGAGAATATGAAAGTTAGAAATGAAAAGGTATCTTTCATACGTGGTTATTGAGACACATGTTGCCTTTCATATCAAAAACATAGCTTCAAACCAACCTACCATCAGAACGAATATCCCACAGCTGTGTCCATCAGACTGTTCTATCACTGGGTACTGTTTCTTCATCCATGACTTGCTCCCTTCCTTAGACGTAGATTTCAAGTGGTTTACAAAGAGCCTGAGGAATACATGTATATTACTCGATGGCGATAACGTCTTCAACTCATGTGGACTGGTGTTCATGTAAAGGTAGAGCAGAAGGTAAATACAGCAGTGCCTTTAATATCCGGTCCTGGCATTTCTGATGTTCTCTCCTGCTTTGTCCATTATTAGGTTTAATGTTAGCAAATACAGATGTTATGGTTTAAATGAATGAGTGCAGTAACTGTATTTATGGCGTTTAAATCATTCACACAGTGTACCGATTTGAGGAACTGAGTAACCCTGTGAACAAGTTGTTCTATATCTTCTACCCAAAAGGAAAAGCTACAAATGTGAGTGTATCGAGAATTTTTCGATGGGTCTTATTCACATTCATGTTTGTTTTTGACAAATCAACATTTCAACATTTCAAATTGAATAGCTTGGTTTTAACATTTATAATGTACAGCCACACGTTGTTGTTTTTGTATCTACCTCTAGTGTTGTACAAATAGGTCTTCCACATCTAAGGCGGGTTTAGAATTGACCACGCCCACTGTTCTGTCCACCTACCTCCAGTGTTCTACAACTTTGTCCTCCACATCTAAGGAGGGTTTAGAATTAACCACGCCCACTGTTCCATCCTTGACATTAGCCACCAGTAGCACCCAATGTTGATTACGTGGCATGTTCACTGGCATTAAGATCCACGTGTAGTTTGTCAAATTTTCCTGAAAGTTCACAACAAATGCCTTTCCGGTGTACGATCAATATATCAAGAAACACGTGCTTCACATAAGATGGATATGATGCAGTAACAGAGATATAAGTGAATTGGTATCATGAACTTGGAACTTAGAACTTCTAAAGACCCCTCTCTGACAACCAGATTTTCACTTCGTAAAATAATATGTAGCAAGATGAATATGTTCATGTGCAATATCTGCTTTTGTAACTGCATATTGAAAACGAATAGCATTATGATCAAAGGGGTTACGGGCTTTGACTCAATTGAAACACATTGCAGCATATGGTCGCTTCGTGCGCACAATTGCAGGTGACAACTACTAGCATACTGAATACGCAATCATGGCATAGACGAATCATATGTTATCACAAGTAATATACAATTACTGCAAAGTATCTTTCGAGTCTTGCCCATGTTCATGGTAGGGTGGACATGCAATGGTACACTCGGAATGAAAGAATTATAAGAAATATAAAAATCTCACGTCACTCACATCTTCCCCCCTTATCCTGTCTGTGTACTGTCCTGCCTCCCAAAGTAGGATTGTCTCTGTAGGCAGCACCAGGCAGTGGAAGCTGACACGAGAACACCACTCTCCCTCCAGGAGGTGCAGGTATGTGTCCATGATCTGGACAGGTAAGAGTTCATTGATTAGAATGTTTATTATACTGTTTAATCGCCCAATGCTTTCGCTTCAAAGGGAACGCTTGTAATTTCAAATCAAAGTAGGATCCGCTGCACATCACATATCCATCATGAAGAGAATATCTCGGCTGTTAGCAATGACTGACAATTGAACTGATGATGTACTAGATTTTGTGCACAATGCCCATAGCAGGTGAGTAGTGTTATCATTGCAGAATCGAGATGCATGGCAATGAGTTGATAATTAGCACTATTATATGAATTGATAGTTAACTAATACTGGTGTAAAAAGAAGAAACCGTCAAATGTTGCTGTATTAATCTTAAGATGGGGGCTCAGTGGTCCAAGGCGCCGCATTTCGTTTTGCAGATTCGCCATTGGAATCAACAAAGTGGTTAACGTCTAAGATATGCACCACTTTCTTCATAGTTTAATCCGACTCACCATGACACAACTGTTCAAAGAGGCGTTTAACCAAACTCAAGCTCTAGCTCGCCTACCTCAAGGCACTATCAATGAGTAGTAGGTGACTGAACCACTCACCACCCTCACGCCCCCAGTTAATATCTAATACTGACATCATTTGATGAAATCGAAGGCCTCCCATGCTCTATGAAATGATTTTCTTGGATGATTAACTACGCATGTAGTTTGTGTGATTGTGTAAATAGAGCAGATGGACAACTTACTTCATCTGTCAGCCACTCTTTGGTTTCCAGGCGAGACAGAACATCTCCTCTGATGGTGTAGCAGCCAACTGTGTATGTACACTCACGTGACAAGCGGATGTCCTCTTGTACATGCTGCAGGTGTAAAGGAGGATCCTCCAGTGTTTTCACAAAGTCCTGTACTTCTGTTCTGGTATGGCATGCTCCAACAAGTACTGCTGCGATGAGGTTTATGTAAACTGACCGGTCTTGGTTCAAGCTCAGAACGTCAGTATTTACAGAACATTTAACCCAGTTCCTTGCTTTAATTGCATCTAGATTCCAGTTCTTGTTTACCTCTTCAATGAGTGACAAGCACGGATTGCCTTTGTTGGTACAGTCCTTGTTCCAGAACCTAGATAATGCTAGGACATGTTGCACGACCCTTATCACATCACGATTTCTTTCTACTTCTTCTAGAAATGTGTACAGATAAGCGTAGTGTGTGTTAGTGACACAGGTTACAATTGTGTTGTCATTTTCAAGTTGAGGCTGCCAACGGGGTTTCTTGACAGGGGAGCCTGACGTTGTACCCAAAAAATCAATGTCATCATCACCTCTATGATCTCCTGTCCTGATGCGTTTTTGATTTGTGTCATGATCATTCTTTGTTTCAGTCTCTGACACCTTTGCTTCATTCAATGTTACACCTAGAATAGTGTTTGACTTACCGTTGTCTTCCAATTCTGTCGGTGATGAATGGTCTTCAGGGTCCAGGTTGGAGTTAGTGTTCTCCGTGACACCTGACTGCACAGCTCCACCAGTTGATTCTACTTTCCTACATTTACTGTCACCTGGGGAATGAAGTGTCTGTTGACTACGCTTTTTTCGTTGAGGAGCAGGCTGTGCTTGTGTGTGGTCCCCGATATATTGCACAAGGACGTGTTTCAGAGGCTGGTTGTACAGATATGAAGCTTCTCTGACAAAGGCCCTTGTTGTCGCCTTGTCCTCGGTGTAAGCCTTGTGGTACTGCTTCACTACGACTGGACTTGAGCCAGGCTGCTTCCGGGTTCCATCACTTCGGAAGTGATATTTGTCATCCTTCCAGATATCTGCAAATATAAATTAACATCATAACACTGAAAACAATGTTGTAATCCTGAAGATGAACTATCCCTCAAAAAGCTTTGTTTGTTAGTGTGTCATCTGTGATGTAGATGTTAATTAATAAAACTGTGAACAGTCAATAGTGTAACATAACTCTAAAATCAACCCACCTTAATGCCAAATCAGCTGTAAGGTCATGCATAAATATGTTGTGTTAGAGGTTGTGATGATAAATACCATGTCCTTTTTTCCTTCCCTGAGATGCAACACGATACATGATTCTTGTTTAGCCCATATTGATTAATCCAACAATGGATTTTCTACAAGTTGACATCAAGCAATGTTCATTATTTAAGTACACAATTGTTGTAAAGGGGATGGTAAGAGTTCATAAGAAAAACATAGATAGAAAATATTGCAAAAGAAGTCGTTTTAACAATGATACAGACAAATAAACTTAATTCAGTCACTTACTGCATGACAATCACTTGTCAACAATATTAGCGAACATAAAACCGGTTATCACAGGGCTGTACAAGGAAGCTGATGCCAGGGCAGGGTGACCCCGACGTCAAGCAGACTATTACTAATAACGTACATGTATATGAATGTGGCTTTGAGGACATTGATCATGTGTACTTAACAACCCCAATGAATTCAAATTGTGTAATAAATAATATCAGCTTTCCATGAAATATTAACATTGTTCATATGTATTAATCCCTGACTCATGGTAATATTAAGCCTGAACACAACTGCCTCACCTTCTCTCATTCCCGAGGTTATCTTATAGAGGTACACCTCCCCTCCCTGGGGTGTGGCGGGGGCAGTCTGGATGGTCTTGCTCTCATCTGGACTCCTCAGAATGTTAACAATCTCCTCCACTTTAAGGGCTGACGTTCTCCCTGTAAGGTAAGGCTCGGGTGGTTTCAAATGGGACGCCATTTTGTAAAGTTATTAATATACCCATGAGTCACACAGCCGTGATACATAATCAGTTGTTCACTTGAACCTGTAGATGACAAAAGGTTATGTGCTGAACTACACCCAAGCATGAATATTCATTATGTACCCTGTATTTGTCTACGCATCAGTGTTGGTCTTGTTATAACGCCTCAGGGCTTCATAAACGCCTCTCCTTGTACCGCAGGGGACGTTCTGTTATTGGTTTGTTGTTCTGTGTGTGGCTTGCGGGGAAAAATAAAGCGAGTCTGCCCAGAGAGCGGAAAATAGGTGGTTCGAGCCCTGGCCGCGTCTTACCAAACGACGTTAAATGATGTTAACCTGCATTATTTCTGCAGTACACTTGTGACCATATTTCAAGATGAGCATTGTACATGTCCGAGTAACAATCCACAAAAGCGTCAGTCTTCGTGATCAGGTGAATCCACTTAATATACATACTTTATTGTGGTTTCAAATCAGGTCTTGATCAAAATATAACATAATATTACAAATAACAAAATTGTTGTCTAGCGAAATGAGTAGGGACATGTTACTCAGTTAGAAACCTATTGTTTATAAAGGTTTCTGATATTGTAACAATGACCTCTGTTGATCTTTATTGCCTGGTTCAACCTATGCTCACTGAGAGAATGAGTGAGTGAGTATGGTTTTACGCCGCTTTTAGCAATATTCTAGCAATATCACGGCGGGGGACACCTGAAATGGGATTCACACGTTGTACCCTTGTCAGGAATAGAACCCGGGTCTTCGGCGTGACGAGCGAACGCTTTTACCACTGGGCTACCCGACCGCCCCCTGACAGATTGAAATCCACGTCACCGAAGATGTTTTTTTTAACAATTTTCATAATCACCTGTACCCCAACTTACACAGATAATTATACTTTATAATAATGTCTACCTCCATTGAAGTATCCCAGCATTGTCATTGTTCTAATGTTGAAATTTGGTTGATCTGAGTTTGCTTACTTGAAAAACAGTGTATCAACATTGTTTCAACTCCGTTCGATATTGATATCATCCATAACAATTTTGTCTTAGATATTAAAATTGTTTCAATCTGACTTTCAAAAATGAAAAGTAAACTAAAAATCAATATTTCATAAAATATTTCACAGGTTCTTTATGAAATATGTGTTTTTGTTGTTAGTTGGAGTCAATATATTTAGACTCCAGACGTTTTAGACGTAAACGATAATGATTAAGTAAGAGTCGGAAGGGAAAAACTAGTAAAGTTGAATGAAGTCAAGGCAAATTTTGACCGCCTCCGTGGTCTAGAGGTAGAGCGTCCGCCCGGAGAGCGGAAGGTCCGGGGTTCGATCCCCGGCCGTGTCATACAAAAAGACGTTAAAAGATTGTACTTGTTGTTACCCTGTCTGGCGCTCGGCATTAAGGGGCTAAAACAAGGACTGGTCGGCTCGGAGTCAGTATACTGTGTCTGAGTGGGGTATTCATGTTAAACTGTGGCATGGTATCTCAGTGAGCTAGCACTATAACTCGGCATCAGTCCAGACTAGTACAAGCAGCCACACACACACGTACATGCACGTCGCTATATAAGTGCAATAATCTTGGACGCAACGTTAAACCCAATTTCACCTCACCTCAAGGCAAATTACCAGATGATTCTGTACCCAGATTCTTCAAGACAAGACATGTGCCATATCCGCTCCAGGAGGATGTTGAAGCTGATCTGGAGAGACTTTGAACAGTCTGGTGTCATATCCAAGCTTTGATCTCGGTGATTTGGACGCACCCATCTTTCCCATCGTTAAAACATGACCAGGTCAGACTATGTGGATACTTTAAGATCACTGAAAACCCAGTGCTGCTGACGCATTCAATGCGAAAGGTAGACATTATTTCACGAAGATAGACCTGAAGGGAAGGAAAATTGGGTTTAAGGTCACGTCTAAGTTTAGTACACTTACATAGCGACGTGCACGGACCTTCCGCTCTCCGGATGGATGCTCTATCACTAGACCACAGAGGCGGTCTAGTGATAGAGCCGTGTGGCAGAAGTATTGTTTTAGTGCAGCGTTAGGTGAGTAGAAGGTTATACAGATACAGCAGGGCATGTTTACCCTTTCATGAGGACCTGGTGTCATACCTGATTGATTTTGTCTCTGATCATTTGCACAATTTTGCATTTACGCGCTGAGGAACCTGTTTCGGCACATAAGAGAGACTGTTATTCTCTGGCTTAGACGATTTGAATTAAAAGGTAAGTGGGTAAATAGCGGTGGGTGACAGGGTTGACAGGGTTGACCAGATTGATGTACATCTCGTTCGTTCGTTTGTTTGTTGTTTAACGCCACACTCAGCAATATTCCAGCTTTATAACGGCGGTCTGTAAACAATCGCGTTATGTAGCCAAGTATCTACGTAGTTTACACTTGGGAAACTCTAAAACGTTGAAATAGCGAGTAGCCATACTGGAATCAATGAGTTTCCTGGATATAATGTGCAGCGGTAGTATCTTAGCTGAACCGTAAACAGTATTGCAATCAATTATTTTCTTGTGGATGTTTACTTCTTTGAGTCAGTTGTTAAATTTCATTTTCAACTTCCCACACACAATGACATGCAGCCCTTAACACTCTAAGGATATTTTCGCCCACTAAATGATATTATGAAATAAATTAAATGCCATGTGCAGAAGCTGTTAATCTTGTCAGTTACACCTCCCCGGGAAGGATACTGCATGCACACTGCTGTCACATACATTAACCAAACAACATAGCTGCCGGAAAGGTTCAGCTTAATATTGTCCACATATGACGCCTTAAAATTTTGTATGGCTTCGCAGGCCCTGTTTCCCTAAGCGATCTTAGCGCTTAGACTGTCGTAGGTCTATGCTAAAGTGTGGGAGTTACGGTCGTCCTGGTGCTACGATCGCTTTGTATGAATGACGGGTGTTACTGGTAGGACAGGACATGCTTACCCTTTCCTCGAACACCTGGTGTCATCATTGATTTTCAGTCGTACATTCATATATTTATTTATTCTCGTGCATTGACAATTATATATTGTGGAACGGAACCCTACCTTTAATCTTAACCTCAATCGGTGTCATAGTGTACGAAAACCACTTGAGTGTGACATCGTAACTCCAACGAACCTTTTGCCAGTCACTGCTACAATGTATATACGCCGGTATGTGCATCCATGTAGCGACATATATTTATAGCCTTGCAAGGTTGACGTTTGTCGGATTTTCGGACCTAGATCGGTTCAAACACTGTACCGTGGTTGTCAAAGGGGCATGTGTAGTTCGTGATCAGGTGTTACGTATTAGTTTCATCAAGGAACGGCTGTAAGCCAAATCCTTAATAGAGCTTTGACTGCTCCAAATTAACTACCGACTGTTTGAGTATGTTTGCATTGAAAAAAAGCACCTTATTTATTCTGTATTAGAATAGTATCTTAATGCGTACGGGTGTGTTTTTCCTCATTATCTTATTTGATACATTTGCATCATAAATTTATTCCTGATTTCAAATACAAACTTTTGAAAAATGTGCCATGGCCTGTAATGTAATCCCCACTAAACTTCCTTTACATGAAGGGCGATAACACAGTGAGACACCATACACTGGGCTCGTATATATCTGTTACACAGCGCTAGGCTGGCTAGACTGCCAGGTCACATCACCACAATCTCTGATGACTCTTACATCATTTGAGGCCTACATTCTGTGTATTGGAAACTCGAGTTTGATACTATGTGTACACTATTGGTTCGATCGAATTAGTTGTGCGACAGGGACAATCCCTATTTATAGACAGGCGGACAATATATCTCCTGGCGAAGTCAAGTGTGTAGTGAATGAATATGTCAATACCTGACCCACGTTCTGTCGGATTTTTCGGATGAAAAGAAACATGTGCTGAGAACAACACCCAAATGTTTTCATGATTTGATGAAAGTAACACGCTTAAAGTAAACAAATAGATCATTTAATAAAACAAATATATTATTAATTATAGAAATTAAGTGCCAATATCGTAACATACCCGGAGGCCCCTTTACCTACACGTACACTCTGTAACCGCTGGGCTACCCACCGCCCCAGTATCAATGCACACGATGTGCATAATGATGATTCAACTCAAACCAACCAGTCGTTTAATGCACCTGGACTAGAAAGCTGGCCCAGTGAATGAAACACTTATTTACACCGTCATTGCTATTTCACCCACACACATACCCCAAGATTGAAATGGTTTATGAAATCCGAAAATCCGCAGTCCGAGAGCTGGAACAAGATTGTCAGCTGTGCCTCACAGGGCCTACAACAATTCCCGTAGAGCAAGCAGGGGGAATCCCCTTTCCCTATTCATATGTGTTTAATGTAGTTGTGTAAAGTTGTCATATTGTCGCGGCGACTGAGGGATACACATGTATGTTTCATTTTCTCACTAGACGTCGTAGATACAGGCAGCATGGGTAATATTGTTTCATACTGGTCAAGATTCAGATATCAGGTAATATTCCCTTCACGTATTTTCTTAACAATTAATGAATATGTACACGTGCAATTGCGACTTTATGTTTATTTATGCATACTATTAAATGTAACATTACCGTACTTCTTGTGACGCTACAACTCTCAATCGTGGTTTAAAACTGGTTTAAAGTTTACAATATGTGGGATCCAAGCGTCACCAGGAATATGCCTCATTGTGTTCATTTTGATTCCAGAAAATGTCCAAGACAGACGACCACATAACCTGCTATTATAACCATCAGCTTGAACTGAGAGGTACGTTCAGTCGCATTCATCGATTTACTAAATGTAAGATATGGATAGTGTGTTACGTTATGCCTTACCAGATGCAAGCTTGACATTATTCTCATTGTCTGTGCGTCCACCCAAACGTTTTCTTTACACGTTGTGGTACATTAACAATATGTTTTTCTCTTTGGTTTTTGAGTGAATTTAATCTTAAGATAAGTTAAAATAACGTAGAATATTGATAGGGAATTTAAAAATTGACAGTAAATATACAACACACACACACACACACACACACACACATGCATTCATGCACACACACATACACATGTGAACAGACCACCTCCGTGGTCTTGTGGTAGAGCGTCCGCCCGGAGAGCGGAAGGTCCGGGGTTCGATCCCGGGCCGCGTCATACAAAAAGACGTTAAAAGATTGTACTTGTTGTTACCCTGTCTGGCGCTCGGCATTAAGGGGCTAAAACAAGGACTGGTCGGCTCGGAGTCAGTATACTGTGTCTGAGTGGGGTATTCATGTTAAACTGCGGCATGGTATCTCAGTGAGCTAGCACTATAAATCGGCATCAGTCCAGACTAGTACAAGCAGCCACACACACACACACGTGCATGCACGTCGCTATATAAGTGCAATAATCTTGGACGCAACGTTAAACCCAATTTCACCTCACCTCACATGTGAACACATGCTTATTGTGAGATGATTCTTGTAGGTACAACACCCTGGAACCAAGCATATGCTGTGAATGAAGAGAGGCTGAATATCCCTGTATCTGAAAGAGATCTCAGCCTTGTTGCAAGTCACATTGGGATCTCTTCACGGGCAAGTAATAAATTGAAATAGTATTTACATAACATTTTCGATAAAGCAGCCTCAACTTAAGAGAGAGCGCATATATGAAAGACGTAGTCGATCGAAGCCATTCAACCAAACCAGTCTCCTGGTACAGGATATGGTAAATATATTTTTGAACATTTCACATCATTGGACCGGAAACCCGACACCTTCAATCAGACATTGTACGTTCAAACCGAACCTGTAGTTACTTACCTGTAGTTCACCAGTTACTTAATATCTGACACTTGTTCTGATGATCACTTCATCTATGTAAGGTGGGTACGATATCTTAACCATATAATGCCGAGTTTATTAGAGATACTGGGACAATGTTATACATGTATACTACAACCATTTTTCATATTCTTCTTTCTAACCTGCACATTCAGTTGATAATTATGAGGTTTTAGCAGATTTTCTTATATAATTATGAAAAAGATTCTGTCGCTTCTCTCTTCACATGCTCCCCCAGTCTTCGTGGGAGGCATCAGGAGTAGATGCGAGGTGACTGAATTGCCTCCCATGCACATCGACATCAATCTAACAGCAGAACGTTCCACTAGACAATTTGTTCAAAGGAAGTTCTTTGTTATGTACTCATATCTTAGTAAAGTATCATTTGTATCTATTCTGGCGGAAGTCAATTTTACCCTACGTATTAATCACTGCATGATTATCTTATGCACTATTGACAACTACACAGGTTCAAGTGTTTTGGTGCACACTTACATGATGAGACATGTGAATGTAGACAACCACGTATTATATCATTTCCTCAATATCCCAATCCACATCACTGCTCACATTTCCCCTCATTTCCTATGTACTGTGATCAACTTGAGTATGACATCATATATCCAACCAGCCTTCCCGAAAAGCCCTGACACAATGTATACATTCCGGTATGAACAGTTCCTCTAGCGACATATATTTATGGCCTTGTTCGGATTTTCGGATCAAGAATTTTTATCATGATCGATCGGTTTAAACAAGGTTCACTTTTAATGTATCAAATACCAGTGTCAGATTCCTATACACACCGATTTATACATATCGTTTTCCTTGGTAATATTGCTTTGAGCCACAAATATTATGTGCAAACACCTTCAAGGCCCTATGTCGGATGATATCATATGAATGTGTATACTAATAATTGACTATTTTAGTGTTTATTATTTATTGTCTGTAACATAGACTGAAGACAGAAGCATTTGTAATCGTAACCTCGAAGGAAATGTGATGGGGTGTATTTAATGGTTCTAGTATTTATCAAATTCTGAATACCGTGTATTGGTGATAAGGAACATGAGAACGACAGGCTCATCTACACCTGAGCTGATGAAGGAGACGAATGAACAAGTGAACTGAATACATCAAGTAGTGAAATGGTAACTATAAAAGGAATTTTGGTTGAATCTTGCTGTTAATATTTCTAGATAAATTAAAAGTATTAAACGAGGTTCAAGACAAGTTATTATAAGTAAATAAAACTTTTAATAATTGAAATCACCTTTACCACTCCAGCCTAAGTACATTTTGTACAATAATCGTTTGCAGCACAAGACGCAGTAATCAATAAATAATATTTTGAGTGAGACGTACAGTTTTACCCTGCTAAGATTCCAGCAATCACGGCGAGAGACACAGGACATCACACATTGTCCCCATGATGGGAATTTTAACTGGAACTTCGTTGTGTTGAGCCAACGCTTCAACGGCTTAGGTATCACACCATCCCAATGTCAAAATACAATCTGATTTCATTGAACATAAGGCAACATAAACAGGTTTATTATTTACTGCACCTGAACAAGACAGATGGCCAAGAATGGACAAATATCGATATGACTTATTGAATACTCTACAAGAAGACAGACATGAGACTCTTATGGATCACAATTTCTCTATTATTTGTAACGGCGTTTCAGGACTACTTCTTGTCCCTTCACCTGCATCATCACCGGCCTATTTTACCCATACCCATCAGCCTGATATGAAATCCTAAAGTCCGAACTCCGCGATCTGCGATCCGAAAATCGGTAGTAAGTTGACTGTAGCATATGCCTGTGACTGACAATGTACCACACTACATCTTGTCAACAAGTAGGGGAATCCCCTTATGCTGCTGCTATATGAAGACTGTCAGAACAGTCGACACTATCAGATTGTGTCAGCTGGCTGTGGGATACACATGTGTGAAGTAGAGGCATAATTACAGACAGCATGGGTAATGTTGTTTCATGCTGGCCAAGATTCCGATATCAGGTGGGTCAAGATGTTATGTATACAGCCATAGGCATATTTCACGTGCTTTCCCTATTCGAACATTAGCGTGTCAATGTTTATATTGCGTGTGTACATGTTCAAGTGAATTTGTCAATGCATTGTCTTGTTTAGATCATGGAAGATTATCCTTATTGTTTTATTGCTATGATGGTGTAGCTATCAATCGTGTTTAAAACTGTGTTTATTCGATTTCAGAAACTGTCCACCTCAGGGAACTCGATAAACTGCCAAAATGAACCCAATCTGACAGAGAGAGTTACATGTACGTTAAATTACATTGTTTGTTGTTTTGTCTGCTTGTTTGTTTTGTTTGTTTGTTGTTTTAACGTCGCACTCAGCAATATTCCTGCTATATGACGGTGATCTGTAAATAATCGAGTCTGGACCAGACAATCCAGCGATTAACATCATGAGTATCGATCTACGCAATTGGGATACGATGACATGCACCAAACATGTTAGCGAGTCTTACCACCCGATCCCGTTAGTCGCCTCTTACAACAAGCATAGTCGCCTTTTAGTTTGATGTTTTAGTTTTATTGAATTTAAACAATCTGCTTGTCTTATTATGTTTCAGGAAGTTGAGTTCTATGTGTACCAAATGACTTCTCTTTACGTTACTTTATGTATGTACCCTTTTTTTTTGTTTAGTGAAGCTTATTTGGATAATGAATGTGAACTGAATGTTGTAACATCTATCAAACAAAATGAACACAAGTAAATAGGTAGTTTATTGAGACCTTATTGTGAGATGACTTTTGTAGGGCCAACACACTGGAACCAAGCATATGCTGTAAATGAAGAGATGTTGGATACTCCAGTATCTGGAAGAGATCTCAGCCTTGTTGCAAGTCACATCGGGATCGGGTTCGAGTCTGTTGGCATCGAACTTGGACTTACTCTCGTGGTTATCGAACAAGTGACTTTTTCACATCCATGTTCACTATATATGCAAGTTGTACACATGCTTACAAAGTGGAAGGAGAAGAACGGGAGAACTGCAACCAGCCTGATCCTTGTCAGAGCACTGAGGAGTTGCAATGACAGGTGTACCATTGAGTGGGAGGAAATTCTCAACATCCTTCAGGGACCGTCCACCTTGTCTGTGTAATCACGTCGGAGAGCTGTATGCACATGACGCTGTCTTACTTTACGCTGTGAATACACGAGTGGGTATATAAGTAATGCTTCACTGAGTTTCCCCGACCACATACATAGAAATCATGCCTACATTTATGTTCTCTCATATACTAGCGCTGCACCGAATGCTAGGTTCACTGAGGCTTTTGTACATAAATTGGGATCCTGACTGATCTGAATGATTTTCTGTTTCCTCAAGTTGCACACTGAACACTCTTCATTTGAACATTAATATATTTTCCGTTTGTAATATAATACAGTGTGATTCTATTTGTATGTGTTGAGAATAAATGCTTTTAATAAATAGCTGTGATGCCTTTTGCAAAAACTTGTCTTTCTGTCTCTTGTGATATGTGAGGAAGAACTAGCGAGGGATGATTACATGCGCCCTAAACGTCATCCGTAATCCGAAAATCCGGAGACATAATTGTGTCTCACAATATGATTTGACTCTACAATGTACGGTCACCATTGAAATTCAAATTATTTGTGTTATGTTGCTCCAAGTGTACTGTTTATCTGTTGTCTCGTATTTTGAACAATTTCACAAGGAATTGCCGGTCGTAGAATCTTGCTGATTGATTACGGACGATCATTAGTGTTTTACTTTCTGAAGTAGCTGTATTCCATTTGTAAGAATATTTCCTGGTTTGAAGTTTGCAAATACTGGTCATGGGCTTTAGTGGTTCTCAGGTATGAAATCAAATAGAGATGATACCAGAAGTTCGCGAAAAGGTATCCTGTCCCACTGGTGGCACCCGTCACAGACAAGGAAATGGTTATCCTATCCAGTCCTTTACACTTTTACCATAAAACATTTAGACAACTATCGAAGGATAATGTGTGAAAGCTTTTGCATGCTGACTGCAAAGGGATAGCGGAAAAGATTGGCGTAATGACGAAACTTGTGTAAATACAGTTGTGACTGCACTCACATCTATGCACCATTGCAACAGATTTGTAGTGGTGAAAAATCTAGTTGTTTCGAAAATCCGATTTTATGTATTCAATATTATACCCTTTTAGATTCTACAAATAGCTTGATAAAGAGTTCGAATGACACACTTACAAGTAATGATCTCAATTATAGAGAAGCCTTTAATACTGTCACTTTCTTTATGCATGGAAAAGATCAAAATAGCAATGAGAAGTATATGAATGGATCACTGAAAATCAGTGATGACACCAGGTATTCCACAGAATGATTAGCATATAATGCTCTACCAGAAGCACCCGCCACTCTCATAAATTTGATAAAAGATGTAAGCTGTTTGTTGTTGCCAAATGCCGCCACCAGCAATACTCCTGACATATCACGGTGGCCTGTAAAGTATCGAGTCTCGACCAGAGAATCCAGGGATCACTATCATGAGCAATGATTCACGTCGTCGGGTTACTGCTCCACGCTGTCAACCAAGTCACCAAGCATGACCACCCGATCCATTTAAGTTAGTGAGTAAGGATGTGTGAAATCTCCCCGTAAAGGTCATAGTATGGGATAGAATTGAAAATCACTTTCACAGGCAGCATGTCATATTTAGTAAAAAAAATCTACCTAATTTCCTATTTCTGGAATGACTTGATCAGGCCTGCGATGCCAAACCTTGATTTAAGTTTAGCTTAGTTGTAAGAAAAATTTGTCTTTCCAGGAAATTTAATGATATGCACATGCGTTTAAGTACATAAGCAACAGGGAAATATGGATGACATGAGTTGAAGCTGAAGGCATATTGTTCCACGTGACATTCACTTTGAAACATTACTAGAACGCGATGTTTGTATAGTTTGTCCAATTTCTACACTAATGTACGTCACATATGCATTTTACTCTTGGGTTCAATATAATTGTCAAAAGCGGGAGTTTAAAATGTTACTTTATGTAAAATACCTGCACTCTAAGCATGGAAACCATTGAAATGAAATGCTATTTACATTGTACTTTTCGACAAAACAATCTCGGCTTCAGGGTATAGGACAGAAGTAGTCGAGACCCGGTACAAGAGACGACAAGAACGTTTGCTTGTCGGCGGCGATTGTGACGTAGCTAGTCCGAAAATCCGACACAGTCAATCAGAGATTCTCCGTTCCAACTGGATTTATTCACATGTCTATTCAAAAATATCAATGCATTTCAGAATAGTTATTCAATTGTCAGTTATTTAAGATCCGACACATGCTCTGCAATAACCAATGCGCACTTCAGCACCGTTACCTCAGTACCATATCTAAAACATATTATATTGAGTCTATTTGGGATAATGTGACATTGTTGTATACTGTAACCATTTTTCGATATTTCTCTTTGTAACCAGTACATTTAATTGAACAGGACGATATATTTGCAGATATTCCGTTATTATTACCCAGATATTCCTTTGTAACCAGTACATTAAATTGAACAGGAGGAAAATATTAGAAGATATTCCTTTATTATTACGCATGTCGCTTTTATCAAAACTTGATGTATAGGAAATAGATGTGAGATGATTCAACTGCTGTAAGTACAGATCGAGGTCAATGAAACAGTAGAAGGTTCCGCCTTGGCAATCAGTTCAAGTGAAGTTCTTCGCTATGTTGTTATATCCCATTGAGCTCTCAACGCAAAATGACCTGCTAATGTGTATAAGTTCATATCATATTATGTACTATTGAAAAGCAAACACATTCACGTGTATTGGTGCACATTTACATGACGAGACGATTTACTTTGGTTAACAGCATGCTTGTCTCATTTCTCCTGTATGCCAATCCACACCACCACTATTTTTCCTCTTATGCAGCTATTCATGCTTTCACGCCAATTCAACTCGTAAAATTTGCCCCATTAAGTATTTCCTGGATATGAAAACATGTGATCCTTTTCAAATTTCAGTTTTGCGAAGGAAAGATTCTGCAGAAACATCTTCATGACAAGTTTGAAGTTGTTGTTTGTCTTTTGTTCATTCAAACACACACACACACACACACACACACACACACACACACACACACACACACACACACACACACACACACACACACACACACACACACACACACACACACACACACACACACACACACACAGACACACACACGAACACACACACACACACACACACACACACACACACATACACTATTTTATCTGTATGTATGCCAAATGCCGATACCAGCAATACTCGAGTCTCGACCAAAGAATCCAGGGATCACTATCATGAGCAATGATTCACGTCGCCGGGTTACTACGCCACGCTGTCAACCAAGTCACCAAGCATGACCACCCGATCCATTTAAGTAAGTGAGTAAGGAGGTGTGAAATCTCCCTGTAAAGGTCATACTATGGGATAGAATAACAAATCATTTTGACAGGTAGCATGTCATATTTAGTAAAAAAAAATACCTTATTTTCCTATTTCTGGGATGACTTGATCAGGCCTGTGATGCGGAATCTTGATTGAATTTAAGCTTAGTTGTAAGAAAAATGTGTCTTTCCAGGACATTTGAATGATATGCACATGCGTTTAAGTACATAAGCAACAGGGAAATGTAGATGCCATAAGTTGAAGCTGAAGGCATATTGGTCCACGTTTCATTCACTTTGAAACATCACTAGAACGAGATGTTTGTATAGTTTGTACTGTTTCTACACTAATGTACGTCACATAATACTAACATTATATCCAGGAACACTAACGTGGATGTTAAGTGCTTTTTACCCCCTGGGTCAATAACATTGTCAAAAGGGGGAGTTTAAAATTTTACTTCATGTAAAATACCTACAATATAATTATGAAAACAACTAAAATGAAATACTACTCATGCTGTACTTTTCGATAAAAAAAAGTATAGGACAGGCGTAGTCGATCGGCAAGTCAATCAAGAGACGACAAGAACATTTACTTGTCTTGTGACTTAGCTAGTCCGATAATCCGACACAGTCAATCAGAGATTCTCTGTTTCAACTGGATTTATTCACATGTCCATTAAAAAATATCAATGCATTTCAGAATAGTTATTCAATTGTCAGTTATTTAATAATAACACTTCATCAACTGTAACGTTAGTATCATATCTAAAACATAATATATTGAGTCTATTTGGGATAATGTGACATTGTTGTACACTATAGCCATTTTCTATATTCCTCTTTGTAACCAGTACATTCAATTCAACAGGATGAGAGTATAGCAGATATTCCTTTATTATCACGCATGTCACTTTAATCACAACTTGATGTGTAGGGAGTAGATGTGAGATGATTCAACTGCTGTCTGTTCACATCGAGGTCAATCAAACAGCAGAAGGTTCCGCCTTCACAATCAGTTCAAGTGAAGTTCTTCGCTATGTTGTTATATCCCACTGACCTCTCAATGCGAACTGACTTACACACACAAACACACACACACACAAACACACACACACACACACACACACACACACACACACACACACACACACACACACACACACACACACACACACACACACACACACACACACACACACACAAACAAAAACAAAAAAACAAAAAAAACACACACACACACAGCCTAATGACGTTTCCGCCAACTAGTTCACATTGTGAAGTGAAAGTACAAGTCGGATTTTCGGATTTATGATGTATAGCATGCATTACCTCTCAGTCTTCTTAGTTGCTACACCCTGGGAAAGACCTCGCGTTCTCGCGTTTTGCTTCAATAAACGCCCGTCGATAAACACTCGGCGGTTTTGGTTTTCTGCAACAGTAATTTTTGTCGACAAGTTTAGGGAAATCCCCTTCACAAAGCCTACATATAAAGAGCAAGCGATTGAACGGACAGCAGATCAGTAAAGCAGAGGATAAAACGTATGTACAGAGCCGACAATGGGGAATTATTTGTCATCCTGGTCCGGATTTGGGTATCGGGTAGGTGAACTTTAATTATTAGAAACTAACGAGCTCATTGTTTGCATGTCGATGTGCACGTTTGTGGTTGCATGGTCTTATACAGTCTGTCTTTCTTTCTGTGTGTGTGTGTGTGTGTGTGTGTTTGTGTGTGCGTGCGCGTGCGTGTGTGCGTGTGCGCGTGCGTGTGTGCGTGTGTGTGTGTGTGTGTGTGTGTGTGTGTGTGTGTGTGTGTGTGTGTGTGTGTGTGTGTGTGTATGACAGCACGAAAAGTATATATGACATAAGCTTGCAACATTTAATTTTATACATGACATGTGATGGTACAAACATCTCCCTTCCAGAGACTTCACCAGCCACACAACCAGATGATCCGTTCATATAATCCATTGGTCACATTGACAGGTTCGTTTATTTAATGTCATTGAATATGTCCTTTTTATCTTGATCAATTTGATTATGTTAAATATACAATATGAACGTCGCATAATATCTTAAGTACACATATGCTATACCATGACGTGGAGAGAATATGTATTCTCCTCTGCATATATTAAGATGTACTATGTCTCGCAACATACTTTCCGTATTTGTTCTGATTTGGAAAGTGTTTGTTAAAATATAATTTTGAAAAGTCAAAAACAAAATTACACAAAACTCAAGACTCATCTATAATTTTATAAATCATTAATTTATTTTGTAGGCCCTGTAAATGAGGAAAGACTGAGAATTCCTGTTTCTCAGAAAGGTGTCAGCCTGGTGGCAAATCATATTGGTATCGGGTTTGAATCTATTGGAATCGAACTTGGACTCAATCTTGTGGTGATCGAACAAGGCAAAGTTTCACACCCACATTCACTTTATATGCAGACCTTACACATGCTCACCAAGTGGAAGGATAGGAATGGCAGATCTGCCACTGGCCTTGTGCTCGTCAGAGCGTTGTGGAGATGCAGAGGTAGATGTACGCTCGAAATGGATGCCATACTAAACATTCTCCAATCACCATCGACTTAGTGTGTCATTCGTAGTGCACACCTGACCTAACAACAACACTGTCGACTCACTGCTCTAGTATATGTTAAGAATAACGTACATGTTTGATATTTCCTTATGTTTCACGAATAAATGTTGCTTTTTAAAACTACAGTTTTTTGGTTCATTTATACATTGCACATATGGATGTTTGTGTCTATGTTAGTCTACGTGGTGTTACTGACAGTCTGATAGTAGTTCCAAGCGTCCCAGCTTATGCTACTGATGATGATCATGTGATTATACTACATTACATCTACCCTGTGTATATTCCGGTGATGAATAAGGCACCAGTATCCTATGGTTGCTGCAAGAGCTGACTGGAGCGAATCAGGTGGTCAGAGTTGGTCACTCAGCTGTGAGGGTGTCATCCGAACCCAACGGCGTCGTATACTTAAACCTTCATTATGTTTGTACGGGAGTTTCCTTCATCTCCATTACATTTAATACCACTGAGTTTTCATATAAACCTCAGGGCCCAGCCTGTACTAAATGCCTGATGAGTAGTATAACATGAGGTCCGTATCCTACCTAGAACTAACTGCTTGTCTCAACCACAGTGTTATGAACTGATTTTGACAAATAAACGAAACGTCATATGCTATGTCGGATTGTCGGATTGTCTTGTTCACACCTTGCATAAACTATCTGCCATATAGCTGCCCGAAGTGTGTTTCGTTTCGTTTCATTTTATTGCGTAGTGCCCACAGCCACCCCTTATTTCAGACAAACCAGAATAGTCCCTAGTTCGATAGATTAGTATCTGCAGTGAGAGTATTTCAGTTGCTTAACAAAATTGGATCATATTTTCGAATGAAATTGAAACGTTCATTCACTCCGGAAACGACAGGAGCACATCTGACAATCTAACACTAATATCATCATTATTACTGGAGCAAGTGAGGAAAGAGCAGGAAGCCTGCATACGTGTCAGTGTGCCGTCCACTTTACCAGGTTCCCATGATAGGGGACAATTAATTGATACACCATAACTTATATTGATTGATTATACTGCTCAACATCAACATATCGTGTGTTATCCCACACGATTTAAGACTTTTCATGTAAAATCAAACCTCATCACACCTATATACAAAAGAAACAAATCATATATATGAGTTTTATCGGTAATAATATGGCGTCTCTCGTCTCAATACTATAGTCACTTATGGTTAAAAGGTTCCTCCTTTTTCTACAACCTGATCTCCATTCATCACACGGCTATCAAACAAGCTTTTACGGCATCTGAAGTAGACAGCTTACTCCACGAGGTGTTGACATTGAGAAGATTTGATAAGCAGCCTATAACCACTGAGTAAGAATGAAAACATATCCCCCCTGTTGTGACAACTATGTAACTGAATGACATGGCGATTCATAGCCGAAAATCTGAAAATCCGAAAATCCGAATTCCGTGATATGGAGAAATGACTGTAATTTGTTGGTTACATACGTCTGAGATTTACAATGTGCCGGTAAATTGTACAAGGGAGTCCCCCCCCCCCCCCCCCCATCAGCCATGCATGTATAAACTGGGCTTGCTACGTTGCGTTAACTGTGTCACACGCTGCGGATTCGAAGATGAGATAATGATCATGGGGAATATTAGGTGATGCTTGTCAGGATTTCGATATCGGGGAGGCCTTCTATATTAACTGCAGTGCATGAAAAAGAGACGGCCATCACTGTGTGACACATATAAGGGTCATACTTCGTGTCATGCATGTTAAGTGTTGTTGGACACACAAGGAACTTTCATATATAAAGACAGTAGTGTCTGAAATACAATGTTTGGTGACCTACGTGTAGTATGCTGATAATACAGGCATAAGGTAAGGATGTGCTGGGATCAGAGATGGACGTCAGGGGTTGCATCATATGTTTCCTGTGCATGAATGTGTTCGAATGTGTGCACATGTATATGTGAATGCAGGACTTTCTCAATATTGTTGGTGTTTGTACATGTGAAAGACTTGTAAAGATGTGATTATTGTTATTTTTTTATCACGGCTATCACAAATGTTTAAAAGTATACAACCTTTGAGTTCCACACACCAAGTAATGTGTTTGAGTCTTTTGTTCTTTCCCGAGAATTGGCACGAAAGATAACCCATCCTTCCTTATTAACCACCAGTGACCGGCACAGAGCGGTACAATGATTTCATTTGTGTTCAGCGTTTTCTTTTGCTTTCATTGAAGTTGAACACATTGAACACATGCTTATGACATGCGTTAAGTCGAGATCTATTCCAATTACAGAAAGGGTTTTATTTAAAGATGACGTAATTCCAGAATTGTACTCCATGAGGTCAAGTATACGTGTGTTTCCAAATGTCATTCCTTTATAATGCCACACACCAACTGATGATAAGCTGGTATTGAGAAAGGAACAAATGTCATATATAGTAACAGGATTTCCGGATTTCATAAATATGTCTGTCGTTTCTTCACTTCGTGTGTGATAGGATATGCGAAGTTTACTATAACCTACATGTAACAAATGTAGCAGAATTATAATTCTATGTAGCTGACGATGGATGGGTGCTTAGTTTTGGTCTGTGAAACGAAATTTATCTTTCCTGACCGACTGAATAATAACATCAGCGAATCGAAGATTACGTTTCATGAATGCTACGTTTTACACTAATTATAGAAGATACTGTAAGCATGCATGATTAACTGAAGATGTTTTGTCTTCTGGGCTTCATCCCTAGCTTAACATACAGATTCAGTTGTTTCACAGATATTCTACATATCAACAGCAATAGAAACGCTGTATAGCAGCTGTAGCTAGCGACAACAATGTTACAATTATCATCCCAGACAGACATTAAAGTTAAGCAACTGCTAATTGTCCGTCCGTCCTTTGAAACAAATAGTTACTCTGCCTCATGTGTTCACGGGGAAGAGTGAGTGAGTGAGGGTGTAATGTTTTACGCCGCTTTTAGCAATATTTCACCAGAAATTGATGTAACGAAATTGATGTAACGAACGAATTGTTAATAGAAATGTTGTTGATCATCGCATTACCTCCGTTTGAAAGATGTTTTACAAGGCGTAGGAACAAAGAAAGTCCGTGTAGACGACTTGACTACAGCTGAAGAAGATATCCAATCATTATTATAGTCCAATCATGGACATTTTCGTATTGCCGACACGTCCAACATCAAGTTCTGTTCCATTCTATGGTCTTGTTCTTTTGCTGCTGATTGCAGTTTACAAGCAAAGCCTAGAATATATATATATGTTAGTCGGTATTCCATATCAAGGCCAAAACAACGCCCACATATATCCTATACGTTGACCAGGTCCCCCAGTATCAACAATGTACGACAGCTATTGTATTCAGCATTTATTTAGTTTTGTCTTGCATTATCACACGTATTGTCATGATTTCTAGATACTTATTTAGATTGAGACCTATTATCCTTTTTAATAGACCATTTTTGTGAGAATATTCCCATGTCTATGGTCTACCATGCAAGACTAACATATAAGTCATGGCACCTTGAACAGGATGGCTTGGTTATTGACTGAACAGCTGGACGTAGTGGAGAGAGGCATCTGAGTGAAGTTGTGACTGCTCTCTCATCTATACACTACAGTAATAGATTGTATTGGCGACAACACTCCTACTTCAGAAACCATCGTAACCCTGTGTAAGCGGCATACGCATGTTGCTTTTGTGACCACGTGTCAGTTATCGACACTGCTGTAATATGTAATAAGTGCAAGAGGTATGACCCCCACATAGGTCTATCATAATCTCTTACACCACTCCGCCTTTATATCAGTTTGGATATCCGAAAATCCGAAAATCCGAAATTCTTAATCGTTGGTTGAAGCAATCGCGAGAGAAAGTGTAGTAGTGTGCCCTCTTGTGTATGGGCTTCCCGCAGTGCTCACATATAGCTTAGAGCTCTTGATTCAGTCGGATCAGTTGATCAGACAGAGTAGGGCACGTCAGTGTCATACGTATAGGGAGCATTGGGAATATTACCTCGTGCATCCCTGGACTTCAGTATCAGGTACGTCTTAATAACGCCCTTTTAGATATGTTCATTAAGGTACACTAATGGTACTAATATATGTACACATCATTTAAAACTACACTTGTGGCATTCTGTATGCTTAATAGTGGATATAAGGTAACGAAAATACTGTTCAAAGTCTTTATATACTCACTCCTGTTCCGGCAGACATTGTCTCTGATTATCATTCCATATTCAGTGTTATTGTGTGGAAGTTATCATTCCATATTAAGTGTTATAGTGTGGAAGTTCCATCCCACCTGAAGAATAATACTGTATTTGAGTTCAACGCCTTTCAGGAAATACTACAGCATATCATCTCAACACACAACTGATAGTGTGTGTTTTTCGTTCTAGAGAATGCACCAGTCAAGCAAAGAGCTGATCGAGTATTACATCCAACAGATCATAAGCAGAGGTGCGTTAAATTATAACTGCCCATTAAATTGATCATTTTGTGCGACATTCTTTATCATGATTTGATGATTTCATTTCAGAAATTTGGTAATATATGCCATATGTGTTCAGCATAACTTTCAACATATTTTGATCGTTATTATGATGACATATATGGATATGGGACGATTTGTGCAACTTCTTTTTCTGTCAATTTGTATTGCTTATTTGGAATATCGATGAGCATTGGAGATGAATAAAGGTTAATTCGATACCACATGTCAATCACACAAAACAGAAAGAAACCTGTTAATGTGAGCCTTTGTGGTAGAATTGGTGTTACATCAAGTAATACAGATTTCTGTGTAGGTTCAAAACGCTGTGTGAACGAGAGACTGAAGACTCCTGTAACTCCACGAGATCTCGGACTTGTTGCGAGACATATCGGGATGGTATTTGAGCACGTCGGGATTGAACTTGGGCTCAGCGTTGTGGCTATCCAACAGGGCAGAGTTGCACACCCATGTTCAATGTATATGCAGATCTTGATTATGCTCACTAAATTGAAGCAGTGGAATGGCAGTTCGGCCACCTATCTGGACCTGATCAAAGCACTATGGACATGTAAAGAGAGATGCACGATCGAATGGGAGGACATTCTCAACATCCTGCAGTGACGGTCCTCTTTGTCAGTGTAATTTCACCTTGGTAGAAGAGATATTACATAAATATGAAAACAAACTGTTTTTATCATTTCGACCATACCTTTTTACCTTGTTTCGAAATATTGTAATCTCAGGTCTACTATACAGCAATCTGTAAACAGGGGGCATATCATCAGTCATCATGTTTGGGAAATAAATATATTTATCAAATCACAGTTTCTTTGTGTTTTCTGCATTTGCAAGTTTACCCCAAGAACACGTGGAGTCAGATTGTACCAATGGCGGCTCCTACACATGGAGTCAGATTGTACCAATGGCGGCCCCTACACATGGAGTCAGATTTTACTACTCGCGGCTGCTACCGGTTGGGCAGGACATGCGTACACTTTCGGAAGACGTGGTGTCATCAGTGATTATCAGTTATCCATTCCTATAGTTTTCCCCGGTATTTTGCCTTTTACGCCCAATGGAATGTGTTTCGGTAGATAATCGAGACTGGTTATTCTCTGGCGTTGTATATTTATTAAGTTTAGAATGCTACGGATTGGGGCTTACATCTGAAATATCTCCCGGAAATAATGAAAGTTCATAGTGATGCTTTTAATAAAGTCAGAATCGTAAAATGGAGTCGGCTTACAACAGCGATTTCTTGTGATTATGCAAAGGGTTTTGTCGCTCTTATCCATACAAACATCTCTGACGAACAGGAATACCTCCACCTCACAGTGATAATGATAAATTACTCAGAAATTCACAAACTTTCTAAATTGAATTGAATAAAAAACTGATTATTCAAGTCAGTAATCAGAACATATTCATAATTTGTAATTCGATCACAGTGCTATACAACCTTCATATCGTACATCGTTTCAAATATTCAAACCGTACCTCTGTTTATATCACTAGAAATAGCATAAGTAAGCGTATGCGTTTTCTCTCCCTTTCTCACAACCTGAACAATAGGTAACAGGTACAATGGTTGTTACAAAGTTTCATGTACATGAGATGAAGAACAAATTTCCATCATGGTATGATTTAAAACAGGAAAATACTATTTCAATTCTGGAAAATGAGTTCAACACAAAACACAACATTTAAAGCTGTTAAAACATCAGTGCACTTCATTTCATTAAACCTTTCGTCATTATGACGTACATTTGCCACATTCAGAAAACAAAGTCATTTAAGCCCATTACGAACAGCTACAGGTGATGCCTCTATTGACAATACGCCTGTAAGCATTTTACCAACAGTATTCAGGTCTCGTCAGGATAACTTCCGTACTTTTCAAATGCGAACATATTATCCCGTGATATGCCAAGGAGAGGCACGGGCCACCGAGCCGTTGGTGCCCGTGCCTGTAATAAAACAGAAGATGAGATTGGGTTAAATGGCCGAGGGTGTGCAGGTATTAGTGGGCTACTTAGCTGCTAATTGTATATACCAAAAATGCTACCGTTGCCATGGCCACGCGCGTGGCCGACGGCGATTGCAGCTAGCGCTGCTGGCCTGAGACTGCTACCGCTGTCCGGCCCCCACGGTAGCATATTTAAACGCTACCATTGCTTGGCAACTCCCACGTTGCCAAAAGCAGCTCCACGCTGCTGGCCTAAGTCAGACTGCCGCTGCCCGGCCCCAGGTAGCCGGCCAAAGCAGATCACACTGCCCGGCCCCATTAGCAAAACCATTGTGCGGCTCCCGCCGCGGACCCAACTGTCAGCTACCGCTTGACAAGACGACTTCCGCCGCCGGGCCCATATACGTGGCAACTGTTTGCCCCAACGTATGTTATTCTACGATTCCCCGGCTGAAAAGTCGGGAAAGACAAGGTTCCCACTGAGAAGCAGGTAACCCCGGAAAGGTTCCCGCTGAAAAGCAGGTAGCCTTAAGCACGAGTATTAATTTGGAAGCAAGTTAATTTGTTACTAGCAGTGTAGCCCACAAGAAACCCCGCACACCTCGACATAGTTTATTGTTGAGACAGGTATTGCATATGTACAGATATACAGCTATTAAGAAGTCATGTTTAATTACATATATCAGAATCGTTTAGAAGTATGTACATATATACAAGCGCTCTGAAAACCTATTTTACATATGTACAGGTTTATTTACATATATACAATCCGCTCTGCTGGTACCTGTAATAGAATAAACGCTGAAGAAAAGAAGTGATTAGCATTCCAGGTGAAGAGGACACGTCAGGCTGAAAAGGAAAGAAAAAGGAGTGGCAAGCTGGGTGGGTGGGTGGGAAAGCGATTAGATACAGTGACACACGTGTGTACTTGGGGAAGGGCTGCTCGCGAATGACGGACTAACAAAGGGCGGGATGATGCTTGCGCGGGATTATTCCCCGGGCACGGTGCCGAGTGGTGGCCCGGGGTGATTGAGTTACGAGGGGTGATTGGGTTACAGACGTAATTAGCCCATGGTTTGGATACGCGCGATAAAGTCATTTAGTAGTTAGTACTAAATGTAATTATCCCGCGATATGCCAAGGAGAGGCACGGGCCACCGAGCCGTTGGTGCCCGTGCCTGTAATAAAACAGAAGATGAGATTGGGTTAAATGGCCGAGGGTGTGCAGGTATTAGTGGGCTACTTAGCTGCTAATTGTATATACCAAAAATGCTACCGTTGCCATGGCCACGCGCGTGGCCGACGGCGATTGCAGCTAGCGCTGCTGGCCTGAGACTGCTACCGCTGTCCGGCCCCCACGGTAGCATATTTAAACGCTACCATTGCTTGGCAACTCCCACGTTGCCAAAAGCAGCTCCACGCTGCTGGCCTAAGTCAGACTGCCGCTGCCCGGCCCCAGGTAGCCGGCCAAAGCAGATCACACTGCCCGGCCCCATTAGCAAAACCATTGTGCGGCTCCCGCCGCGGACCCAACTGTCAGCTACCGCTTGACAAGACGACTTCCGCCGCCGGGCCCATATACGTGGCAACTGTTTGCCCCAACGTATGTTATTCTACGATTCCCCGGCTGAAAAGTCGGGAAAGACAAGGTTCCCACTGAGAAGCAGGTAACCCCGGAAAGGTTCCCGCTGAAAAGCAGGTAGCCTTAAGCACGAGTATTAATTTGGAAGCAAGTTAATTTGTTACTAGCAGTGTAGCCCACAAGAAACCCCGCACACCTCGACATAGTTTATTGTTGAGACAGGTATTGCATATGTACAGATATACAGCTATTAAGAAGTCATGTTTAATTACATATATCAGAATCGTTTAGAAGTATGTACATATATACAAGCGCTCTGAAAACCTATTTTACATATGTACAGGTTTATTTACATATATACAATCCGCTCTGCTGGTACCTGTAATAGAATAAACGCTGAAGAAAAGAAGTGATTAGCATTCCAGGTGAAGAGGACACGTCAGGCTGAAAAGGAAAGAAAAAGGAGTGGCAAGCTGGGTGGGTGGGTGGGAAAGCGATTAGATACAGTGACACACGTGTGTACTTGGGGAAGGGCTGCTCGCGAATGACGGACTAACAAAGGGCGGGATGATGCTTGCGCGGGATTATTCCCCGGGCACGGTGCCGAGTGGTGGCCCGGGGTGATTGAGTTACGAGGGGTGATTGGGTTACAGACGTAATTAGCCCATGGTTTGGATACGCGCGATAAAGTCATTTAGTAGTTAGTACTAAATGTAATTATCCCGCGATATGCCAAGGAGAGGCACGGGCCACCGAGCCGTTGGTGCCCGTGCCTGTAATAAAACAGAAGATGAGATTGGGTTAAATGGCCGAGGGTGTGCAGGTATTAGTGGGCTACTTAGCTGCTAATTGTATATACCAAAAATGCTACCGTTGCCATGGCCACGCGCGTGGCCGACGGCGATTGCAGCTAGCGCTGCTGGCCTGAGACTGCTACCGCTGTCCGGCCCCCACGGTAGCATATTTAAACGCTACCATTGCTTGGCAACTCCCACGTTGCCAAAAGCAGCTCCACGCTGCTGGCCTAAGTCAGACTGCCGCTGCCCGGCCCCAGGTAGCCGGCCAAAGCAGATCACACTGCCCGGCCCCATTAGCAAAACCATTGTGCGGCTCCCGCCGCGGACCCAACTGTCAGCTACCGCTTGACAAGACGACTTCCGCCGCCGGGCCCATATACGTGGCAACTGTTTGCCCCAACGTATGTTATTCTACGATTCCCCGGCTGAAAAGTCGGGAAAGACAAGGTTCCCACTGAGAAGCAGGTAACCCCGGAAAGGTTCCCGCTGAAAAGCAGGTAGCCTTAAGCACGAGTATTCATTTGGAAGCAAGTTAATTTGTTACTAGCAGTGTAGCCCACAAGAACCCCGCCACAAAGCACCAGAGTGCTACCCCACACCCACGGCCACGCGATACGCGGAGATAGCATTGTTGCCCGGCTTGCTTATGCACTGAAAGGAAACACTAACCTGTGGAGATAATATCCTTACTGGCGCAAAACGAGCGCCAGGGCATGCAATAAATTGTCCGTAAACACACACAGTCCTTTGTCACTGAGGTGGACGCCCTCCCAGGCGTACCATGTCTTGTCAGATGCCAGGATCTGGGGATGTGGCACTGTTGTACCGCCGAGCTCTTTGACTCGGTCGGTCAGTCGGCGGTTGATATTCTTCCGCATCCCCTCGATCTTTCGTGGATCCCTGGCATCGTGCCAGTAGCGCCTGGGCAGCATTGAGGATACAATGATCTTGGTGTCAGGAAGCTGGAGTTGTATCCGAAGGATTGATGCCACCATGTCAAGGTAGAGTTGGCTGCCTTTGACCGAGCACAGGTCGTTGGAGCCCAGGTGAATGATGAGGGCTCTGGGGCTGCGCCGTGTCGCCTTGACCTGTGCATCCAGAATGGTGTCCAGCTCCTTCCACCTCATCCCCCCTCGTGCCAGCCATAGCATCCTCGGTTGGTTCGGGCTGGTGCCCTTCAGGAGCAAGTACTGCCGTGCCCTGGCCATGTAGCTGGATCCCACCATCCAAACTGTAAACAATAAGAAGTGTAGTAAGTACCATGAAAGACTATTTGATTTAATTGTGCAACATTGAATTTGTTGGTAGGCGTATGTAAGCATTGTAGCAATCTGATTTCCACCTGCCGTATTGTTGTATGAGGTGTTCAGGCACCCCGTTCATGGCTGCTGATGTGGCTGCCCCAATGCGGAAGGAGTGCGAAGAATAGCAGGCCGTGTTTATGTTGCTGTGTGCTAAGGCCTTTTTTAGGAGTGCCTGGAATTGGTACCTTGTAACGGGGGAATGGTCAAAGTGGACGAATGCATGTTGTGGGCCGGAGGGGCGCGCCTCCAGGTAGTGCTTGATGGCGACTACCGGACATAGCGGATTACCTGGTATAGGTGACATTGTAACTGTTGTCCCCATCCTGTACTGATCAGACTTTGAGTGTGGTAAATGGATTGAAAGCTGCTGGGGGTTGCCCGAGAAGCTTAAATTCTGGATGGCGCAACCTGTTTTTGAGGGTCCAGTTTGGACGAGTTCGCTAACCCTAAAGAAACCGAAGAAGGCTGTGCAGTAGACTGCCTTGAACAGCCTGGCTTCATATGCTGATGAGCATACGTGAGGCAGATTGTTGGTTACTACCTGCAGCAGATCTGCAGTGATCGGTTTTCTGGTGTCTGGTTGGCCCGCTGATTTGTGTAAGCCGGTTACAATCTTGCCTATCAGGAAATGGTTTGTACAGTCGGTGAGCCCGTGGAATTTGTGGTGTGAAGACAGCGTTGCAATGTAAGTCTTGACTGTGTTAGGGGAGTGGTGAGTGACTGACAGATAAGCAATAAAGTTTACGACCTGATCCAGCGGGACTGGCCACACCTCTTGTAGCTGGTGTGCGGACCGGAACTGGTGCTAGGCATTGACGCCTGTTTGGTAAGTGGCCCATGTATTAGTAGACAGAGATTGTTGTAGGAGTCTGCCGGCTTCCTGCCTCAGATCAGCCATATGTTGCACGGGATAGGTGTGGGGTTCTGGTCCGCGGCTGGTGCTGCCTCTCGGAAGCGTTTGAGCTGAAACCTCGAGAGAGCATCGGCAATAGTGTTAGCAGTGGAACATACATACTTTGCCTTAAACATAATATTATATCGGAGACACTGCAGGATTAGGCGACGGAGTAGGCTCATCACTCTGGGGGCCTTGGTTGACTGCTTGTTGATTATTGTTACGACGGCTTGGTTGTCGCAGTAAAAGAGGACCTTTTTGTTTGCGAGTTGCTTGCCCCAGATTTGGATGGCCAGTGTGATGGGGAACAGCTCCAGGAGCGTCAAGTCCCGTGTAGTTCCATCCGTCACCCACCGGGGTGGCCATGCGCCGTTAAACCATTTGCCCTGCATGTAGGCCCCAAAGCCGGCGCCACCCGCTGCGTCTGAAAACAGCTGGAGGAAATCGCTGTCCACCCATAGTTGGTCCTGAAACACTGAAATGCCGTTATAACTCGTAAGAAATGTTAACCACATTTGTAGGTCTTCCTTGACCCAGCTGGTAATCCTAATGTGGTGAAATGGTTGCTTACCTTTGCTAAGCAGATCGATTAGCCTGCGGCTGAATGCCCTTGCCATTGGTATAGCCCTGCACATAAAGTTAAGCTTGCCTATGAGGGACTGAAGGGCCCTTTTTGTGACCTTGGTGTTACCTGTTGACAGGATGTCTTGGATTTCCCTTGTTGCCTCCTTGATCTTGGGCTCTGGGATTCTGATCTGCATTGCAATGGTGTCGATTTCCAGCCCTAGGAATGTCAGTTTGGTTGTGGGGCCCACCGTCTTGTCGTGCGCAATAGGAACCCCAAGCTGTTCAAGTGTATTCACGCATCCGTTGAGGTTGTCTGAGCAGTGGCTGGTGCCTGCTGTGCCCCCCGTTAGGAAGTCATCCAGGTAATGCATGACCGGACACGTTGGAAGATGCGATTGCATGCACCATTGCAAGAAGGTACTAAACGTTTCAAATATGGCGCAAGATATGGAGCAGCCAAATGGTAAGCATTTATCGAAATAGAACTCACCTTCGAATCTGATTCTGGTTGTAGTACCGGCTGTGTTACCATGTACTTCAGCCACAACTCCCCGTCGATGTTGTCCCAGCGTCGTGAGGGGTCCCTTGACATTCTGTGTCGGAATTGTTGGTCGTAGGTTGACCAGGCATCCCCCCCGAATCGAAGTGCCGCCGTTCTTATGGTTTCCATGTAGGACAGCAACCCCTGGGTTGTGCGAACCTCGGAGTGCCTACTAACGTAAGTACACATGAAAATGTGGAAAGCTGAAGTCCAGCTTGCCAGGGACAGGCGCTTTGCTTGCTGTTTTATTGGTTTAAAAATTACCTTACCTGAGGAGTCATACGCCATGGTAATCGTACCGTCCTCGTGACTTCCCTCGGTGTTTGGTAGTATTGTGCCGAGGTCGACATACTCGCCACGCCAGATTTTTTCCCTCACCTGTTGTTTGACGTGCGCGTCTATTCCGTCCGCACGGAAGGAAAGGGAATCCCCGTATCCAGCGATGTGATTGGCTGGGGCCGCGTCACCGTCGGCCTCGTTGTGCGCATCGGGGATTCTCCCTATGTTGGGCGAAATGGCGGGAGAACTAAAACCAAGCCTTACCTGTTGGTTTGCGCTAACCGGGCCGGGCGCTGAATGTTCCAGCAACTGGAGTATTTTTCCCAGTTGCTCGTTTACCTGGGTAGCCGAGTTGGCAACCTGCGCGGCATTTACAAGCTGCGCCGATTGTACGTTAATTCTGTTGCCACCTTCGATATTTCCGTAATTGGCAGACTCACCATCAGTCTCCTGTACAATGTGTACTCCCGGGGTTTGTCTTCTGGTTGTCCTGGCCTGCTTGGCTCCCCTCACAAGCTTGTGGTTGACGGTTGCTCTTCTCTTGGGAGGCATCACGAAAAGTCGGGGTGGTGAGTTGGTATTCCACAAGCGTAAATTGTCCCGAGGGTGAAGTTCGGGAGTAGAGCGGAATAAATGCGATACGGCGAGTGCTGAAATAGATGGTATTCAAAGCGTAATCGGCGAAACGGTCGCGATTGTGTAAATGCGATACGGCGAGTGTTGGAATAGATGGTATTCAAAGCGTAATCGGCGAAACGTTCGCGACTGGGTACAAAGGAAACGTAAAATGGGAAAGCGATTAGATACAGTGACACACGTGTGTACTTGGGGAAGGGCTGCTCGCGAATGACGGACTAACAAAGGGCGGGATGATGCTTGCGCGGGATTATTCCCCGGGCACGGTGCCGAGTGGTGGCCCGGGGTGATTGAGTTACGAGGGGTGATTGGGTTACAGACGTAATTAGCCCATGGTTTGGATACGCGCGATAAAGTCATTTAGTAGTTAGTACTAAATGTAAATATCTGAAAACAGAGTTGCCTCCCTTTGACCAGCTACCGTAAACGTGGTATGCATTATTCAACCTTTTCTATCCCTGACATTGTCTACAACTGACTTTGTTGACTGAATACAAGACAGGATTATGTTTGTAACGGCGGTGGCAGTACGGCTTGCGATAACATTTAATTGAAATGAAATCTTGATAATTTGAGATCGGCAAGGAACAATCACCATGTTTCACAATGTCAGGTGTGAGGGGCTGAATCTTATTTCCTTTCTAGTTAAATCTCCAGAGTGTGTGAGTGAGTGAGTTGGTTTCAACGCCGCTTTTAACAGTATTCCAGTTATATCACGGCGTGACAGCTTAATGTGAGAGGAAAGCCCGAAGTGATGCAGGTCTCAGACGTTTACCACTTCGGTGAAACCCAAAAGCACGGATATGGTGCTAACAAACCTAGAAACATAATCTGGCCGAACCGGGAATCGAACCCCAAATCACAGGTTTCTGGCGTGCCAAAGGGACGCAACTCTGCACAGCAAAAGGCGGCGCCTGAGACGACTGGGCCACTCGTAACCCGAAAATCTTCAGACCTGACTTCACAAACAATATTCAGTATACGTTTGCCGAGCATAAATAAGCATACATTTTTATTTTTTTTCCCTTATTTGATTCATTCTCTGTAGAGGTGAGCAAGGCAACATGAGGTTTGAGGTTTAATGTTGTGTTCAATAATATTGCACTTATATGAAGTGGCGTGCATGCACGCGTGTGTGTATATGTATGTGTGTCTGCTCATGTCGTTTTTACAGAACAAGCCACTGATACACCATGCCGAAGTTTTAACATGAATACCCCACTCTGACACTGTATACTGACCACAAATTGACCAGTCTTATCCCCTTAATGCGGAGCGCCAGGCGGGGTAACAAGAGCACCATATTTTAACGTTACTGGGCAGATACTCTCTCCCTTTACGCAGATGCTTAACGAAGTTCAGGTGTGGTATACATACCCTCAAGATGCAGTTATACAGACACTCCAAAGATAATGATGTTTTAACATCGATGTGTCCTTTCTGCAAATATAACCAAGAAAATGAATACCATGTTTTATTGATATGTCCAGTATATGAGGATATAAGAATCAAATACCTGCCTAACTATTATTATACGTATCCATCACAAAGAAATTTGTACAGTTAATGGACAGCAAAATTAGCTATATTCTTCTCAGACTTGCACTTTGTGTTTATAAGATATTTGAAAGAAGAATAATACATTGAATATAAATAAAACTGTGTACACCATATTTAGCTACAATCTAATCAGTATACAAGTGGTGCTTCACGACGAATTGATTTTACAACAAAATGGCATTGTCCTATTGGTCTCATGGCCACACACACGAGATAAATCTGTCTGATACTCAACCCATACGACAATGGAGGCGGTCTAGCCCACTTTATTTCAGAGCAAGGTATTTACAAATGCAATGGTGTATGATGACAATTCTAGCAGGCTTCATCATCACTCATGTATTGTGCTTGCAAAACATGATGCTTATTTATGCCATGTTACCTGGATAACTTCATTCAATTTTTAGTTTGTTTTGTTTTGGTTTTGCGTATTTTCTTTATTTGCTTATAATAAACAAAAACACTTATTTGTCTTTTTTACAGGGAAAGTGTATATTTAGATCAGGATAGTGAATATAGTTTGTGATTGGTTCTGATTATGATACACGCTGCACTGGTATGGCTCAGTCTGTGTGACTTCACTGCGTTTGGATAAGCACCTTTTTCTACCTGAATAGATATTCAGATACATACATATAAAGGAACAATCGGACCCAATTGCCTCGAACTTCTGGGGACCAAAGAAATAGTTCGAGTTATCCGAACTATTTGAATTCGACCTGGATCTTGATAAGTTTTACCTTTTAACTTTGGGGACTATAAATTGAACTCAAAACACCCATGTCGAGTATTCAGGTAACAATACTATAAATATGGTAAGATTTTGGACTGTTCGCCAGGACCCTGGAATCGGCACATCCGAGTTCATGACATTGGGGTTCGACTGTATATGTACGTCTGAATAATATCATACGGATTGTCATATGTTTGTCACATGAATGAAACTGGTGACATTTTAGAAATTAAAATTAATCGTTACTGTATGTTTATACTGTATGGCACAGTGTTACGAGGGGATTTCCGAATTGAAACGCGAAGGTTAACTTAGGAAACGGTTCAAACTATATGGCCAAATCAGTAAATCAGCACAAAATACAAATGAATAAAAAACAACTTCTATTGAAAAACATCAGTGTAGGTCTACAGTCACAAAGGGGTTATACAATGGGTCAACTATGGGCAATACATAACAGGCCATTTAACTAATGCAGCACTAACAAGAGTTATCTGATGATAAAAGTATATAAACTACACAATGTATGTTAGTACAATAGTGCTCCTAACATCTTTCGTTCCTTAGATACGTTTTCAGATACAATGTTTGTAATAAAAACGATGTCTTACGGGGATTCGTTCAGTGATCTATCACATAATGTCACATAAGAATATGTCAGATATCATGGAAGAATGTAATACCGGTTGGTTTTCCCATGACTATATAGTCTGTATTTGTTTAAGGGACACAGCTCAAAGAATTCTATTTGATCTTAGCATTTTCATGTGTGCCAAGACATCATGGAAATTAATAGGATAAATTGCTTTGAAATAAAACAATCATTATATACCTGAATATGAGGTCACCGTGAACATACTTTAAAGTCTATATTGCATGTACAACAGGTTACATGGCTTCACAACTCTGACACTGGAAATGGTGCAGAAACAAATCAAAGTGACAATACCGACTATGATAGAAAGACACCCACGTGTTCCTGCACACAGTGACATGTAGCTGCAAACATTCATTGTGTACGTCAATCTGTACTCACTCCCACTAATTTCAACAAAACACTTTGCTTTAAGAAAGTTCGGAACACACTGAAATCTGTATATGTCCAGTTATAAACATTTGTAAGAAACTGTTATGTAATCTTCTAAACATTAAAGTTAGCCATGTTCCTAGAATTTGTAACGTACAATGGGTTTTTTATGGAATCGAGATACATAGCGAAACGTCAAAACTACATGTACATGAATCACTCCCACTACTTTCAACATAACACGGGGGTACGCGTGGCCCAGTCGTCTAAGGCCCCGCGATTCGCTGTGCAGAGTTGCGTCCCTTGGGCACGCCAGAGACCTTTGATTGTGGTTCTAAGTTTGTCAGCACCATACCCGTGCTCTTGGGTTTCACCGAAGTGGTAAACGTCTGAGACCTCCATCACTTCGGGCTTTCCTCCCACATTTAGCTGTCACGCCGTGATATAACTGGAATAGTGTTAAAAGCAGCGTCAAATCCAACTCACACACTCACTCGATTCAACTTAACACAATGCCCCAGGAAAGTTCGGTACACTGAAATGTGCATATGTCTAGTTAGGAACATTTGAAAGAATCTATTATGTAGTCCTCTACGCAACGTAAAGTACTTTTTTCGACATGAAGTTAGCTATGGTCCTCGCATTTGTAGAGTAAAATGTTTGTTTTTTATGGAATTGATATGCTTACCGAAACATCAATGCTACATCGACACAAGTTACAAATAACTCGTTTTTTCTGCAAACCAAATTCGGACGACTGACTCCTAAAGCAGGTTGTAAAACTGTATATGTATACTGTATAACTGGACACCACACTAACAATGATAACTCCTTTCTAGACCACTTTTAGAGCTGCTGCAGCTCTATCTTTTCCCCAGACTCAGTGTAGTGAATGATGACATTCTCAGAATTACTAGTGTTATCTGAACTAGGCACTGTGTCACCAACTACTGGAGCATGGACATAGGTGGGAACATGACTTGAGTTTCCATATATGTCTTCTGATCTTTGATTGGGTGAACGTATCTCCATGCGTGCAGGATCTGTATGGAGGTTGTTAAGATTTCCGTCTATATGATATGGTTGGGATGACTGCAAAGCGATCTCTTCCATAACACTTTGTCTGACTGTGGAAACTGCTTGTCCCCGTTGACTCGGAACATAAACCCCTGGCAATTCTACTGATGTGTGGTTCACGCGGCACGCTGATGTTAGTGGTGTGGATGTAAGCCAACCGCCATTGTTATAGCTTCCGTGGGGAAATGACGATGATTTCATAAGAAACTGGCCCTCGGTTGTCACCCTGAAACAATATCACATGCACTTGACACAGTATTTCAGAGAAAATAGGATTTAATTAAAATAGTGATGCTATTGTGACATATAATACAAAATCAAGATGTAAAAGCCTCCAGCGCTTTCAAATTCGTATCTAATGAAAAAGACTCCAAACTAAATGGAAGCCCCATGTACTCATAAACGTAAACCAACGAATCATTCAATATTATACACAGTGAAGCCTATTTAAGTTCAAATATTGGTTAACATTATTTCAGTGTTTATGCAAAGTCCCAATTGACATATGTAGGCCATGGAAAATAAGGTTTCACTTGGAACAAATAGCAATAGAGTTGATTTCACCACAACGCATTTCTACAAGGTCCCCAAAACAACATACTTAAAGTCCCAAGCAATCCCAGTTTGTCTAATTTACATAATCCAATATGGCAACCAACTGTCAATAGTATTTTCCATATTTCAGATGAGGTTCAATGTTTTGATGACAAACAGCATGTGTTGTGTTGCAAAATAGCCATATTATGTTTCTAAAAAGATATTCACAGCTATTGAATCGTTTTCGACTATTGACAAATCTACAAAACATCAAGATGGCCGGCAATTTCAAGATGGCCGACACATTTCCTAAATATGAGTTCATACTGTTGAAGCTTATATCTCTGAAACAGTGTGCTGGGACTTATATGCATAAAACTTGTCACTCTAAATGACTGGCCCCCAAATCCAAGATGACCTCCAAGTCATGGACAGACATGGAATATCAATACACTGTTGATCTCTCAGGACATATTTGATTGATTGATTTGGGACTTTTAGTATCTTGTTTTGTGGGCCTTGTAGAAATGCTCTGTCCATATTCTTTTTTAGCTGAAATTATGATATATGTCTGATGGTACTGTCCTCTTCGAGGTCTCATATGGTTATTTGAGGTTTCAAAACTGTTCTGCAAAACAGCGTATACAATATATGTGTTTGGGCTGTCAACTCAAGCATCATTTCCACATTGCTCTTACCTATCTGTAATTGTCCTATGGTTGGTTGTCAGGTCATGTATATTTGTTGCCTCAGTTATATTCCTTGCAATATCATCGTGATGTTGTGCCTCTGCTTTTTGTAAAGCAGTTTCTTCTTTATCGTCTTTCTCATAAACATTTGCCTTGTTCTGTAATAACACCTCCACAACCTCCCTATGTCCCTGGTAGGCTGCATCATGTAGAGGTGTGTGGCCATTATTACGTTTCTCATTCACATTTGCATTGTTCTGTAATAACACCTCCACAACCTCCCTGTGTCCCTGGTAGGCTGCAAGATGTAGAGGTGTGCGGCCATCATCACGTTTGCCATCCACATTTCCCTTGTTCTGTAATAACACCTCCACAACCTTCCTATGTCCCTGCAAGGCTGCATGATGTAGAGGTGTGCGGCCTTCCTTGTCTTTCTCATCCACATTTGCATTGTTCTGTAATAACACCTCCACAACCTTCCTATGTCCCTGAAAGGCTGCATCATGTAGAGGTGTGCTGCCATCATTACGTTTCTCATCCACATTTGCATTGTTCTGTAATAACACCTCCTCAACCTCCCTATGTCCCTGCCAGGCTGCATCATGTAGAGGTGTGCGGCCTTCCTTATCTTTCTCATCCACATTTGCCTTGTTCTGTAATAACACCACCACAGCATCCCTATGTCCCTCGTGGGCTGCATCATGTAGAGGTGTGCGGCCTTCCTTATCTTTCTCATCCACATTTGCATTGTTCTGTAATAACACCTCCACAGCATCCCTATGTCCCTGCCAGGCTGCATCATGTAGAGGTGTGCTGCCATCATCACGTTTCTCATCCACATTTGCATTGTTCTGTAATAACACCTCCACAACCTCCCTATGTCCCTCGTCGGCTGCTTCATGTAGAGGTGTGCAGCCTTCCTTATCTTTCTCATCCACATTTGCATTGTTCTGTAATAACACCTCCACAACCACCCTATGTCCCCTGTAGGCTGCATCATGTAGAGGTGTGCGGCCATCATCACATTTCTCATGCACATTTGCCTTGTTCTGTAATAACACCTCCACAACCTTCCTCTGTCCCTGCCAGGCTGCAAGATGTAGAGGTGTGCTGCCATCATCACGTTTGCCATCCACATTTGCATTGTTCTGTAATAACACCTCCACAGCCTCCCTATGTCCCTCGTGGGCTGCATCATGTAGAGGTGTGCTGCCATCATCACGTTTGTCATCCACATTTGCCTTGTTCTGTAATAACACCTCCTCAACCTCCCTATGTCCCTGCCAGGCTGCATCATGTAGAGGTGTGCAGCCTTCCTTATCTTTCTCATCCACATTTGCATTGTTCTGTAATAACACCTCCACAACCTCCCTATGTCCCTGCCAGGCTGCAAGATGTAGAGGTGTGCTGCCATCATCACGTTTCTCATCCACATTTGCCTTGTTCTGTAATAACACCTCCACAACCTCCCTGTGTCCCTGCCAGGCTGCACGATGTAGAGGTGTGCGGCCTTCCTTATCTTTCTCATGCACATTTGCCTTGTTCTGTAATAACACCTCCACAACCTTCCTATGTCCCTGCAAGGCTGCATCATGTAGAGGTGTGCGGCCATCATCACGTTTGCCATCCACATTTCCCTTGTTCTGTAATAACACCTCCACAACCTTCCTATGTCCCTGCCAGGATGCATCATGTAGAGGTGTGCGGCCTTCCTTATCTTTCTCATCCACATTTGCATTGTTCTGTAATAACACCTCCTCAACCTTCCGATGTCCCTGCCAGGCTGCATCATGTAGAGGTGTGCCGCCATAATTGTCAGTCACATGACTTATTCCCTTGTTCTGTAATAACATTTTAACAACTTCTGTATTCCCATATATACATGCTAAATGAAGTCCAGTTTCACCCTTCTTGTTTGTCTTACCAATGTCCACTACTTCCTGTAACAGGTAGCTTACAATGCTAACATTTCCAACTGCACATGAGTAATGGAAAGGTGTTGATCCTTCAGGACCTATGATATTGATGCTACGTTGACCCTTCTTTATAACTATATCCATGATATCTTTGCCCTTTTGACACATGGCTGCATAATGTACATATGTATTCTTTCTTGAACTGTTCTTGTTCTTGCTCGTCTTCATCAAATGTGACAATCTGGAAGCCACCGAAGACAACCCACCCATACAGGCAATGTCCAAAAGTGAACATTTACCAAACTTTACTCTCAGATCATCTACAACTGCCAACTGCAGTTTGATGATAAGAGGTCTTGGGAGTTCGGGTAGCGTCATACACAACGTATCCAACTTCCAGTTATTTTTGGAACACAAGTTATCGAAGTTGGCCAAACTACTCCCAAAGCAACTTCCAAACAAAGCTTCCTGTCTGTTCTTTACCTTAAACTGAACACTGTTCAATGCTTTCTTCAGCAAATTCGAGTTGTCTGTGATGCTCGCCCAAAACAGAAAGGAATATCCATATATAATGTCATTTTTTGACAATACTTTCAACAGTTCAGATCTGTCCTTGTTCAGATTTTGCAAGAGATTCTCCCAAACCATATTAACAAATGCCTCTACCTGGAATAGGGAATGCATGCACACAAAGGCAAACTTTCTGTCACGTACAGCTGTAGAAAACCGCTTCGCTACAATATGCAGATCATCATGTTTCAATTTGATTTTAAAAGGCACATCTAGTTGTTCCTCTTCGGTTGGATCACTGCTAGATGTCACATAACGAAATATGAACTCGAGATCCATCCTTTTAACCAACTGTCTCACATCACTGAGCAGTATTTCTCTTAGCTTTATTGCTACTTCATGATTTCTTATTCTATATGAGCCTGCTTCATGATGGAGACAGCATCCCGCCAATTGGGATAAAATAGGTTTCATCATATTTTCAGTGTATTCTTCTTCATTGATGTCAAAAACCTTTAGTGCCCAAACAATATATTTTTTGTAGGTTTCTCTTTCCACGCGAGTCCCTGTGTCAGACCCTGCCCATAGCATCCTCTCCTCCAGGTTATTCTCCGCCAAAGCAACCACTAACAAGCACGCCATCTCCTGCTTATGCAACAGGTGCTGACCCAAACATGGATAGTCCTGTGTATCTGTGAAAACAAATAACGTTTGTAAGAAAGCAGTGTACAACATTGCACATGTAGATCTAAAATATAATACCTTACGTAACGCCTTACAATTACGTAACATAGTAATGATCTCCAGAATGCATACTTTCATCACTGGCGACAGCACAGTCGTTTCCTTCATGTGTTTCATGTCCATCCTCTTCCTGAATAGTTGGACCTCCTTGTTCTGTTGTCATTGTACAGCTATTTTCCAGTACATCTCTTGTCTCCAGCGTTACAGTTTGAATTTCGTTTGGGACATTACCCTGTCCATCAACTGCCATCATGTGATTTCCTCCACCCTGTATATCTCCCTTGTCCTTGGCATACTGTAGTATCCTCTGAAGCACATACAGCCTGTATTTCTCAACGTGACAGTTCCTCATGATGCCTGGAGACTTCTCCGACAAAATTGCATCAGCAGCCTGAGAATATGAAAGTTAGAAATGAAAAGGTATCTTTCATACGTGGTTATTGAGACACATGTTGCCTTTCATATCAAAAACATAGCTTCAAACCAACCTACCATCAGAACGAATATCCCACAGCTGTGTCCATCAGACTGTTCTATCACTGGGTACTGTTTC
The DNA here is from genome assembly GCF_022045235.1 of Haliotis cracherodii. Taxonomy (NCBI): domain Eukaryota; kingdom Metazoa; phylum Mollusca; class Gastropoda; order Lepetellida; family Haliotidae; genus Haliotis; species Haliotis cracherodii. Next base: position 31,720,780 of record NW_027266268.1, on the reverse strand, counting down.
TTCATCCATGACTTGCTCCCTTCCTTAGACGTAGATTTCAAGTGGTTTACAAAGAGCCTGAGGAATACAGGTATATTACTCGATGGCGATAACGTCTTCAACTCATGTGGACTGGTGTTCATGTAAAGGTAGAGCAGAAGGTAAATACAGCAGTGCCTTTAATATCCGGTCCTGGCATTTCTGCTGTTCTCTCCTGCTTTGTCCATTATTAGGTTTAATGTTAGCAAATACAGATGTTATGGTTTAAATGAATGAGTGCCGTAACTGTATTTATGGCGTTTAAATCATTCACACAGTGTACCGATTTGAACAAGTTGTTCTATATCTTCTACCCAAAAGGAAAAGCTACAAATGTGAGTGTATCGATAATTTTTCGATGGGTCTTATTTACATTCATGTTTGTTTTTGACAAATCAACATTTCAACATTTCAAATTGAATAGCTTGGTTTTAACATTTATAATGTGCAGCCACACGTTGTTGTTTTTGTATCTACCTCTAGTGTTGTACAAATGGGTCTTCCACATCTAAGGCGGGTTTAGAATTGACCACGCCCACTGTTCTGTCCACCTACCTCCAGTGTTCTACAACTTTGTCCTCCACATCTAAGGAGGGTTTAGAATTAACCACGCCCACTGTTCCATCCTTGACATTAGCCACCAGTAGCACCCAATGTTGATTACGTGGCATGTTCACTGGCATTAAGATCCACGTGTAGTTTGTCAAATTTTCCTGAAAGTTCACAACAAATGCCTTTCCGGTGTACGATCAATATATCAAGAAACACGTGCTTCACATTAGATGGATATGATGCAGTAACAGAGATATAAGTGAATTGGTATCATGAACTTGGAACTTAGAACTTCTAAAGACCCCTCTCTGACAACCAGATTTTCACTTCGTAAAATAATATGTAGCAAGATGAATATGTTCATGTGCAATATCTGCTTTTGTAACTGCATATTGAAAACGAATAGCATTATGATCAAAGGGGTTACGGGCTTTGACTCAATTGAAACCCATTGCAGCATATGGTCGCTTCGTGCGCACAATTGCAGGTGACAACTACTAGCATACTGAATACGCAATCATGGCATAGACGAATCATATGTTATCACAAGAAATATACAATTACTGCAAAGTATCTTTCGAGTCTTGCCCATGTTCATGGTAGGGTGGACATGCAATGGTACACTCGGAATGAAAGAATTATAAGAAATATAAAAATCTCACGTCACTCACATCTTCCCCCCTTATCCTGTCTGTGTACTGTCCTGCCTCCCAAAGTAGGATTGTCTCTGTAGGCAGCACCAGGCAGTGGAAGCTGACACGAGAACACCACTCTCCCTCCAGGAGGTGCAGGTATGTGTCCATGATCTGGACAGGTAAGAGTTCATTGATTAGAATGTTTATTATACTGTTTAATCGCCCAATGCTTTCGCTTCAAAGGGAACGCTTGTAATTTCATATCAAAGTAGGATCCGCTGCACATCACATATCCATCATGAAGAGAATATCTCAGCTGTTAGCAATGACTGACAATTGAACTGATGATGTACTAGATTTTGTGCACAATGCCCATAGCAGGTGAGTAGTGTTATCATTGCAGAATCGAGATGCATGGCAATGAGTTGATAATTAGCACTATTATATGAATTGATAGTTAACTAATACTGGTGTAAAAAGAAGAAACCGTCAAATGTTGCTGTATTAATCTTAAGATGGGGGCTCAGTGGTCCAAGGCGCCGCATTTCGTTTTGCAGATTCGCCATGGGAATCAACAAAGTGGTTAACGTCTAAGATATGCACCACTTTCTTCATAGTTTAATCCGACTCACCATGACACAACTGTTCAAAGAGGCGTTTAACCAAACTCAAGCTCTAGCTCGCCTACCTCAAGGCACTATCAATGAGTAGTAGGTGACTGAACCACTCACCACCCTCACGCCCCCAGTTAATATCTAATACTGACATCATTTGATGAAATCGAAGGCCTCCCATGCTCTATGAAATGATTTTCTTGGATGATTAACTACGCATGTAGTTTGTGTGATTGTGTAAATAGAGCAGATGGACAACTTACTTCATCTGTCAGCCACTCTTTGGTTTCCAGGCGAGACAGAACATCTCCTCTGATGGTGTAGCAGCCAACTGTGTATGTACTCTCACGTGACAAGCGGATGTCCTCGTGTACATGCTGCAGGTGTAAAGGAGGATCCTCCAGTGTTTTCACAAAGTCCTGTACTTCTGTTCTGGTATGGCATGCTCCAACAAGCACTGCTGCGATGAGGTTTATGTAAACTGACCGGTCTTGGTTCAAGCTCAGAACGTCAGTATTTACAGAACATTTAACCCAGTTCCTTGCTTTAATTGCATCTAGATTCCAGTTCTTGTCGACCTCTTCAATGAGTGACAAGCACGGATTGCCTTTGTTGGTACAGTCCTTGTTCCAGAACCTAGATAATGCTAGGACATGTTGCACGACCCTTATCACATCACGATTCCTTTCTACTTCTTCTAGAAAAGTGTACAGATAAGCGTAGTGTGTGTTAGTGACACAGGTAACAATTGTGTTGTCATTTTCAAGTTGAGGCTGCCAACGGGGTTTCTTGACAGGGGAGCCTGACGTTGTACCCAAATAATCAATGTCATCATCACCTCTATGATCTCCTGTCCTGATGCGTTTTTGATTTGTGTCATGATCATTCTTTGTTTCAGTCTCTGACACCTTTGCTTCATTCAATGTTACACCTAGAATAGTGTTTGATTTACCGTTGTCTTCCAATTCTGTCGGTGATGAATGATCTTCAGGGTCCAGGTTGGAGTTAGTGTTCTCCGTGACACCTGACTGCACAGCTCCACCAGTTGATTCTACTTTCCTACATTTACTGTCACCTGGGGAATGAAGTGTCTGTTGACCACGCTTTTTTCGTCGAGGAGCAGGCTGTGCTTGTGTGTGGTCCCCGATATATTGCACAAGGACGTGTTTCAGAGGCTGGTTGTACAGATACGAAGCTTCTCTGACAAAGGCCCTCGTTGTCGCCTTGTCCTCGGTGTAAGCCTTGTGGTACTGCTTCACTACGACTGGACTTGAGCCAGGCTGCTTCCGGGTTCCATCACTTCGGAAGTGATATTTGTCATCCTTCCAGATATCTGCAAATATAAATTAACATCATAACACTGAAAACAATGTTGTAATCCTGAAGATGAACTATCCCTCAAAAAGCTTTGTTTGTTAGTGTGTCATCTGTGATGTAGATGTTAATTAATAAAACTGTGAACAGTCAATAGTGTAACATAACTCTAAAATCAACCCACCTTAATGCCAAATCAGCTGTAAGGTCATGCATAAATATGTTGTGTTAGAGGTTGTGATGATAAATACCATGTCCTTTTTTCCTTCCCTGAGATGCAACACGATACTTGATTCTTGTTTAGCCCATATTGATTAATCCAACAATGGATTTTCTACAAGTTGACATCAAGCAATGTTCATTATTTAAGTACACAATTGTTGTAAAGGGGATGGAAAGAGTTCAAAAGAAAAACATAGATAGAAAATATTGCAAAAGAAGTCGTTTTAACAATGATACAGACAAATAAACTTAATTCATGTAGTCACTTTGTGCATGACAATCACTTGTCAACAATATTAGCGAACATAAAACCGGTTATCACAGGGCTGTACAAGGAAGCTGATGCCAGGGCAGGGTGACCCCGACGTCAAGCAGACTATTACTAATAACGTACATGTATATGAATGTGGCTTTGAGGACATTGATCATGTGTACTTAACAACCCCAATGAATTCAAATTGTGTAATAAATAATATCAGCTTTCCATGAAATATTAACATTGTTCATATGTATTAATCCCTGACTCATGGTAATATTAAGCCTGAACACAACTGCCTCACCTTCTCTCATTCCCGAGGTTATCTTATAGAGGTACACCTCCCCTCCCTGGGGTGTGGCGGGGGCAGTCTGGATGGTCTTGCTCTCATCTGGACTCCTCAGAATGTTAACAATCTCCTCCACTTTAAGGGCTGACGTTCTCCCTGTAAGGTAAGGCTCGGGTGGTTTCAAATGGGACGCCATTTTGTAAAGTTATTAATATACCCATGAGTCACACAGCCGTGATACATGTGAAGGATAAAACACGTTCTGAGGTTTTGGTTGAAAATGTAAACCCGCCTGGGAGGGAAGATCCTAAGGGCCGAAGGCCCGCAGGATCTTTCCGACCGGGCGGGTTTACATTTTCAACCAAAACCGAGGATAAGTGTTTTATCTGACTTATAAACCAACAAAGTTAATTCTAATTGAGATACGCAATAACGAGGATTTTATATGCGATATAACGAGACTATAAACGCATCCGTGAGCTGTGTTGAGTGACGACTACAGGTGTCATGCACGTGCTGGTCGTGCACGCACGCATTGCCCGTGAGCGTCTCCGTCATAATGTGGACAGCTTACAGTCGAGTTTCATTTAGTGGCAAGATGTGGGGGAGAGAGAGGAAGGTGACGATTTATTTCTCACTCAAACGAAAACTAAAAATGCCGACCTACACCGTTTCTGCGCTGCCGCAGGAAGGGGGCCTGCAAAGAATATTATTGTAAATGTCAACTTCAATTAAAGTGAAGAAAATCTAGTATTGCGTTTTTTTTTAAAAGAATATAGGGTATGGAAGTCCTGGCGACTTACTGTGGAAGACCCAGGGACTTGATCTGAAATATGTAACTTTTTATAACGATGAAAATCAAGTCCCCGGGTCTTCCACAGTAAGTCGCCAGGACTTCCATACCCTATATTCTTTTTAAAAAAGACGCAAGTAAAACGCAAGTAAAACCTCATGTGGGTCTTTCTCAAGTTTGAAATAACCTAACGATCAATACAAATGAACACTCTGAGGTTTATAAAATCGGTTGATCCACTTGAACCTGTAGATGACAAAAGGTTATGTGCTGAACTACACCCAAGCATGAATATTCATTATGTACCCTGTATTTGTCTACGTATCAGTGTTGGTCTTGTTATAACGCCTCGGGGCTTCATAAACGCCTCTCCTTGTACCGCAGGGGACGTTCTGTTATTGGTTTGTTGTTCAGTGTGTGGCTTGCGGGGGAAAATAAAGCGAGTCTGCCCAGAGAGCGGAAAATAGGTGGTTCGAACCCTGGCCGCGTTTTGCCAAACGATGTTAAATGATGATACTTGTTATTACCCTGCATTATTTCTGCAGTACACTGTGTGACCATATTTCAAGATTGAAGATTGTACATGTCCGAGTAACAATCCAAAAAAGCGTCAGTCTTCGTGATCAGGTGAATCCACTTAATATACATACTTTGTTGTGGTCAACTTGTTTTCAAATCAGGTCTTGATCAGAATATAACCAAGTATTACAAATTACAATATTGTTGTCTGGCGACATGAGTAGGGAAATGATACTCAGTTAGAAACCTATTGTTTTCAAAGGTTTCTGATATTGTAACAATGACCTATGTTGATCTTTATTGCCTGGTTCAACCTATGCTCACAGAGAGATTGAGTGAGTGAGTATGGTTTTACTCCGCTTTTAGCAATATTCCAGCAATATAACGGCGGGGGACACATGAAATGGGATTCACACGTTGTGCCCTTGTCAGGAACAGAACCCGGGTCTTCGGCGTGACGAGCGAATGCTTTTACCACTGGGCTACCCGACCGCCCCCTGACAGAATTAACTCCACGTCACCGAGGATGTGTTTTTTTACAATTTCATAATCACCTGTACCCCAACTTACACAGATAATTGTACTTTATAATAATGTCTTCCGCCATTGAAGTATCCCAGCATTGTCATTGTTCTAATGTTGAAATTTGGTTGATATGAGTTTGCTTACTTGAAAAACATTGTATCAACATTGTTTCAGCTCCGTTCGATATTGATATCATCAATCACAATTTCGGCTTAGATAATGAAATTGTTTCAATCTGACTTTCAAAAATGAAAAGTAATCTAAAAATCAATATTTCATAAAATATTTCACAGGTTGTTTATATAATATTTGTTTTTGTTGTTAGTTGGAGTCAATATATTTAGACTCCAGACGTTTTAGACGTAAACGATAATGATTAAGTAAGAGTCGGAAGGGAAAAACTAGTAAAGCTGAATCAAGTCAAGGTAAATTTTGACCGCCTCCGTGGTCTAGAGGTAGAGCGTCCGCCCGGAGAGCGGAAGGTCCGGGGTTCAATCCCCGGCCGCGTCATACCAAAAGACCTTAAAAGATGGTACTTGTTGTTACCCTGTCTGGCGCTCGGCATTAAGGGGTTAAAGCAAGGACTGGTCGGCTCGGAGTCAGTATACTGTGTCTAAGTGGGGTATTCATGTTAAACTGCGGCATGGTATCTCAGTGAGCTAGCACTATAAATCGGCATCAGTCCGGACAAGTACAAGCAGCCACACACACACACGTACATGCACGTCGCTATATAAGTGCAATAATCTTGGACGCAACGTTAAACCCAATTTCACCTCACCTCAAGGCAAATTTAGATGTACCAGATGATTCTGCACCCAGATTCTTCAAGACAAAACATGTGCCATATCCGCTCCAGGAGGATGTTGAAGCTGATCTGGATCTGGACTTTGAGCAGTCTGGTAACATATCCAAGCTTTGATCTCAGTGATTTGGACGCACTCATCGTTCCCATCGTTCAAACATGGCCAGGACAGACTATGTGGATACTTTAAGATCACTGTGAATCCAGTGCTACTGACGCATCAAGTGGGGATGGTAGACGTTATTTCACCACGATAGACCTGAAGGGAAGGGAAATTGGGTTTAAGGTCACGTCTAAGATTAGTACACTCATATAGCCACGTGCACGGACCTTCCACTCTCCGTGTGGATGCTCTATCACTTGACCACAGAGGCGGTCTAGTGATAGAGCCGTGTGGCAGAAGTATTTTTTGAATGCAGCGTTAGGTTAGTAGAAGGTTATATAGATACAGCAGGGCATGTTAACCCTTTCGTGAGGATCTGGTGTCATACCTGATTGATGTTGTCTCTGATCATTTACACAATTTTGCATTTAATCGCTGAGGAACCTGTTTCGGCACATAATAGAGACTGTTATTTTCTGGTTTAGATGATTTGAATTAAAAGTTAAGTGGGTAAATAGAGGTGGGTGACAGGGTGGACAGGGTTGACCAGATGGATGTAGATCTCGTTCGTTCGTTCGTTTGTTGTTTAAAGTCACACTCAGCAATATTCCAGCTTTATAACGGCGGTCTGTAAACAATCGCGTTATGTAGCCAAGTATCTACGTAGTTTACACTTGGGAAACTCAGAAACGTTGAAATAGCGAGTAACCATACTGGATTCAATGAGTTTCCTGGACATAATATGCAGCAGTAGTACCTTAGCTGAACCGTAAACAGTATTGCAATCAATTATTTTCTTGTGGATGTTTACTTCTTTGAGTCAGTTGTTAAGTGTCATTTTCGCCTTCCCACACACAATGACATGCAGCTCTAAATACTCTAAGGACGTTTTCGCCCACTAAATGATATTGCGAAATAAATTAAATGCCATGTGCAGAAGCTGTTAATCTTGTCAGTTACGCCTCCCCCTGGAAGGATACTGCATGCACACTGCTGTCACATACATCAACCAAACAACATAGCTGCCGGAAAGGTTCAGCTTAATATTGTCCACATATGACGCCTTTACATTTTGTATGGCTTCGCAGGCCCCGTTTCCCTAAGCGATCTTAGCGCTTAGACTGTCGTAGGTCTATGCTAAAGTGTGGGAGTTACGGTCGCCCTGGTGCTACGATCGCTTTGTATGAATGACGGGTGCTACCGGTAGGACAGGACATGCTTACCCTTTCCTCGAACACCTGGTGTCATCATTGATTTTCAGTCGTACATTCATATATTTATTTATTCTCGTGCATTGACAATTATATATTGTGGAACGGCGCCCTACCTTCGATCTTAACCTCAATCGGTGTCATAGTGTACGAAAACCACTTGAGTGTGACATCATAACTCCAACGAACCTTTTGCCAGTCACTGCTACAATGTATATACGCCGGTATGTGCATCCATGTAGCGACATATATTTATAGCCTTGCAATGTTAACGTTTGTCGGATGTTCGGACCTAGATCGGTTCAAACACTGTACCGTGGTTGTCAAAGGGGCATGTGCAGTTCGTGATCAGGTGTTACGTATTAGTTTCATCAAGGCACGGCTGTCAGCCAAATCCTCACCTGCACCGGAGTCATGTGAGATACGAAAACGCTCTCCCAACTTATGATGACTATTAGGTATGCGGAAGCCATCAACTCCTCAATTAATTGTTGGATTGTAGATATAAACAACTGGAACAGACAAGCAGATAGAAAATGTCCTCTCCTCTATAACTAAGGCTGGTATATGCCCTTTAATACAGCTTTGGCTGCTCCAAATTAAGAATCGCTTGTAGAGTATGTTTGCATTGGAAAAAAACACCTCATTTGGTCTGTATTAGAATGGCATCTTAATGCGTACGGGTGTGTTTCCTCATCATCTTATTTGATACACTTGCATCATCAATTTATTCCTGATTTCAAATACAAACTTTTGACAAATTTGCCAAAGCCTTCACACAATGTAATCCCTACTAAACTTCCTTTACATAAAGGGCGATAACATAGGAAGACACCATACACTGGGCTCGCATATATCAATTACACAGCGCTAGACTGACTGCCAGGTCACATCACCACAAGCTCTGATGACTCTTACATCATTTGAGCCTTACATTCTGTGTATTGGAAACTCGAGTTTGATACTATGTGTACACTATTGGTTCGATCATATTAGCTGTGCGACAGGGACTATCCCTATTTATGGGCCGCTATTTATAGACAGGCGGACGATATCTCTCCTGGCTAAGTCAAGTGTGTAGTGAATGAATATGTCAATACCTGGCACACGTTCTGTCGGATTGTTCGGATGATAAGAAACGTGTGCTGAGAACAACAGGCAAATGTTTTCATGAGTTCATGAAATCAACACGCTCAAAGTAAACAAATAGATCATTTAATAAAACAGATATATTATTAATGATAGAAATTAAGTGCCAATATCATTACATATCCGGACGCCCCTTTACCTACACGTACACTCTGTAACCGCTGGGCTACCCACCGCTCCAGTATCAATGCACACGATGTGCATGCTGATGATTCAACTCAAACCAACCAGTCGTTTAATGCACCTGGACTAGAAAGCTGGCCCGGTGAATGAAACAGGTATTTATACCGACACTGCTATTTCACCCACACACACCCCAAGATTGAAATGGTTTATGAAATCCTAAAATCTGCAGTCCGAGAGCTGGAACAAGATTGTCACCTGTACGTCACGGGGCCTACAACAATTCCCGCACAGCAAGCAGGGGGAATCTCCTTTTCCTATTCATATGTGTTTAATGTAATTTTGTTAAGGAGTCATATAGTCGCGGCGACTGAAGGATACACATGTGTGTTTCATTTTCTCACTAGACGTCGTAGAAACAGGCAGCATGGGTAATATTTTTTCATACTGGTCAAGATATCAGGTAAGTCAAGATTCCCTTCACGTATTTTCCCAACAATTAATGAATGTTAGCTTGTCACTGTTCATCAATGTTTATGCGCGTCCTCGTGTGTACACGTGCAAATGCGACTTTATGTTTGGTCATGTATACTAGTGTATGTAACATTACCCTACTTCTTGTGAATCTACAGTTCTCAATCGTGGTTTAAAATAGGTTTAAAGTTTACAATATGCGGGATCCAAGCGTCACCAGGAATATGCCTCATTATGTTCATTTGGGGCCGTCGGGTAGCCTAGTGGTTAAAGCGTTCGCTCGTCACGCCGAAGACCCGGGTTCGATTCCCGACATGGGTACAATGTGTGAAGCCCATTTCTGGTGTTCCCTGCCGTGATATTGCTGGGATATTGCTAAAAGCGGCGTAAAACCATACTCACTCACTCACTCACTCACTCATTGTGTTCATTTTGATTCCAGAAAATGTCCAAGACAGACGACCACATAACCTGCTATTATAACCACCAGCTCGAACTGAGAGGTACGTTCAGTCGCATTTATCGTTTTACTAAATGTAAGATTTGGATAGTGTGTCACGTTATTATTTATCAGATGCAAGCTGGACATTATTCCCATTGTCTGTGCATCCAACCAGACGTTTTCTTTATACGTTGTGGTACATTAACAATATGTATTTCTCTTTGGTTTTTGAGTGAATTTAATCTTAAGATAAGTTAAAATAACGTAGAATATTGATAGGGAATTGACAGTAAATATACAGCACAAACACAAACACAAACACACACACACACACACACATATACATGCATTCATGCACACACACACATACACATGTGAAGAACATGCTTATTGTGAGATGATTCTTGTAGGTACAACACCCTGGAACCAAGCATATGCTGTGAATGAAGTCACATCGGGATCGGGTTCGAGTGTGTCGGCATCGAACTTGGACTTACTCTTGTGGTTATCGAACAAGTCACGTTTGCACACCCTTATTCACTGTACATGCAGGTTGTACACATGCTTACGAAATGGAAGGAGAAGAATGGAAGAACTGCAACCAGCCTAGTCCTCGTCAGAGCACTGTGGAGTTGCAATGACAGGTGTACCATTGAGTGGGAGGACATTCTCAACATCCTTCAGGGACCGTCCACTATGTCAGGTTAATAAAGTGCTGCTCTGAACAACCTTCTAAAGTACAGTTATCACTGATTTATTCATTGGGAGGATATTCTCAACATCCTTCAGGTACTAACATCTATTTCTGCGTAGCCATGCACCTGCATGTGCGAATCACATTTAGATTGTGCGAAACAATCCCTTTGAAATATCGAGTCGCGATACTAGATTCACCATGACTGAACCGGATGATGTTTTTCCTCGTGCAAGTTGCGCACTAAACACTCATCATATGTACAGTTATCATTAATTTGCCGTATATAATACATTGTGATTGTATTTGTATGTTAATAAACTGCTATGATGTCCTTTGTAAGAACAGGTCATTCTGCCTCTTGAGATATTGGCGGAACAGTGACCGAGGGATAACAAGCTGTGCTCTAAACGTCATCCGTAGTCCGAAAATCCGGAAACATAATTGCCTCTCACATAACAAATGTCCCGACTGTATTAAGGATTGAAAATTCAAAAATATTTTTAGAATGTAATTTCAAGGGTGCTGTCTATCTGTTGACTCTGATTTTGAACACTATTACAAGGTTTGCCGGTTGTAGAATCGTTTTTGATTCATTAAGGACGCCATTATTTTCTGACTTTATACATTAGCTCTATTCTATCTGTAAGGTCATGGGCTGTAGTAGTTCTCAGGAATGATGACAGGTTATGACAGGTCGTCTTGTGCAGCCTCTGTGGTGTGTGATCACATCTATAGAGAGATGTGCATCGTCAATGCAGCATGGGCTGAGATATATATAGACATAAACATGTTCCTTAAAACATGCTACCTATGTATATGAACCAGTACCCCATAAAATATCTAAACAACGCCGAAATATAGCCTGGTAAGTAACAATATGCAAAATTTACTATTGGTCTTATGGCTTAATATACAATAAATATTGTTTTAGATATATGAACAATTATTATGCATATGTTTGCAGGTGCTTGTTTAGATTGATAACAAATGGCAACTGTTGCAATGTTTTCTACAGTCGTTATAATGCACAAATCTTATATCACAGAAGCAGGTACTTATGTTACAAAACATTGCCTCGTACATACAATTTATATTATATTTAATTATTTCAGTCAAACGGTCATTATTGAACAAATTGTCATGCCTATTTTCTTCTTCGCAAATCTAACAAATAAAAAGAAAAGCGATAACAGTATCATGTATTTTTTTAATAACTATCACATAGTTATGATACCAAGTGTCAGCGTAAAGATGAGCATGTCCTGTCCCACTGGTTGCACCGTCTTTAACACATCGAAGCGAAAAGCCAGTGTTATCCAGTGCGAACAAACACGGGCTCATATGGTCCAAATCGGAAACTGCATCGCACGTCATCGCCACTGATGCCACAAATTTTGAAATGTCCTCTTCACCTATCGTAAAACTTAAAACACGTTTGCATGTAGACTGAGAAGGATGACGGCAGAGATTGGCGCCAAGACGAAGTATGTGTTGATACAGTTGTGACTGTTGTCTCATCTCTACGCTACAGAAACAGATGTGTATTGATGATAAAACTAGTGGGTCCAACAATTCGATTTTATGTGTACAATATTCAACAATATAACCTCTTACATTTTATAACTTTCATAGGACTAAGTATTTCAAGTAAGGTTGAACCATCAAAGGCCTGTTCAAGTCATTTCACACATTTTGTGGTAGACATTCAGAGGATTGTATCAAACATAACACGCTGCTTGTCAACATCATGCGCGATTCTCTGACATACCATGACATTACAGGGACGTTTCACTCCTCCTAACTTAATGGCACTCATTTGAATCGATGGGATGGTCACGCTTACTCTTGATTATGATCACTGGTCTAGAAACGATTATGTTGAGGCCAGCGTCGTGGCAGGAACATTGCACACTTACTTTAGTAAATTTGTGGGAGTGGCGGGCCTCCCAAGTAGAGCAGGACATGCTCAACATTTTCACAAAAACCTGGTGTCATCATTGTTTTTCAGTGATCCATTCATATTATTACACTGCATCGAGACAATCGCCATATCTTTCTATCGATTTTGAAAATCCGAAAATCCGAAGATCCTTGCTGGAAGCGAACATGAACGATAGAGAAGTAGTAGTTTCATATTGTGGTGGGGATTCCCCAATTTGCTCACGTGTAGCTGCCAGTTCTCGATTTAGTCAGATTATTTCAGGCGAAACATCAGTGTCATAAAGAGTGAGATACAGATAGCATGGGGAACATTCTGTCGTGCTCCCCAGGAATTCAATATCAGGTACGTCTCAACGACTTTCTAGTATATATGACAAATGTGCAATTTGTAATACTTGAACAGCACTCGACCCTCAGAGTATAGCATTCTAAATTCATCATACTGGATGTTATTTTACCGGGATTGACCAAACTCTTTGATATTTCCATTGACTATGTCAGTGATAGTCAGCAGCCCAGTGAGGTGTTTATGCAGTTATCATTTTAATGTCAACATGACTTTGCAGATTGTTTATCATTCCGTACGAATGAAAATATCAAGTGAAGCATGGTGAAAGATTAATGTTTTCTTTGACTATGAGATGGCACGTGTGGCCCAGTCGTCTGAGGCGCCGCGATTCGCTGTGCAGAGTTACGTCCCTTTGGCACGCCGAATCCCGGGTACACCCAGATTATGTTTCTAGGTTTGTCAGCACCATACCCGCGCTCGTGGGTTTCACCGAAGTGGTAAACGTCTTACACATGCATCACTTCGGGCTTTCCTCCAAACATTAAGCTGACACGCCGTGATATAACTGGAATACTGTTAAAAGTGGCTTTCACCCAAACTCACTCACACACTCTTTGACTATGAAGCTAAATGCAATGCGTTTCCAGAAATGATCCAGCATGTGAGCTTAACACTGTTAGTGTGTACTTTCTATTCTAGAGTTTGACAAACAACGAACTGACCTGTCTTTGTATTCAGCAGATCGTAAAGAAAGGTTTGTTTTACTCATTCTTCAAAATATCTGTTTTGAAGATTCTACGAATACGTTTTCTTCTGAGATTTTCTGGTAGTTTTTTTTTAAGCTGTTTAATAATATAGTTCGGTAATTGATAACACATTTGTTATATCAATAAAAATACAAAAGTGTTTGTGAAATCAGAAGTCACACCAACTCCTTCAAACTCCCTCAGCTGAGAATCCCCGGGTAACAACATCTATGTTCTGGCTGAATGATTTGCGAAACGTTGAATCATATATAGATTTCTGCAGGCTTCTTTGGAATTGGTCAGGCTCCATATAGAAATGCTCTATATGTAAAGCTGATACATGATTGTCCCCTGTGGTTTCCTGTATTTCTCTTTAACTGTTTTACTGTAATATGTTTTAGCTTCCCATGCACATGTTATCATTTCAGTTTTCTCTTAAACTGTTTTGTCGCAATAACAGCTCTCGGGAACTAATATTATATTCTTACATCTAATTACAGCCGTAAAATAACATTTTGTGTCTCTTGTATGTGTCATATAGGTTCAGCACACTGTGATAACGGAAAACTCAAGACTCCAGTGACGAGACGAGATCTCGGACTTGTTGCGAGACATATCGGGGTGGGATTTGAGTATGTCGGGATTGAACTTGGGCTCAGCATTGTGGCTATCCAACAGGGCAGAGTTGCACACCCATGTTCAGTGTATATGCAGATCTTGATTATGCTCACTAAATGGAAGCAGTGGAATGGCAGTTCGGCCACCTATCTGGACCTGGTCAAAGCACTATGGACATGTAAAGAGAGATGCACGATCGAATGGGAGGACATTCTCAACATCCTGCAGTTACGGCCCTCCTAGTCAGTGTAATTGCACCTCGGTCGGAGAAATATTTACAAGAAATGAAACTGCGTTATCATTATTATTTCGAACATGACTATCGTCATACCTTTACCTTGTTCCGAAATATTGTAATTGCACCTCTCTTACACATCTTCATGTTTGGCAAATAAACATACCCGTATTTATCAGACCATTGTTTCTTTGTGTTTTCCGCTTTTGTAAGTCTACCTTAATACGTTTAGAATGCAACGGATTCGATGTGATTTGTGATTATCTCTCAGAAATAATGAAAGTGCGTTGAAACGCTAATGATATTGTCGGTATCGTACAATGGACTTATGATTATGCAAAGGGTTTTGTCGCTTTTATCTGTACAAGTATCTCTGACTAATTTAAATACATGTACCTCCACTACACAGTGACAGCAATCATACAAGTCATAATGAAGTATTTCGTAAAATACATTGAATAAAAAACTGATTATGCTTCAAGTCAGTATACCGAACCTATTTCAAAATGCCACCTTAGGTTTTCTCTTCACTGAACATGCCTTCCAACGGCAGTCCGAAAATCCGAAATCCCTGACATCTCCTCCCGTCCGCCCGCAGAAGACTGACGAGATGGTTTTACTATTTACCCACCAGTTAACTGTTCCACTGAAGCTCGAGATGATACATAAATAACACAAGGAAAAGAAAAATAACAATCTGTTTATACCCCTATAAACGTTATCAGTTTCTCTCATCGAGTGACGGGGGAAAGGAGATATTTTCACGAGATGAGAGAAACATGATAGTTCATGAGACACATCGAATATTCTATTTAGTACATATTTTTTGTGTAGTTGTCTTCTGCAAAATTAAATATTTCATATAAAACTTTGAAGCTTCTCCCTACCTAACAAAGAGACGGTTCACCAGCTCTCGTGTTTGCAACTTAAAAAGGAGTTTCGTGTTTGCAAAATCTCAAAAAATATAAATAAAAGTATGAAAATAATATTTAGGTTCACGAAAATTCTATATCATACACTTAGATTTGAATAAATACAAAATCAACTTTAACAAAAAGAAGTTCTTGAAAACTACGAGACCGCTGTTGGAACCGAAATAATACATGCTAGTCATGTAACACAAATGGCGCGTTGCGGAACGAACAGCCTCGATCGACGAGTTAAATGAGAAATTCACAGTTTAAAAAGAAACATTTTCAAGAGAGTAAGAAAAGGCAAGAAGCGATATTAACTCCATAAATTACCATCTGTCATTAGTTTGCCTTGTCAATGTGGAACTAACGTTAAAAGGATGTCAACAGTTTGTGTACGGGCGAGACACTTACTATAAATGTAGACAATTTGAGGGGATGTTACTCTTGTAGGACAATAGTTCCGTCAAAGTGTTATGATCACTGCAGTGAAATATCAAGTGTTATGTACACTGCAATGAAAATATCACTTTTCTCAACTTAAGAAAATTCTCTTTCACACTGAAGTATATGATAAATGTTTTCTCACAATCTGAACATCCGGGGACTGATACAGTGGTGGTGGTGGTGGTGATGCGGACCTGGGCCACATCAAAAGATCAAAGATTCAGTTATTCGTGTGAACGAAGTACCAATTTAACCACAAGGAAATACCACCTTGAAAAGTGAGTTCAATCCAAAAGAAGATGATCATCCAAGACAATCAATTTAAAATAGTTTTTAAATCACTGCATTACAATTCATTATACCTGTCGTCTATATTACTTCAAATTCAGACACAAAAGTCATTTATTGCCCGCTGAATAGTGAACATAGAATAATCTGCTCTCTTTCTCAAACGGCTGTAAAACATTGGACTTTTGTTTATGTTTCCTGGTCATGCCATTAGGCAATTTGTTGTCTGAAACTCGGTACAATCGGAACGGACCAAGGGAGACAGAATATCAACTGTGAATAACACTTGGGCTTAGATAGATAATGCCGAGTGGCAGTATTTGAATTCTTTTCCAAGCACAATCATGAATTGCCATAATAACATATACTCGTCGTGATAATGGGGTGTATATCTCTTACACACATAAACTATAAATAGATTGCACACGGATAACATCCTAGAGTGCCACACCCGTTAGTAATAGTTGTAGTTGGTGTCTTTATACACTTTGGAATGAATTACTACCCTAAACTTTATGGTTGATCAGTCGATTTATCTTACACATGGCGGTACAGGCTTTGGTTTGTCTCTGTTAGCGGCGAAAGTTCATGAGGCAAAATCTATATACATTGTTGCAAAAATAAGCATAAGCTGTATGTATTAGTTACATCAATGCACGGCTGTAAGACAAATCGCAACTACACCAAAGTGTGAAATATGATCACGTTCTCCTACTTCAGGGTGACTATTAGGTATGTGTAAGCCATCAACTCCTCAATTAATTGTTGTACTGAAGAAATGATTTCGTCTAATGCACATGACTAGAATGCTGCCCAAGAGAATGAAACAGGTGTTTATATCAACGCCACTGTTCTGTCATCCATGTACCACAGTTTGAGATGGCTAATAACATCGGAATATCTGCAGTCCGATATCCAATAAACAATTGTTAGTTACATGTGGCCTGGACTCACAGTGCCCCGACAAGTATTGTACAAATAGGGGAATCCCCATTATTTCTATATATAAAGGCAGTTGTGTTCCGTCGACGGTGTCATATTTTCTCCGTTACTGAGGGATACATGTGTGTTTCACCTTCGCTCTGGAGTAAAAACTAGACACAGGCACCATTGTTAATATTGTTTCATTCTGGTCAAGATTCTGATATCAAGTGGGTCGAGATTCGCTTCACGTGTTTTCCTAACTGTGCACAGCGTGTCAATGTTTATTCTTGTACACGTCCATTTACGACTGCATTGTATATTTATGTATATATGTAAGATTACACCACTCGTCTGAAGTTACGCCTATCAATCGTGTTTCTAAACTGACGAACAGTTTTCAATATTTAGACTCATATATATGTCAATATGTCCCATTGTGTTCTTTTTTTATTCCAGAAAATGTTCAAGACAGACAGCCACATTACCTGTCACTAGGACCAACAGCTGATCCAGGGTGGTACGTACGTCACAGTATAATACTAATTGTGGTCTTGTTAAGTTTCATTAGGTCCAAGTTTAACATAATTCCCAATTTCTCTGTCTGCCCCAAATTATTTTCTTAATACACCGGTGTTCTGTTCTTTGATCATTAAGTTAACTTAAGAGAAGTAAAGATAATTTAACAAAGTACTAGGTAATTTAACAAAGTACTAGATAATTTAACAAAGTACTAGGTAATTTAACAAAGTACTAGATAATTTAACAAAGTACTAGATAATTTAACAAAGTACTAGATAATTTAACAAAGTACTAGATAATTTAACAAAGTACTAGATAATTTAACAAAGTACTAGATAATTTAACAAAGTACTAGATAATTTAACAAAGTACTAGATAATTTAACAAAGTACTAGATAATTTAACAAAGTACTAGATAATTTAACAAAGTACTAGATAATTTAACAAAGTACTAGGTAATTTAACAAAGTACTAGATAATTTAACAAAGTACTAGGTAATTTAACAAAGTACTAGATAATTTAACAAAGTACTAGATAATTTAACAAAGTACTAGATAATTTAACAAAGTACTAGATAATTTAACAAAGTACTAGATAATTTAACAAAGTACTAGATAATTTAACAAAGTACTAGATAATTTAACAAAGTACTAGGTAATTTAACAAAGTACTAGATAATTTAACAAAGTACTAGATAATTTAACAAAGTACTAGATAATTTAACAAAGTACTAGATAATTTAACAAAGTACTAGATAATTTAACAAAGTACTAGATAATTTAACAAAGTACTAGGTAATTTAACAAAGTACTAGGTAATTTAACAAAGTACTAGGTAATTTGAACTTTAAAAGTTAATCTAGTACACAAAACACACACACCAACAAGATGATTCTTGTTCGAACAAAGTACTGGAACCAAGCATATGCTGTAAATGAAGAGAGGTTGGCTACACTTGTGTCTGAACGAGATTCCAGCTTGTTGCAAGTCACATCGGGATCGGGTTCGAATCTGCTGGCATCGAACTTGGACGAGCAAGTCACATTTGCACACCCACGTTCACTATTCATGCAGGTTGTACACATGCTTACCAAGTGGAAGGAGATGAAAGGAAGACCTACCACAGGTGTGGTCCTTGTAAGAGCATTATGGAGATACAATGACAACTGTACCATTGAGTTGGAGGACATTCTAAAACCCTTCAGGGAACGTCCACTATGTCTGTGAAGGGCAATGTATGGATTTATGCTGTGTGAACACACGTGTGGGGGTATAATAGATTATTCACTCAATTTCCTTGAAAACATACAGTGAAATCATGCCAGATCTTCTGTTTGCTCGAGCAAGTGGCACACTGGACACTCTTTATATATACAGCTGTTTTCAGTTCAAATACCTTTGTGCTTGCATTTGTGTTACTTAAGAATAAATTTGTAAATAAACTGTTTTGTTGTCCTTTGACACAAGAGGTAATTTTGCCTCTTGATATATTCGCGGAAGCATGAGTTGGGGATGACGAGGTTTGCCCTAAACATCATCCGTATTCCGAAAATCCGGAAACTGAAATAAACGTAACGAACGAATTGCCTCTCGCATGACACTTTCATTCACACCTGCTCAATGCAACACTTATCTCAGCCATCCCCACTTTTAATGTTGAGATGACAGTGACATGCCGCCTGCACAGCGTAAAGGGTGTCCCTTCAATGTCCCGTTAGTCATAACGATAGAACATATTTGTTTCTAAAATGTAATTCCAAGTGCACAGTACTCTGTTTCTGTCGTCTCCTATTTTGAACAATATTACAAGGTTTGCCTGTCGTAGAATGTTTTCTATTTGTTTAAGACGAAATCTATTTATTGGTTGGAAATTGTCACATCCTGGTCGGGGCTGCAGTAGGTCTCAGGTAGTGTTGTGACAGGTCGTGTGGTGCAGCAGCTGTGATGTGTGATCACATTTATAGAAACGGTACGCATTATTCATCCATGGACTGAGATATACTATTCAAAAGAATTTAAGGACCACCCGATTCTTTCATATTAATATGGTTAATCTGTCAAGTACCACCTGATTCTATCATGTAACTATAGTTAATATGTCAAGCAATAACAGATTAATTATAGTACTATGAAACAATAGTAGTATATATGTGAACATAAAAATGTTCCTAAAACATGAGCCAGTATTCTGTATCAACGTCATACCGGCATACCAACCTGATGGTGCATGTTGTGACCAGGCATCAATTTCCACTCGCTGTTGTGGTGTGGTGTCTTCATAACGGTTGGTCACAGTATGTCATTAACACACTTAACACACATGACAAGCAGTATGCCCCTGATATAGGTATTTACATACACAGCAGCTTTACACACTACGTGTTTACATCAGTTTTGAAAATCCGAAAATCCGAAGTCCTTGATTGAAGCCTTGGAAAGAGAGGGAAGTTTTCTGGTGTCTGGTATAGGGGATTGATTCCCTTAGCTGAGAGTTTACATCAGTTTTGAAAATCCGAAAATCCGAAGTCCTTGATTGAAGCCTTGGAACGAGAGGGAAGTTTTCTGGTGTCTGGTATAGGGGATTGATTCCCTCAGCTGAGAGTACTTAATTCAGTTAGATCATTTAAAGAGACAGAGATGCACATCAATGTCATAAGGAATGAGATGCATGCATCATACGGGATATTATCTCGTGTTTCTCTGGACATTAATGACACTCTTTTATAGATATGTTTAATCATATTTGAAGACAAACAAAGTATTTGATTGAGTTCAACGCATTACAGGGAGTACTATACCCCAGCATGTATTCTCAACACACATTTGATACGTCACAGTATGTGCGTTTCGTTCTACAGAAGACACCAGTTGAACAACGAGCTGATCGAATATTCAAAACAGCAAATCATAAGGGGAGTTGCATTAAATTCCCATATGAAATAATAATTTTGTGAGAATTTCTGTATTATCATGGAAGACTTTACTTTCAGAAATTTAGTTATATATCGCATTTGTTCAGTATTACTATTCAAAATATTTTCATCGTTATTATGATGACATATGTGTACATTGGTGGACATGTACAGTTTTATTTGTCTGATTAGGAATATCGATCAGTATTTCAGATGCATTAATTCGATATATCACATATCAGTCACACAAAACAGAAAGAAACCTGTTTATATGAGCCTTCGTCAAGTAAAACAGAAGTCTCCTGTATCTAGACGAGATCTCATTTAGGAATGGGATTTGACTATGTCGGGCGCTGGGAATTTATCGGAAAAAAAATTGTCACAGAAAAATTCTTGAAAAAAAACACATTATGCTTCCGAATACTTAAAAAAAATAACTTTGTTTCAGGGTGTTTTTCAGGCTGATAGGTTTACTTTAAAGACATATTCTGCAGTCCTCTACATATACACTTAATTATATTTGGAGAACTTATACGGGGATTGTCAAAGGCACCGGTACATCAAGATGTTTCAGTGCCCATAATTCTTTTCTGTCAAAGTTCTTTCTCTTTTGGTTAAACGTAGATAACTATCTTTTACGTCTTGGAGTAGTTCAGTCTGCGGTTCTTGTTGTAACTCAGGTGGAGGTTTTTCGTGTGTCTCAGACGTAGATGGCTCTTTAGAAATGGAAAATAAGAGAGTTTGTTTGTCCAAGACCCAGGAAATTGTTGTCTGACAGTGATTATCTACTTTGCGTGTAGAAAGAGGACACCGTGGCAGAGTATTATTTTGCGGCAGGATTAGTTAGTGATAGATCTGCTACGACTTTCTTTGCTTTAGAAAAAGAGATGTTGTTTGTATGCTTGATTTTATTCATCTTTCTTTCTCTCTCAAACTTTGGACATAATTTGGTATGATTTGCACATTTCATATAATATGTGTAATCAGTGCTGTCATGCTTGTAACTACAACGAAAGCAAACTAGTGAGTTGGTACAGGGCATGACAACCGGTCCAAATTACTGACAACAGAGGGGATAAAAATATCCACTCCCAGGTTGAAATAGTGAGCAGCAAATGTAAAAAGGTAAGTATTGGTTTTACTGAGGTTGTCATTAAATTTCCTAGTGAAATGCCTTATTGTGGTAACTCGTTGAAGTTTAAGCTCAGTAACAATTTCCTCCTATGATATGCCAGACAGACATTTCGCATTGCCTGTGCATCAATTCAGTGATCTGTGTTCGGAGACAACAATCTCTGTATTTGCAACCTATTGTGCTGTCAGTAGATTAATAGGTCGTTGTCTATTAGCACATTACAGAGCAAGGAACAACTACAGAGACAAGTTACATTTTTAACATCACCACATATTCCTTCCATAGCTTTTGAAACAACAAAAGGGTTGATCTCAAGTGGCCAACCTTCAACAACCAGAAATCGTAGCCATGAATCTGGATTTTGTCCAGTAATGTCATCATCAGAGGATGAAATAGTATCTGTTTCTACATGCCTTCTTTTTTTTACAGTGAGAACGAGTGTATTGTGGTGTAGACATTTGAAAGAAAGGAGATTCGACACTTCTTCTCCGGACCCGCCATCGAGTGTCAACAAAGACGATATCGTAGTGGAAACCGACTACAAACATCAGGGCTGCATGGGTGTTAAAACTGAAGGCAAAAAACATGTGTAGCTAATTCTGCCAAACAGAATAAAAGTCAGACTGGTTCGAACCTAGACAGTTACCTGGAGACAAACCGAACCCGGGGTTCTGTAATGCCAAATTGGCCCATGAGCTACCGCCTTCTGACTCAAGTCAAACTTGTAATAGAGAGTGCTGCTTATTATCTTCACGATTGAAATAGTTTTGTATGGAATATTTCCAAAACACAAGCTTCCATGCTGAGGCATGGCATGACCAGCCGATTGAAAGAACGGGCCCATTCTACCACCTGTGTAGGCAAGCCATTTGCCAAATTTTGTTGCTGTCACTGAGCTGTGTTTCTAAGTCCAGGGTGTCATTAAACACGACTGAAGTAATAATGAAAATATAGTTATAGGTTCACAGGTTTATTGACCACCGGAGTATCAAGACTCACAATCATTACAAAGAGTACTTTACCAAAAGAGTAACTGGACTCCCAATAGTAAATAGGTATTTGACCTAAACTAGACAACCATGGGAAGATTGGCCTGGTTTCCCACTGATTACTATAGAAACGGAGTATGAAAAACCCCAGCTAATAAGTTAGCTCAATATCAAGCGAGTAAGTCAGTACTATATTAACACTGCCTTGCAATCACTTACGAACAAAACCTCAGTTTCGAATGACCACTCAGTAGAAAGACGACCCGTAAACGGTTTAACGAAGCCTGTAAGTAAAGACACATGACTTCAACAAGGGTTTTATACGTGTGCGCGGACGTCGTAGAGGCCAACATGTCCTGGTCAGCCGGGGAGTGCAATAGCACACTAGAGCTGAAGAAACTATTTCTTCACATTGCGAAAACACGAATAGCAAACTAACTTCTACACCTACATGGAAGATGTAAGTACCAAAATATAGCTTTGCACATAAGCTGTCCAAAGGTACCAGTAAATATTTACAACTAGATATGTAAAAAGGAGGTCGCAAAACTGACCATAAATACATAAGAAATATATGCAAGTACTAAATAATCCCGCTAATGCGTGAAAATCAGAGTTACTAAAACATGTTCAATACATGATTAAGGTAGCAAACATATATCAGATAGCATGCATGTATGCGATTATGCAGCTAGAGAATATCATATGTGGGTCACCTATTTTCTAGTGAAGAATGTAAAGACACTGGACAACGACGACCGCCAAATGGTGACGGAGGCTGGACAATTAAAGGCGAGGGAAGCGGTGCTGTCACTAGACCCTGACCGAACTTTGTTTCCTACCGGATGACAGTCGCCTCTTACTACCAGCAATGAGGTGCTTGGGACCCATTCTACCCCGGATACCCACGGCTATTTACCTATGTATTTATTCTAGGGACACAGCTCAAAGAGTTACATTTGATCTGAGCATTTTTTATGTCTCACAAGGCATAATTGAAATATATTGCATAAATTGCTTGGAAACAACACAATCATAATATTCCCACTGAACATGATGTCATATTCAATATTACAAATATCGCCTTGGACAACATAATTCTATGGTTCTGGCAAAGTCCTCAGTGACATGGGATCATTTATCATCTCAAACTGGTTCCCACAGTAGATATCGCTTGGGTAAGATCAAGCGATATCTACATTGCAGATTTCGCTGCAATAAAATTGCATCACGATGCTTTGCATTGTGACGTCATTGTTACCGTGACATCACAATCAAATGACATCACTCATGGCTCTGCTATTGAAGCAGTTAACAGTACTTTTTACATTTAAGACACTGCTTCGAAGCAAGCCTCGGAGTTTTTTCCAATTTATCAACTCGTGTTGATATATTTGATATAAAAAAACCACTATATCCACACTATATTTGACGTGAAACATATTTTTAAATATTTCTGATTAGCGAAACTATTCCATAAAACTCTTTTTACAATATGTATTGTGTGCTTTAAAGTTATTTTTTCCACATTGATCTTATCTATCTCAAATTGTGCTATGGATGTTTGTTGAGTCATATGTGACTTGCATCAGTTAAAATCCGTACAATGGCAACGTAATTGTGTGCCTCTCCTTTCTGTAAAGCAGTTTCGTTTTTATTATCTTTCTCATCCACCTTTGCATTGTTCTTCATCAAAACCCCAACAACCCTGTTACGTCCAGCCTCGGCTCCAAGATGTAAAGGGGTGCAGCCATCCTTACGTTTATCATTCACATTTGCCTTGTAATTTAATAACACCTGAACAATCTCGCTATGTCCCTCGTCGGCTGCTTCATGTAGAGGTGTTCCGCCTGCATTGCATCTCTCATCCACATGTGCCTTGTTCTTCAATAACACTTCCACAATCTCCATATGTCCATGGTGAGCTGCACAATGTAGAGTTGTGTGGCCATCGTTACGTTTCTGATCC
Source organism: Haliotis cracherodii (assembly GCF_022045235.1). Taxonomy (NCBI): domain Eukaryota; kingdom Metazoa; phylum Mollusca; class Gastropoda; order Lepetellida; family Haliotidae; genus Haliotis; species Haliotis cracherodii. The sequence continues at coordinate 31,696,116 of NW_027266268.1, read as the reverse complement.
ACATTTGCATTGTTCTTCACTAACAAATCCACAATCTCCACATGTCCATGGCGAGCTGCATGATGTAGAGGCGTGCTGCCATTATTTTCTTTCTCATCCACCTTTGCATTGTTCTTTATCAAAACCCAAACAACCCTCTTACGTCCAGCCTTGGCTCCAAGATGTAAAGGGGTGCATCCATCCTTACGTTTATCATTCACATTTGCCTTGTAATTCAATAACACCTGAACAATCTCGCTATGTCCCTCGTCGGCTGCTTCATGTAGAGGTGTGGCACCTGTATCGCATCTCTCATCCACATTTGCATTGTTCTTTAATAACACATCTGCAACCCCTCCATATCCCAGAAAGGCTGCGATGTGTAGAGGCGTGCACCCATCATTCCGTTTCACATCCACATTTGCCTTCTTCTTCAATAACACCTGCACAACCTCCTTATGTCCCTGCAAGGTTGCAGCATGTAGAGGTGTGCTGCCATCATCACGTTTCTCATCCACATTTGCCTTCTTCTTCAATAACACCTCCACCACCTCCCTATGTCCCTGCAAGGTTGCAGCATGTAGAGGTGTGCTGCCATCTCGACGTTTCTCATTCACATTTGCCTTGTTCTGTAATAACACCTCCACCACCTCCCTATGTCCCTGCAAGGCTGCATCATGTAGAGGTGTGCTGCCATCTCGACGTTTCTCATTCACATTTGCCTTGTTCTGTAATAACACCTCCACCACCTCCCAATGTCCCTGCCAGACTGCATGATGTAGGGATGTGCAGCCATCATCACGTTTCTCATCCACATTTGCCTTGTTCTTCAATAACACCTCCACCACCTCCCGATGTCCCTGCAAGGCTGCATGATGTAGAGGTGTGCTGCCTTCCTTATCTTTCTCATCCACATTTGCCTTGTTCTGTAATAACTGCTCCACAACCTCCCAATGTCCCTTGTAGGCAGCATTATGCAGAGGTGTGCGGCCATCATCACGTTTCTCATCCACATTTGCCTTGTTCTGTAATAACTGCTCCACAACCTCCCGATGTCCCTGCAAGGCTGCATGATGTAGAGGTGTGCTGCCTTCCTTATCTTTCTCATCCACATTTGCCTTGTTCTGTAATAACTGCTCCACAACCTCCCGATGTCCCTTGTAGGCTGCAAGATGTAGAGGTGTGCTGCCATCATCACGTTTCTCATCCACATTTGCCTTCTTCTTCAATAACACCTCCACCACCTCTCGATGTCCCTGCAAGGCTGCATGATGTAGAGGTGTGCTGCCTTCCTTATCTTTCTCATCCACATTTGCCTTGTTCTGTAATAACTGCTCCACCACCTCCCGATGTCCCTGCAAGGCTGCATCATGTAGAGGTGTGCTGCCATCTCGACGTTTCTCATCCACATTTGCCTTGTTCTGTAATAACACCTCCACCACCTCCCGATGTCCCTGCCAGGTTGCATGATGTAGAGGTGTGCGGCCATCATCACGTTTGTCATCCACATTTGCCTTGTTCTGTAATAACACCTCCACAACCTCCCGATGTCCTTGCAAGGCTGCATGATGTAGAGGTGTGCGGCCTTCCTTATCTTTCTCATCTACATTTGCCTTGTTCTGTAATAACACCTCCACAACCTCCCCGTGTCCCTGGTAGGCTACAAGATGTAGAGGTGTGCTGCCATCATCACGTTTCTCATCCACATTTGCCTTGTTCTGTAATAACTGCTCCACCACCTCCCGATGTCCCTGCAAGGCTGCATGATGTAGAGGTGTGCTGCCTTCCTTATCTTTCTCATCCACATTTGCCTTGTTCTGTAATAACTGCTCCACAACCTCCCTATGTCCCCGGTAGGCTGCATGATGTAGAGGTGTGCGGCCTTCCTTATCTTTCTCATCCACATTTGCCTTGTTCTGTAATAACTGCTCCACCACCTCCCAATGTCCCGTGTTGGCTGCAAGATGTAGAGGTGTGCTGCCATCATCACGTTTCTCATCCACATTTGCCTTGTTCTGTAATAACTGCTCCACCACCTCCCGATGTCCCTGCAAGGCTGCATGATGTAGAGGTGTGCTGCCTTCCTTATCTTTCTCATCCACATTTGCCTTGTTCTGTAATAACACCTCCACAACCTCCCGATGTCCCTTGTAGGCTGCAAGATGTAGAGGTGTGCGGCCTTCATTATCTTTCTCATCCACATTTGCCTTGTTCTGTAATAACACCTCCACAACCTCCCTGTGTCCTTGCCAGGCTGCATCATGTAGAGGTGTGCGGCCTTCATTATCTTTCTCATCCACATTTGCCTTGTTCTGTAATAACACCTCCACAACCTCCCTATGTCCCTGGTAGGATGCACGATGTAGAGGTGTGCGGCCTTCATTATTTTTCTCATCCACATTTGCCTTGTTCTGTAATAACACCTCCACAATCTCCCTGTGTCCTTGCCAGGCTGCATCATGTAGAGGTGTGCGGCCATCATCACGTTTGTCATCCACATTTGCCTTGTTCTGTAATAACACCTCCACAACCTCCCGATGTCCCTGGTAGGATGCACGATGTAGAGGTGTGCGGCCTTCATTATTTTTCTCATCCACATTTGCCTTGTTCTGTAATAACACCTCCACAATCTCCCTGTGTCCTTGCCAGGCTGCATCATGTAGAGGTGTGCGGCCTTCATTATCTTTCTCATCCACATTTGCCTTGTTCTGTAATAACACCTCCACAATCTCCCTGTGTCCTTGCCAGGCTGCATCATGTAGAGGTGTGCGGCCTTCATTATCTTTCTCATCCACATTTGCCTTGTTCTGTAATAACACCTCCACAACCTCCCTGTGTCCTTGCCAGGCTGCATCATGTAGAGGTGTGCTGCCTTCATTATCTTTCTCATCCACATTTGCCTTGTTCTGTAATAACACCTCCACAATCTCCCTGTGTCCTTGCCAGGCTGCATCATGTAGAGGTGTGCGGCCATCATCACGTTTGTCATCCACATTTGCCTTGTTCTGTAATAACACCTCCACAACCTCCCGATGTCCCTGGTAGGATGCACGATGTAGAGGTGTGCGGCCTTCATTATTTTTCTCATCCACATTTGCCTTGTTCTGTAATAACACCTCCACAATCTCCCTGTGTCCTTGCCAGGCTGCATCATGTAGACGTGTGCGGCCTTCATTATCTTTCTCATCCACATTTGCCTTGTTCTGTAATAACACCTCCACAACCTCCCTGTGTCCTTGCCAGGCTGCATCATGTAGAGGTGTGCGGCCTTCATTATCTTTCTCATCCACATTTGCCTTGTTCTGTAATAACACCTCCACAACCTCCCTATGTCCCTGGTAGGATGCACGATGTAGAGGTGTGCGGCCTTCATTATTTTTCTCATCCACATTTGCCTTGTTCTGTAATAACACCTCCACAATCTCCCTGTGTCCTTGCCAGGCTGCATCATGTAGAGGTGTGCGGCCATCATCACGTTTGTCATCCACATTTGCCTTGTTCTGTAATAACACCTCCACAACCTCCCGATGTCCCTGGTAGGATGCACGATGTAGAGGTGTGCGGCCTTCATTATTTTTCTCATCCACATTTGCCTTGTTCTGTAATAACACCTCCACAATCTCCCTGTGTCCTTGCCAGGCTGCATCATGTAGAGGTGTGCGGCCTTCATTATCTTTCTTATCCACATTTGCCTTGTTCTGTAATAACACCTCCACAATCTCCCTGTGTCCTTGCCAGGCTGCATCATGTAGAGGTGTGCCGCCATTATTGTCTGTCACATGACTTATTCCCTTGTTCTGTAATAATATTTTAACAACTTCTGTATTCCCATATGTACATGCCAAATGAAGTCCAGTTTCACCCTTCTTGTTTGGCTTACCAATGTCCACTACTTCCTGTAACAGGTAGCTTACAATGCTAACATTTCCAACTGCACATGAGTAATGGAAAGGTGTTGATCCTTCAGGACCTATGATATTGATGCTACGTTGACCCTTCTTTATAACTATATCCATGATATCTTTGCCCTTTTGACACATGGCTGCATAATGTACATATGTATTCTTTCTTGAACTGTTCTTGTTCTTGCTCGTCTTCATCAAATGTGACAATCTGGAAGCCACTGTAGACAACCCACCCATGCAGGCAATGTCCAAAAGTGAACATTTACCAAACTTTACTCTCAGATCATCTACAACTGCCAACTGCAGTTTGATGATAAGAGGTCTTGGGAGTTCAGGTAGCGTCATACACAACGTATCCAACTTCCAGTTATTTTTGGAACACAAGTTATCGAAGTTGGCCAAACTACTCCCAAAGCAACTTCCAAACAAAGCTTCCTGTCTGTTCTTTACCTTAAACTGAACACTGTTCAATGCTTTCTTCAGCAAATTCGAGTTGTCTGTGATGCTCGCCCAAAACAGAAAGGAATATCCATATATAATGTCATTTTTTGACAATACTTTCAACAGTTCAGATCTGTCCTTGTTCAGATTATGCAAGAGATTCTCCCAAACCATATTAACAAATGTCTCTTCCTGGAATAGAGAATGCATGCACACAAAGGCAAACTTTCTGCCATGTACAGCTGTAGCAAACTGCTTCGCTACAATATGCAGATCATCATGTTTCAATTCGATTTTAAAAGGCACATCTAATTGTTCCTCTTCGGTTGGAACACCGCTAAATGTCACATAACGAAATATGAACTCGAGATCCATCCTTTCAACCAACTGTCTCACATCACTGAGCAGTATTTCTCTTAGCTTTATTGCTACTTCATGATTTCTTATTCTATATGAGCCTGCTTCATGATGAAGACAGCATCCCGCCAATTGGGATAAAATATGTTTCATCATATTTTCAGTGTATTCTTCTTCATTGATGTCAAAAACCTTGAGTGCCCAAACAATATATTTTTTGTAGGTTTCTCTTTCCACGCGAGTCCCTGTGTCAGACCCTGCCCATAGCATCCTCTCCTCCAGGTTATTCTCCGCCAAAGCAACCACTAACAAGCACGCCATCTTCTCCTTATGCAACAGGTGCTGATCCAAACATGGATAGTCCTCTGTATCTGTGATAATAAATAACGTTTGTAAGAAAGCAGTGTACAACATTGCACATGTAGATCTAAAATATAATACCTTGCGTAACGCCTTACAATTACGTAACATAGTAATGATCTCCAGAATGCATACTTTCATCACTGGCGACAGCACAGTCGGTTCCTTCATGTGTTTCATGTCCATCCTCTTCATGAATAGTTGGACCTCCTTGTTCTGTTGTCATTGTACAGCTATTTTCCAGTACATCTCTTGTCTCCAGCTTTACAGTTTGAATTTCGTTTGGGACATTACCCTGTCCATCAACTGCCATCATGTGATTTCCTCCACCCTGTATATCTCCCTTGTCCTTGGCATACTGTAGTATCCTCTGAAGCACATACAGCCTGTATTTCTCAACGTGACAGTTCCTCATGATGCCTGGAGACTTCTCCGACAAAATTGCATCAGCAGCCTGAGAATATGAAGGTTAGAAATGAAAAGGTATCTTTCATACGTGGTTATTGAGACACATGTTGCCTTTCATATCAAAAACATAGCTTCAAACCAACCTACCATCAGAACGAATATCCCACAGCTGTGTCCATCAGACTGTTCTATCACTGGGTACTGTTTCTTCATCCATGACTTGCTCCCTTCCTTAGACGTAGATTTCAAGTCGTTTACAAAGAGCCTAAGGAATACATGTACATTACTCGATGGCGAAAACGTCTACAACTCATGTGGACTGGTGTTAAAGTAAAGGTAGAGCAGAAGGTAAATACAGAAGTGCCTTTAATATCTGCTTAAAGTTTTATGGCATTTCTGATGTTCTCTCCTGCTTTGTCCATCATTAGGTTTAATGTTAGCAAATACAGATGTTATCGTTTAAATGAGTAAGTGACATAACAATATTTATGGCGTTTAAATCATTCACACAGTGTACCCATTTGGGGAACTCAGTAACCCTGTGAACAAGTTGTTCTATATCTTCTACCCAAAAGTTAAAGCTACAAATGTGAGTGTATCGAGAATTTTTAGATGGGTCTTATTTACATTCATGTTTGATTTTGACAAATCAACATTTCAAATTGGATAGTTTGGTTTTAAAGGATTTGCGTTATGACCAAATAGAAATACATTCTTGATATTGAAATATAATCATGTATATTTATAATGTGCAGCCACGCGCCCTGGGTTTTTTATCTACTTCTGTCCACCTACCTCCAGTGCTGTACAACTGTGTCCTCCACATCTAAGGCGGGTTTAGAATTGACCACGCCCACTGTACCATCCTTGACATTAGCCACCAGTAGCACCCAATGTTGATTACGCGGCATGTTCACTGGCATTAAGATCCACGTGTAGTTTGTCAAATTTTCCTGAAAGTTCACAACAATTGCCTTTCCGGTGTATGATCAATATATTCAGAAACACGTGCTTCATATAAGATGGATATGGCGTAGTAACAGAGATATAAGTGAATTGGTATCATTAACTTGGTACTTAGAACTTCTAAAGAACTCTCTCTGACAACCAGATTTTCACTTCGTACAATAATATGTAGCAAGATGAATATGTTCATGTGTAATATCTGTTTTTGTAACTGCATATTGAACACGAATAGCATTATGATCAATGGGCTTTGACTCAATTGAAACACATTGCAGCATATGGTTGCTTCATGTGCACAATTGCAAGTGACAACTACCAGCATACTGAATACGCAATCATGGCATAGACGAATCATATGTCATCACAAGAAATATACAATTACTACAAGTATCTTTCGAGTCTTGCCCTTGTTTGTGGTGGGGTGGACATGCAATTGGACACTCGTAATGACAGAATCATAAGAAATATATAAATCTCACGTCACTCACATCTTTCCCCCTTATCCTGTCTGTGTACTGTCCTGCCTCCCACAGTATCATTGTCTCTGCAGGCAGCACCAGGCAGTGGAAGCTGACACGGGAACACCACTCTCTCTCCAGGAGATGCAGGTATGTGTCCAATATCTGGACAGGTAAGAGTTCATTTATTAGAATGTTTATTATACTGTTTAATCCCCCAATGCTTTCGCTTCAAAGGGAACGCTTGTAATTTCAAATCAAAGCAGGATCCGCTGCACATCATATATCCATCATGAAGAGAATATCTCAGCTGTTAGCAATGACTGACAATTGAACTGATGATGTACTAGATTTTGTGCACAATGCCCATTGCAGGTGAGTAGTGTTATCATTGCAGAATCGAGATGCATGGCAATGAGTTGATAATTAGCACTGTTATATGAATCGATAGTTAACAAAAGTTGCTGTATTAATCTTAAGATGGGGGCTCAGTGGTCCAAGGCGCCGCATTTCGCTTTGCAGATTCGCCATGGGAATCAACAAAGTGGTTAACGTCTAAGATAGGCATTACTTTGGACTTTCTTCATAATTTAATCCAACTCAGCATGACACTACTGTTCAAAGAGGCGTTTAACCAAACTCAAGCTCTAGCTCGCCTACCTCAAGGCACTATCAATGAGTATTAGGTGACTGAACCACTAACCACCCTCACGCCCCCAGTTAATATCTAATACTGACATCATTTGATGAAATCGAAGGCCTCCCATGCTCTATGAAATGATTTTCTTGGATGATTAACTAGGTATGTAGTTTGTGTGATGGACTACTTACTTCATCTGTCAGCCACTCTTTGGTTTCCAGGCGAGACAGAACATCTCCTCTGATGGTGTAGCAGCCAACTGTGTATGTACAGTCACGTGACAGGGGGACGTCCTCTTGAACATACTGCAGGTGTGAAGGAGGATCCTCCAGTGTTTTCACAAAGTCGTGAACTTCAGTTCTGGTATGGCATGCTCCAACAAGTACTGCTGCGATGAGGTTAATGTAAACTGACCGGTCTTGGTTCAAGCTCAGAACGTCAGTATTTACAGAACATTTAACCCAGTTCCTTGCTTTAATTGCATCTAGATTCCAGTTCTTGTCGACCTCTTCAATGAGTGACAAGCATGCGTTGCCTTTGTTGGTACAGTCCTTGCTCCAGAACCTAGATAATGCTAGGACTTGTTGCACGACCCTTATCACATCACGATTCCTTTCTACTTCTTCTAGAAATGTGTACAGATGAGCATAGTGTGTGTTAGTGACATTGGTTACAACTGTGTTGTCATTGTCAACTAGAGACTGCAAACGAGGTTTCTTGACAGGGGAGCCTGACGTTGTACCCAAATATTCAATGTCATCATCACTTCTATGATCTCCCGTCCTGCAGCGTTTCTGATTTGTGTCATGATCATTCTTTGTCTCTGACACCTTTGCTTCATTCAATGTTACACCTAGAATAGTGTTTGATTTACCGTTGTCTTCCAATTCTGTCGGTGATGAATGATCTTCAGGGTCCAGGTTGGAGTTAGTGTTCTCCGTGACCCCCGACTGCACAGATCCACCAGTTGATTCTACTTTCCTACATTTACTGTCACCTGAAGAATTAACTGTCTGTTGACCACGCTTCTTGCGTTGAGGAGCAGGCTGTGCTTGTGTGTGGTCCCCTATATACTGCACTAGAACGTGTTTCAGAGGCTGGTTGTACAGATACGATGCTTCTTTGACAAAGGCCCTTGTTGTTGTCTTGTCCTCGGTGTAAGCCTTGTGGTACTGCTTCACTATGACTGGACTCGAGCCAGGCTGCTTCCGGGTTCCATCACTTCGGAAGTGATATTTGTCATCCTTCCACATATCTGGAAATAGAGTGTAACATCATAACATGGCAAGCATTGTTGTAATCCTGATGATGAACCGTCCGTCGGGAAGTTTTGAATGTTAGTGTGTCACGTGTGACATAGGTATTAATAAATAAAACGGTGAAAAAGTCAATAGTGTAACGTTACTCTAGAATCAGCCAACCTAAATACAAAGTCAACTTAGTTTGTCAAAGGCCAACGAACACAAAACACGTATAGAACTGTTAGGTCATGCATAAATATGTAGTATTAGAGAATGTTATGATAAATATCATATCCTTGGGCATTTGCTTCCACATTCCTGTTCCCCCCACTTTTTACTTTCCCGAGATGCACGACAGTCACTCGTCAACAACATTAGCGCACATAAAATCTTTTATCACAGGACTGTTCAAGGGCGTTGATACAGGCGCAGGGTGATCCCGACGTCATGCAGACTATGACTGAAAACGTACATAAGTGTGTGTGTGTGTGTGTGTGTGTGTGTGTGTGTGTGTGTGTGTGTGTGTGTGTGTGTGTGTGTGTGTGTGTGTGTGTGTGTGTGTGTGTGTGTGTGTGTGTGTGTGTGTGTGTGTGTGTGTGTGTGTGTGTGTGTGTGTGTGTGTGTGTGTGTGTGTGTGTGTGTGTGTGTGTGTGTGTGTGTGTGTTTTAGGACATTGGTCAACTGTGTTTAACAAACCCTTTGATTTCAAAGAGTACACAAACTAATAACAGCTTTCCATAGACTACAGAGGTTATGGAAGAGAATATATGGATGTCAACTTCTTTAGTATGAGGAACACAACGTTTCGGAGTATATGAGGTGAGTAATCAGGAGTAAACATACACTCCGAAACGTTGTGTTCCTCATAAGAAAGAAGTTGACATCCATATATTCTCCTCTTTATGTGAATCACTTCTAAATGCCTTTCAAAGACCTAGTACAGAGGTTGTCTCTATGTATCAATCCCTGCCATGTTAACATTAGGCCTGAACAAAACTGCCTCACCTTCTCTCATTCCCGAGGTTATCTTATAGAGGTACACCTCCCCTCCCTGGGGTGTGGCGGGGGCAGTCTGGATGGTCTTGCTCTCATCTGGTCTCCTCAGAATGTTAACAATCTCCTCCACTTTAAGGGCTGACGTTCTCCCTGTGAGGTAAGGCTCGGGTGGTTTCGGATTAGACGCCATTTTGTAAAATTATTAATCGGCCCATGAGTCACACAAGCGTGATACAACATAGGTAGCAAGGCTCGTTCACTTGAATCTGAATTTGGCAAATGTTATATGACCTATTCACAGATTGCGGAACCACACCCAAGCGTTCATTATGTACCTTGTATTTGTGTTTGTGAAAGTGTTGATCTTGTTATGACGACTCATTGGCGGAATAAACGCCTCTCCTAGTACCGCTTGGGACGTTCTGTTATGGATTTGTAGTTCTTTGTGTGTGGTTTGTAAGGTGGTGGAAAGATAAAGCCGGAGAGCGGAAGATCGATGGTTCGAACTCCGGCCGCGTCATACCAAACGACGTTAAAAGATTGTACTTGTTATTACCCTACGTCCTGTACAGTGTCTATCAATATTTCAAGATGCCTATGTAAAAAGGGTCAGTCTTCGTGATCAGGTGGATTAGCTTAATATACATATTTTATTATGATTAACATATCAAATCATGTCTTGGTCAGAAAAAGACAAGTATGAATTGACAATCTTGTCTAGTAGCATGAGTCAAGGAGGTGTTACTCAGAGTTGCGTCCCTTGAGCGCGCCAGAAACCTATGATTGTGAGTTCGAATCCCTATTCGCCCCAATGATGTGTCTAGGTTTGTCAGCACCATACCCGTGCTCGTGGGTTTCACCGAAGTGGTAAACGTCCTCCCACATTAAGCTGACACGCCGCGATAGAACTGGAATACTGTTAAAAGCGGCTTTAAACCCAACTCACTCGCTATTGCCTGGTTGAACTATGCTCAATGACAGAATGAAGTACACGTCACAGCTGATGGGTACTTTACAATCTTTACAATAGTTTGTACCCCTAGTTGCACAGGTTATTGAAGACTATACTTTATAATATGTCTCACTCCACTAAAGTATCCAGGCAGTGACATTGTTCCAGTGTTGAGATTTGGTTGGTCTGCGGCTGCTACGTTGAAAAATATCGTATCATTGAATCAACGTTGGCCTTACCATATTGAAATTGTTTCAATCTGACTTTCAAAAAAGAAAAGTAAATCTTTCACAGAATTTCAGCGGTTGGTAACGACATATATATTTTTGTTGGTGATTGGAATCACTATATTAACAGATTCAAGACTCTGCGTTTCATACCAAACGATAATGATTTACACATTGCCTTCATATCTTAAATATATGATTTAACGATGCTGTTCTTAACAATGGGAATTAATACTGACTTATCTATGTTACTGAAACTGTCAGGACATCTCGCATTTAACCTGCACATTCCCAGCGCCTATTTGGGCATTGCCACCTTAGAACAGCCGAGCAATGAAAAAACAGATATGTGCACTGTGTGAGCTCGCTATTCTCTTTTCAAACAAAGCCGTGTGACGTGGGTGAAAAAAACTAGCATCAGATCTATAGTTCGGCAAGATACAAATGAATGACATATTGGTGAGAATGAAAACTTACACGAGGGAGAAATTATTCCCATTTCGAGTAAGACCAGTGAAAGACCAATGAAAGTTAACCAAAGTCACATGAGATGTAACTGAACTTACAAGGAAAGCAGATGTTGATGGGATGTTGTATGTAGACTGGATATTTTTTTCACTTACAGCTGCAAAATGAGATTTTTGTTTATTTAAAAGAGTCTTATATTTTTGGTGGGAAAACACCTTGCAGCATTTATAATTAATTATTTTTTTTGTCAGGCAACAACTGAAGCATAATTATGTTTTTCGATCATCGATAGAATGGTCGGTATCTTAGCTGGACTGAACACTTTACAAAATCAAGTCACCCACAAGTACTGGACAATCTGTGGAAATATGAGTTTCTATTAAGGGGAGGACTAGGAAAGTTGAATAAAGTCAAGTCAGTTACCAGATGATTGTGCTTCCAAATTCCTAAAGGCAAGAAATGTGCCATATCCGCCCCAAGAGGAAGTTGAAGCTGAGCCAGATAGATTTGTACAGCCCGGTATCATATCCAAGGTTGATTTCAATAATGGGACGCCCCCTTTGTTCCCATCGTTAAAAAAATGGCCAGATCAGAATATGGGGAGACTTTAAGATCTCTGTGAACCCAGTGCTGCAAGAGGTGATGCATCCAATGCCAAAGGTAGATAGATGTCTTTGCAAAATTATCAGGAGGACTTTAGTTCACTAAGCTAGACCAGAGATAGGCTTACAAATGGAAATCTAGGGTGAACCAAAGTCCATCTCACCATAGACATTTCAAAAGGACTTGACATGAAGAACAGGTTGCCTATTGGCATCAAGACAGTCCCTGCTATCTGGCATAGAACTATTGAGCAAGTGTTGAAGGGCACTCCAGGTACAGAAGTCATATTAGAAATCATCATCATCAGTGGCAGAACGGAGGATGAGAAACTGTCACGTCTTGCAGACAGTCACTTGGAAGCCAAATTGAATGTTCAGTACTGTGGCCATGTGATAGACAATGAGGGACTCAACAAAATGCCAGAAATGCCAGAAGCCATCACAAAAAAACATACCTTGCGCTGTTACCTAGGATTAGTAAATTACTACCATCGTTTTCACCTACCTTGCCTTAGTACTCAGACCATTGTATGAACTGCTAGATAAAGATAGGGATTGGCAGTGGTCGACTGCTTGTAAAGCTGTGCTTCGGAAGTCAAAGGAACTTGTAACTTATGATATGGTGTTAAGCCACTATGACCAAACCCTGCCCTATAGACGCTTCGCCCTACGGAACAGGGGCCGTCCTATAACATGTGATGCCAGAAACCAATTGCCTTTGCTTCACTGGTGCTAGGTAAGTCTGAACGAAATTAGCCACAGTTGGACACGGGGCACTGGGACTAGTATGGGTATGTAAAGAAATTTCACCAGTATGTATATTGACGGAAATTCACTATTTTGACTCCGTGGTCTTGTGGTAGAGCGTCCGCCAGGAGAGCGGAAGATCCGGGGTTCAATCCCCGGCCGCGTCATACCAAAAGACGTTAAAAGATGGTACTTGTTGTTACCCTGTCTGGCGCTCGACATTAAGGGGCCAAAACAAGGACTGGTCGGCTCGGAGTCAGTATACTGTGTCTGAGTGGGGTATTCATGTTAAACTGCGGCATGGTATCTCAGTGAGCTATCACTATAAATCGGCATCAGTCCGGACTAGTACAAGCAGCCACACACACACACGTGCATGCACGTCGCTATATAAGTGCAATAATCTTGGACGCGACGTTAAACCCAATTTCACCTCACCTCACCTCACTATTTTGACAGAACGTCGACCAATGATGCAATAATGAGCCACAGAAAGGCATACCGTCTATCGCAGATCAAAGAATACAGTGTTATGCATACAATTGAATGCATATGTACTATTAAGCATAACAATGCGAATGGATTGTCATTGCTGCCACTTGGAAGTGATGTGAAAATTGATCACAATACAACTGGAGAGTTGTATGCAATGGATTTGTGTCACATTAGACAGTTTGAGTCATTGTCCATCAAGATGTGGCCAAAGCAACTTGTCGAGAACCCTTTCGCGCATATGTTTATGAACACACAATGTCTGGATGTCCGGCAAATGTCCGGCAAGATGTAATTGCCAGAAAAAGATGAATGACAGGGTAAAGAAACTTTCCAGATTCCCGTTGGCTTACAGAATAGGGCACATGTAATAACAAATCAGACACCAGCATCTTTTATGATGGGGCAAATCCTTAGAACTCGACTTGACTTACTGAAGCCTAATATCAGGCTAATTGTTGTGACATAGCAGCTTAAACAACAGTCGGGACAACTCGAGACAAGACAGTCAGAAGTCGGTCAACCTGTAGCAGTGCGAGCGTATTCGCGACAGCAAGTGGACACATGTCGTAGTCAGTGATCGCAAGGGACCCCATACGTATCAATCTGTGAGACGTCGCATTGATCAAATACATAGTTCAGGGGTGACTTTGGACAAGGTTCAGCCAGACCTTTGGATCTAAACACAGTACAACAACCAGACACAGGTTGTGTGTCAACCCGGAGAAGTAACGTCACGGGAAGGTCTGACATGGTGCCATCGGTTAGGCAGTCCACGAGAATTCGCGAGTGTCCTGAGAGACTTGATTTGTGATTTAACAGTGCATTTTTATTCAGAGAATTTCGTTAAGTGACAGTTAATCATGTTATTGATCAAGCAGATCAGATACACTATTTGAGTTAAGTTTCTTTTGCGTTAAGCTTGACTTGGCAAGGACTGATATATTAATTACTCCACAAAGGAATTCCACAGAGGAATTGACATTATGCATGATATATGCGTATTGTAGCAGCAGTCATAATGCGGAGTAATGACTGCAACTTTTGTACAACCCTGCCACATGCGCATGCTGAGTAAACGGGCCCTTCCACAGAGATCTAACAATGGCGTGTTTGTCATCTGCTTGAGCCTTGTTAGAACACTAAACAGACCAATAGTGACATTTGACGCTCTCAAAATACAGCGTTTCACCCAAATTGAACCAAGTAGAGAAAGGTTCACCAATGTGGAGAAATTGGCATGCCCCTGAAACGATATGAACCCTGGACCTCAGTCAGCGCCCTTTGGTATCTAAGAAGGTACGACTTGGATTAGGAGTGGAGGTTTGGAATCCATTTGATGGACATGTTTAAATGGCGAGCAGCTCAGAATATGGTGGTGTGAGGTGAGCTGGGTTTTAACGTTACGCTCAATATTTTGCACTTACAAAGCGACGTGTGTCAGGGTGTTCGTCCATGTGTGTGTCTGTTTGCCATGCCCAGCAACAGGCAGGTACACAACAAGTACCATCTCTTAACGTCCTTTGGTATGATTCGGTCCGGGATCGAACCACCGACCTTCCCCTCTCCGCTTTCTGGGCAGACGCTCTGTCCACTACACCACGGGGGCGGTCTCAGCAGAGGGGATCATGGACTTAGTTTAGTGAGTGAGTGAGTGAATGAATATGGTTTTACGCCGCTTTTAGCAATATTCCAGCAACATCACGGAGGGGGAAACCAGACACCATAGGCTTCGCATATTGTACCCATGTCAGGAATCGAACCTGAGTCGTCGGCGTGGCGAGCGAATGCTTTAACCACGAGGCTACCCGACCGCCCCGGCTAGGTTTAGTTCTAGCATTGATAGATAGTAGGGGGATATGTGTGAATGGTGCAGCATTCTTGTACGTTTTTGAAAGATCAGATGTATCTGCAGATGAATAAATGTCCGACCACCTTGTAGTTCCTATGGTGATATGGCTTTGTTAAATATGCATACATCAATTCCTGTGCTTTTGATGAATTTGTCTTTTCACAACATAACCATGAACTGCTGACTTTTTACTGATTATTGTCTTTTCCGAATTTAATGTTTACAAGCCGCCGCCGTGTGGCAGGAGTAGTTCAGTGCAGCGTCAGGCAACAATTTGTCAGTCAAGTTGTGTGAGTAATCTTGTTACACGGAGAGAGCGGGGCATGTTTAACCTTTTCGTGAGAACGTGGTGTCATAACTGATTGTTTTGTTTCTGATTTTTGCACAATTTTTGCATTTTACGCCCAAGGAATCTGTTTCGGCAGTCGAGACTGTTATTCTCTGGCGCTGACAATTTGAATTTTAAAGGTAAGTAAAAGATAGTTGGGTGATAGGATGGACATGGTGGACCAGATTTCGTTCGGTTGTTGTTTAACGCCGCACACAGCAATATTCCAGCTTTATAACGGTGGTCTGTAAATAATCGAGTCTGGACCAGATAATCCAATGATTGATGTCATTAGCATCGATCCACGCAATTGGGATACGATGACATGCATCAACTAAGTCAGCGAACCTGACCACCCGATCCCGTTAGTCGCCTCTTACCACAAGCATAGTTGCCTTTTACGGTAAGCATGGAAACCCGGATCTTCATGTATAAGGTTATATATAGGTCACTAGATGATATAGAAATAAATCAATCTATAAACTGATTAGTGGATCACACTTGGATGTACTGGGGCATATGTTTATTGTCGTGTGTGCCTACTATGGACGGCCTTGTGATTTTTTCACGAAGAGAATAATATTTATTGCTCCTCGACTGACAAAACAAAATATCGATGTGACATAATCAGGTAGAGTTGTTGAATGCGCCAGACTGTAGACAATAAAAAACTGAAACAGTCATTCATTTATTTCAACATGACATCTTTGACAATAACCAATAAAAACAATAAACGTCTTATTTATCATTAATATTGTGCTTTTTCCAGCATATGGAGATATCACAGGTTCGCCTTGAGATACTTTGTGGCATATAATACAATGGCATATAAATATATTGTACATGAAGGATATTTATCCTGAATCAGGTGGAGTCTAAACGTTAAGGTAATTATCTTCATTTATAATGCATAGAAACTTTAATCGTTGATACATTTTTTACATCTTGTGAAGAAACTGTAAACGACAGAAGGTCGGCTTCTTTAGTCCTCTATACAGCTATGATGGTAATTTGCCATTTAGTCAGTCAACTATTTACTTTTACCACAGAATCTGGACTCATCTAACACAATCCACGGCAGCACAACCAGGGTTCTATAGGGATATTTACAGAGTATAATCTAAAAGCCCAACTCGGGCAGCGTCTGAACTCTCTGTTAGCTACAGTTTCTGACATGACCTACGCAGTGTAGAGAGTACATGTATCAGTTATGTAAACTATCTGTATCCATGATGGGATTCAAATCATGGACCTTCTGATCGGATGTCGGACGCCTTGTCATCATGGCCAAAGAGGTAACCCGCCAGCAAGCTGTTGATGTCATCTCCGCGATGACTCCACGCCCTGCTACATAATACATCAGCGGATCCTGGAACGAACAAAGGACGTAAATCTGCACATCGAATTGCCGCACCATTGACTACTGATCAGCTCGTGCCGTGACCTCTTTCACTGCGACTTCATGCTCAAAGAATACTTCATAATTCCATTCCAGTTTGCCGAGTGACAACGACAAACTGTGATCTTCATTTTCCGAGGAATATGAAACAAGGCTCGTTCTTGACCATCTAAGGCTCGTCGGTAAAAATGTCACTTCTCGGTAAGGCTATCGATGTGTTTGACTTTGACGTCTTCTCGTATCTTCCAGTTAACCAAGGGTACTCTACAAACACTCTTCCGACTCTGCATCCAACATTGTCTAGAAAAGCATCCCCGTATAAACAAACACATACGTATTCACATACGTCTCCACTCAAATGCATACGTGGGGGGCACGGGTGGCCTAGTCGTCTAAGACGCCGCGATTCACTGTGCAGAGTTGCGTCCCTTGGCCACGCCAGAAACCTATGATTGTGGGTTCGAATCCCGATTCGCCCCGATTATGTTCTCGTGGGTTTCACCGAAGTGGTAAACGTCGGAGACCTGCATCACTTCGGGCTTTCCTCCCACATTAAGCAGACACGCCGTAATATAACTGGAATACTGGTAAAAGCGGCGTAAAACCCAACTCACACACACTCGCTCACATGCATACGTAATGTAAAAACCCTTCCTTATAATCTCTCAAAGGCATTATACTTTTCATTGGTACAACGATTTCACACGCGCACGATCATACATGTTGGAATGTCATTCTGTCAGTTTCCTTGACTTACTCAGGATCTTGTGAATTTAATTTCGGTTCACCCTCACGAAACACGATCAATGGTCCACGATCTAGCTATGTTTTCACAAAGGCGACTGTATTACAACATGGTTCCATTGCCTAACCATACACATTCTCAATCATGAATTTGTTCTCCAGTTTTCTTGCAATGTCCACCTTGTGCATCTTCCTGAGAGTTTTTATCAGCTGTCCTACGTCCCCCTGTCTGTTGAACCAGCGCCATTTATCCAGACTCTGTCGCGCCTGCTCTTCTGTTGTCCTGTCACGTTTGGCGGCAATCAGGTCCATGATCTCCACGTCACGCTGTCGTCTGCTTCCGTCACGTAACGGAATGAAGGGCAGACGATCGTACAACCGCTTCCAGTCATCGCCGATTGAATGCGCCACGTACTGACACGCATCTTGAAGTTTGTCTGGCAACATATGAACGAGGGGTTGAAGTGCAGCAATCATCTTTTCAAGCAAAGTGTTACACGTATTATCCCTGATGATTTTGTTTGTTTGTTTGTTGTTTAACGCCACACTCAGCATTATACCTGCTATATGACGGCGGTTTGTAAAGAGCCGAGTCTTGACCAGACAAGCCAGTGATTGACATCATGAGCATCGATCCATTCAATTGGGACACGATAACATGCATCAACCAAGTCAGCGAGACTGACCACCCTAAGTCGCCTCTTACGACAAGCATAGTCGCATTTTTACGGCAAGCATGGGTTGCTGAAGACCTATTGTAGCCCCGTTATCCATGTCGAAAAATGTTAAATTTATGACTGCCGAATAAAACTGATATGACAATTCAATAATAAGGATACAGAAACTTTACTATGACTTATATTTCACACAACCCATCATTTGACAGGTACACTGTATTTCATACGGTTACAAACTCAGAGGACATCAGCTTATAGAAACTTATCTTAACTTGAAGTATCTGCCAGTATAACTTTTCTCACCTCGACTTGGTATCTATGCTATATCTGCAAGTGTGACAGCTCTCACCTCTACTTAGCATGCTATACCTGCCAGTATGACAGCTCTCACCTCGACTTGGTATCTATGCTATACCTGCCAGTGTGACAGCTCTCACCTCGACTTAGTATGCTATACCTGCCAGTATGACAGCTCTCACCTCGACTTGGTATCTATGCTATACCTGCCAGTGTGACAGCTCTCACCTCGACTTCGTATCTATGCTATACCTGCAAGTATGACAGCTCTCAACTCGACTTCGTATATATGCTATGCCTGCCAGTGTGACAGCTCTCACTCCGACTTCGTATCTATGCTATGCCTGCCAGTGTGACAGCTCTCACCTCCATTTGGTATGCTACACCGGCCAGTAGGACAGCTCTCACCTCGACTTGGTATCTATGCTATACCTGCCAGTGTGACAGCTCTCACCTCGACTTGGTATCTATGCTAAACCTGCCAGTGTGACAGCTCTCACCCCGACTTCGTATCTATGCTATACCTGCCAGTGTGACAGCTCTCACCCCGACTTCGTATCTGTGCTATGCCTGCCAGTGTGACAGCTCTCACCTCGATTTCGTATCTATGCTATGCCTGCAATTGTGACAGCTCTCACCCCGACTTCGTATCTATGCTATGCCTGCCAGTGTGACAGCTCTCATCCCGACTTCGTATCTATGCTATGCCTGCCAGTGTGACAGCTCTCACCCCGACTTCGTATCTATGCTATGCCTGCCAGTGTGACAGCTCTCATCCCGACTTCGTATCTATGCTATACATGCCAATATAACAGCTTTCACCTCGACTTCGTATCTATGCTATGCCTGCCAGTGTGACAGCTCTCACCCCGACTTCGTATCTATGCTATGCCTGCCAGTGTGACAGCTCTCACCTCGACTTCGTATCTATGCTATACATGCCAATATAACAGCTCTCACCTCGACTTCGTATTTATGCTATGCCTGCCAGTGTGACAGCTCTCACATCGACTTTGTATCTATGCTATACCTGCCAGTGTGACAGCTCTCACCTCGACTTTGTATCTATGCTATACCTGCCAGTGTGACAGCTCTCACCTCGACTTCGTATCTATGCTATACCTGCCAGTGTAACAGCTCTCACCTCGACTTCGTATCTATGCTATGCCTACCAGTGTGACAGCTCTCACCTCGACTTCGTATCTATGCTATACCTACCAGTGTGACAGCTCTCACCTCGACTTCGTATCTATGCTATACCTGCCAGTGTGACAGCTCTCACCTCGACTTGGTATCTATGCTATACCTGCCAGTGTGACAGCTCTCACCTCGACTTCGTATCTATGCTATACCTGCCAGTGTGACAGCTCTCACCTCGACTTCGTATCCATGCTATACCTGCCAGTGTGACAGTTCTCACCTCGACTTGGTATCTATGCTATACCTGCCAGTGTGACAGCTCTCACCTCGACTTCGTATCTATGCTATGCCTGCCAGTGTGACAGCTCTCACCTCGACCTGGTATCTATGTTTTACCTTACAGTGTAACAGCTCTCACCTCGACTTCGTATCTATGCTATACCGACTAGTGTAACAGCTCTCACCTCGACTTCGTATCTATGCTATACCTGCCAGTGTAACAGCTCTCACCTAGAATTGGTATCTATGCTATACCTGCCAGTACAACAGCTCTCATCTCGACTTGGTATCTATGCTATACCTGCCAGTACAACAGCTCTCATCTCGACTTGGTATCTATGCTACACCTGCCAGTGTAACAGCTCTCACCTCGACTTCGTATCTATGCTATACCTGCCAGTGTGACAGCTCTCACCTCAACTTGGTATCTATGCTATACCTGCCAGTGTAACTGCTCTCACCTCGACTTCGTATCTATGCTATACAGGCTAGTATGACAGCTCTCACCTTCAACCAGGGGTTCGTTCCTCTTCTCCAGGTGACGTTTTCTCAAGTACGTTGGTAACAGCTTCATGTCTCGGATCTTCCTGATAACCTCAGTCTTTTGATCTATGCTGGCGATTCTCTCCTGAATAGAGCTGATTTCAATGTCAATGTTATCCATCTCCTTTCTGTAACAAACACACATTTTCATCTTTATCATCCACGTCCACATGCGTTGGGCTTAAATGTTGATGATTTGTTTGCTTGTTGTTTAACGCCGCACTCAGCAATATTCCAGCTATATGACAGCGGTCTGTAAATAATCGAATCTTGACAAGACAATCCAGTGATTGATATCATGAGCATCGACCCACGCAATAATTTTGCTCTTCCTTTCAGATAATAAAATGCCATATATTGTAGTGATGACAGAGAATATAAACTGTATCTCGCAAACCTCCCAGTGTCGCCTCCGTGGTCTAGTGGATAGAACGTGAGCATGGAAAGTGGAGGTCGGTTCGAGCCCGACCGCGTCATATCAAAAGACGTTAAAAGATGGAATTGTTAGCCTGCTTGGCGCTCAGCATTAAGGAGATATAACAAGGACTTGGCGGCTCGAAGTCAGTATTTTGTGTCTGAGTGGGGTATGTTAAACTGCGGTTTGGTATATCAGAGGGCTAGCACTATAAAACCGGAAACGAGCACGTGCACATGCACACACACATGCACACACACACACACACACACACACATATATATATATATATATATATATATATATGTGTGTGTGTGTGTGTGTGTGTGTGTGTGTGTGTGTGTGTGTGTATGCATGTATGCATGTATGTATGTATGTATGTATGTATGTATGTATGTATGTATGTATGTATGTATGTATGTATGTATGTATGTATGTATGTATGTATGTATGTATGTCGCCTTACCTCACAGCAAACCTCACAGCCCTTATAATTAGTATTTTGCTTTTATCATTCGGTATTGTTCAGATGTGTTACTTACCTTAACTCGAACTGCTTGTGTCTCAGGGTCACAACTTCCACCTTTAACTCATACGTCCTGTCGGACACCTCTTTATGCTCCTTCTTCAGCCGACTTCTCTGGCGTTTCATTGGTCGTTCACGTTCATCAAAAAGTTCAAGGTCACGTTGACATTTGTCAATCTGTCGTTCAAGGTCACTTTTCTCTCGAGGAGATTTAGGGATTTTTTGTCCCCGTTTTCCTTTCTGCTCTTCAAGTTTTTCACTACTCGCCTCCCTCTCTTTGCCAAGTCTCTCGATCTTTAACTCAACTGTCTCCAGTCGTCGTTTGGTCTTAATTTTCTCTTGTTTATAAATATTATACTCCTTTTCCAATTTCACCCTCGATCGTTGCATTTTATCAATTTGCTGAGAGTTGTGTGATTTCTTGTCATGCAAAGAAGCAATTTCATCCTGCATCTTTTCCTTATAAGAATTATTAAACTGAATTTCCTGATTGAGTTTTTCGGGGTAAGACGCATCATCTTCCACCCACTTTTTCAGCATCTCAGAAACCTCACTGAACGTGGCAGTGATGTCCTCCATCAGCGTCCCATGCTCCTGGCCATCAAACACAAACTTGTAAAAAGGACTCTTTAGTTCCCCATACCGCAGTATACTGTGGTTGACAGTGTTAAGTTTCTCTTCGATCTCCACCTTGTTTGACGCTATGGCAGTGTCATAGTCTTTGATAGGTGTGACCTCATGGGGCCTTGAATCCTCCTCAAAGCTGAGGCAGTATTTGGACACATGGTCATTCACACAGGAAACGAGCTTATTGCGCATGACCGGAACCATAACCTCGAAGTCTCTCGCACGGTGACACAAATGGAGCAAGGTTTTGAACTGTGCGCTCTTTTTGGTTTTCTTGTCGATGGTCTTCGTGTTGGTCGTGTCTATAAATTCCTTCCATGTTGACAGAGAATCTTTGTCCATGTCCCATTCCTCCAGTAATTTGTCCATGCATTCTGAGCATGCGTGATAGTCGACGGACTTCCCCTCAAAGTGCGTCCTGTTGAACTTCCGGATGCCATAGTTCACTTCCTGTATGATGTCATTGATTCTGCGGTGTTCCGCCTGCCGGGAAGGGGGTGTCTTAATGTCCCGCTTCCGCTGTCGGCCTCGTGGGGGCATGCTAGTTCCGGCTCCGAGTGGGCGTGTCGCTAAGGTTGCATCACAACGGGGCCTAGAATTGAAATAGAAACATCCATTATCCTGTTTGTTTGTTGTTTAACGCCGCACTCAGCAACATTCCAGCTATATGACGGCGGTCTGTAAATAATCGAATCTTGACAAGACAATCCAGTGATTGATATCATGAGCATCGATCCACGTAATTTGGATCGATGACATGCATCAACCAAGTCAGCGAGCCTGACCACCCGATCCCGTTAGTCGCCTCATACGACAAGCATAGTCCTCCTTTACGGCCAGCATGGGTTGCTGAAGACCTATTCTACCCCGGATCTTTAACAAACCAACCAACCAAGAATCAACAAACCCCTCCTACCGTTGATTGAATATTCACATGCTGATAACATCCTACATATTTGTTCGACGGACGAAGGGGCGAGTTAATTGAATCACGGATGTGTTTGGACCGTGGAAGTCGTATTCACACTTTGAAGGTTTTTCTGTCTCGCATTGTGTGTATTAGGGTGTGCGTAGTGCCGAAACACGTCGCCAGACAGAACCAATGCGTACTGCCGAAACACGTCGCCAGACAGAACCAATGCGTACTGCCGAAACACGTCGCCAGGCAGAACCAACGCGTAGTGCCGAAACACGTCGACAGGCAGAACCAACGCGTAGTGCCGAAACACGTCGACAGGCAGAACCAATGCGTAGTGCCGAAACACGTCGCCAGGACGAAAGAACATGTAGTGCCGAGACACGTCGCCAGACAGAACCAATGCGTAGTGCCGAAACACGTCGCCAGGCAGAACCAACGCGTAGTGCCGAAACACGTCGCCAGGCAGAACCAACGCGTACTGCCGAAACACATCGCCAGGCAGAACCAACGCGTAGTGCCGAAACACGTCGCCAGGCAGAACCAATGCGTACTGCCGAAACACATCGCCACGCAGAACCAATGCGTAGTGCTAAAACACGTCTACAGGCAGAACCAACGCGTAGTGCCGAAACACGTCGACAGACAGAACCAATGCGTACTGCCGAAACACATCGCCACGCAGAACCAATGCGTACTGCCGAAACACGTCGCCAGGAAGAAAGAACATGTAGTGCCGAGACACGTCGCCAGACAGAACCAATGCGTACTGCCGAAACACGTCGCCAGGCAGAACCAACGCATAGTGCCGAAACACGTCGCCAGGCAGAACCAATGCGTACTGCCGAAACACGTCGCCAGACAGAACCAATGCGTAGTGCCGAAACATGTCGCCAGGCAGAACCAATGCGTACTGCCGAAACACGTCGCCAGGCAGAACCAATGCGTACTGCCGAAACACGTCGCCAGGCAGAACCAACGCGTACTGCCGAAACACGTCGCCAGGCAGAACCAACGCGTAGTGCCTAAACACGTCGCCAGGCAGAACCAACGCGTACTGCCGAAACACGTCGCCAGGCAGAACCAACGCGTACTGCCGAAACACGTCGCCAGGCAGAACCAATGCGTACTGCCGAAACACGTCGCCAGGCAGAACCAACGCGTACTGCCGAAACACGTCGCCAGGCAGAACCAACGCGTAGTGCCTAAACACGTCGCCAGGCAGAACCAATGCGTAGTGCCGAAACACATCGCCAGGTAGAACCAACATGTAGTGCTAAAACACATCGCCAGGTAGAACCAACATGTAGTGCTGAAACACATCGCCAGGCAGAACCAACATGTTGTCACATAGAATGAATAGTTTCACCAATCTCCCTAAAAAACACATTGGAAAACGTTTAAACAACGGTATTGTTGAAAGGTACATTAACATCAATACAACCCTTTTATAAAGGGCCCTGAACTCTCTCATAGAAAGCAACATGTCTCCACATAACCGTACCGAAAGGGATCACTCCATTAAAACACATTAAGTTCAAACATTTGACACACCGACATTCTTGTTGTTGGTTTGTTGTATAACGCCGCACTCAGCAATATTCCAGCTATATGACGGCGGTCTGTAAATAATCGAATCTGGACAAGACAATCCAGTGATTGATATCATGAGCATCGATCCACGTAATTTGAATCGATGACATGCATCAACCAAGTCAGACAAGCATAGTCGCCTTTTACGGCTAGCA
Organism: Haliotis cracherodii; assembly: GCF_022045235.1. NCBI lineage: Eukaryota > Metazoa > Mollusca > Gastropoda > Lepetellida > Haliotidae > Haliotis > Haliotis cracherodii. Next base: position 31,671,386 of record NW_027266268.1, on the reverse strand, counting down.
TGGGTTGCTTAAGAGCTTTTCTACCCGGCTCTTCACGGGTCCCGACATTCTTGAGACGGGTACTACAATCAGCACAACGCCTATATACAGAAGCCTTATTCAGAATGCCGAGATCAAGTGATAAGGACAAAGACATGCTGGTCGCTGCTTACTGGTGATCCGTGCACGCGATAGCTCAACTTCAAACAGACCATCTGACCTCTGTCTGTGTGGGGCGTCGGGCTCCCAAGGTGAGATAACGGGTCAGAGGTCAGCTTTGGCTGTCAGCGTATGACTGTGTCGACATGATTGATTGACACGCGGAGATTGGCCTAATCGATTCTGTCACGAGCCTTGTATCACTATGAATGCAATTCCTGGACTCTAAAAGAAGGTCACGTTTACTCGTTTGCAACTTTTCAATACACGCACAGAAAAGTGTGTGTTGATCATATATTTTACGACATATACTGATTCCAAACAACATGTATATATAAAATGTCAACACCAAAGAATACCCAGTGTCGATTATCTGCCCAAACAGATTCCGTAGGGCGTAAAAGGCAAAATAGTGACGAAAATTATAGGTATGGATAACTGAAAACATGTGACACCAGCCGTCTTGTTCTACCGGTAGCACTTGCTACTCAGACAACATGCATAAAAGGTCTGTGCCTGTTTGTTGCCTAACACTGCACCCAGCTACTCTCCTGCCACCCGGCAGCAGCCTGTAAACAATCGAGTCTGAATCATACATTCAAGAATGGCGTCGTGCAGATATAATGTGAGCAAACCCTTCGAAGGTATGGACGGAAGAAGGCGCGTTAGAGAGAGGACTTCGTGCAACCGAAGCACATTTTATCTCAAACTCCATCAATAAGGTCACCAGGAGTTGCTAAATATGTGATTACCTACTCAAGTTAAACTGTTAAATACAGTAAACTACGGTTATAACGAACACGCTTATAACGAACTGACGGATATAACAAACTTACTTTTTGGTCCCGACTACTTGTTGTAGTTATGCTGTATATGTACCTATAACGAACTACGGTTATAACGAACTAAAACTAGTAGTCCCTTTGAGTTCGTTATAACCGTAGTTTACTGTACTCTGATTTAGACATCAGGGTGCTTGGGTATCTGTTGGAGAATATATATATATATCTTTCGAGAAACATGGAACCAAACAATATATATGGTCCCACAACACTTACTATTTCAGAGACAAAGAGCAAGCCCAATTAACTTTTCTACGGCTTTGGGGAGTAATTAGGTCATAGGAAATTCCGACAGGCGAATTAGTATTAGGTCAGGCATATGAAGGACAAAAATATTTTTGGGACCCGCTGCTTCACGGTGTGGCTATAAAAGGATAATCACCTTGAAGCATTGATGTCTTCATGAGCGCCATTATAAACACCGTTCTCCACTTAGATATAACACCATCACCAATACCGTAGGGGTAGCAAAAGGTCACGACACGCCATTAGAAATCTCAAAGAAATTACCATCTATAAAGTTCCATGTCCTGTAGCACTGCCATCTTCTATGATCATATAAAGACTTTCGGGCATCGCCAGCAGATATTATGATTTAACAATGGACAATGACAGAGGATGAGTGTTCCACACACCACAAAAACCACCTTCGACTTCCAAGGATAAAGGATAAAGCTGACCCATACTGTTATCCATCCACGCGATGAAGGGACAAAAAAGGTCGTGACACATCATTACAAATCACAACAAAGTTGGCTTCTATGAAGTTCCATGTCTTCTTTCTCACAACTGTTGTCAATGAAAGGCGTTGAGTGTTCCACGCAGCACTAAACACACTCGACTTTATGCTTTGCGTGTCCAGGAGTATGGCGATAGTTAGGTAGTCCACAGACACGTGTATCCATCCCAGTACTCGATGACAACTGGTGTCCCTACCAGACGGACATCACAGAATCTACCATGAAATTCAAAATGAACCACGAACAGTTCTGGTTAAGTGGACCACACGTCTCATGTCGAATGCCCATCACATACAGCAGAATACATCCCGTATTTCCCGTGGACATTGATACAATGCGGGAGACCAAGCCTGGAGAAAGTAGACCCGCGTTTTGTTCACCTGAGCGGTATCAATTACCACGTCACGGCAGCGACAGCACCACGGTTGACAGGTTCTCTTGCGACCTGTCTCGTCAGTATCACGCTGCTATGTTGTCCGTTGAACTACAGTTACAGCCCTATTCCTGGTACAGATAGTTGGTGCTGTCTTGTAAGCGAGAAACCATTTGATTTTCAGAGAGGAGGGAAGTGATTATTTCAAAAAACATAATCAAGCGCTGTTTGATTAAAAAAAATACGTCTGCCTAGTATTGCAAGAAAAACATATGTGGCGGTTTCTTGCAAACAACTGTCCATATTCTACAGCTTCCTATTTTTATTTATTTATAAAATTGGATGATTGAGCACCTGTTTATGTTGGAAAAAATAACTGAGGTTCTAAACATTACAAAATCGCGAACCAAACCAATGCATACACACACCACCAACACACACACCCCACCCACACACAGACTCATACACACCACACACACACTACATCCACACGCACACCACACACATTCATACACACACCACACACACACACACATTCATACACACCACGCACACACACTCCATCCACACACACAACACATACACACACCACACCACACACACTCATACACACCACACACACACAGTCATACACACCACACACACACACACCCACACCACACACCACACCACACACACACTCATTCACACCACACACACTACACACACACACTCATCGCGAACCAAACCAATGCATACACACACCACCAACACACACACCCCACCCACACACAGACTCATACACACCACACACACTACATCCACACGCACAACACACACACTCATACACACCACACCACACCACACCACACCACACCACACCACACCACACACACTCATACACACCACACTACACACACACACACTCATACACACCACACCACACCACACCACACACATCGAAACTCCAATGTGGAGTCCCAGGTTGGTGTAGGTCCCGTCATTCCACCGTGTTTGGTAATGTCGTCCCGAGAGAAGGATTACACGTCATTAATCACAGTCGATGAAGCAGCGTGTTCAAGGATATCAGTAATTGTGGCTTTCGCAGCCCACTAATTATATTTCAATACATCACTGGTTTGTATGTAACACTAGAGGTCATAATGTGTGACATGTCATCGTGCAATATATGTCAGAGTGTCAAGGGTTTTCTCCCAGCCTACATTTACCACTGAGTCTCTGTGTTGGTGGGATTGCAAGTCTAGAATAATGGAAATATCGTGATGACTAATTGACGAAGATAGCTGCATGTGTGCTAATACTTGTAAAGAGCAAACAAGCCATTCCACCGATAAGAAATATTACTTACAGAAATGACAAACATTTCAAAGTGCGCTTTATATATCATCGTTGAACTTTGATCACGTAGTTTCAATCCGGATGGGAATTGAGAGTCAGGTGATATAGATGTCTGTATATCTATCAGTAAGTCTGTTTAGCGTTCTCTCTCATCGTCTCGCTATATATTCACCCTACGCTCACATGACCAAAGACATACTAGTATGTAATCGTTTTCCCCATTTCAGAAATACAGATTAATTATTAAGCTTTTTGTATGTATGTCCGTTAATGTCATATCCAGTAATGATTCCGTATTATATATTTGTCAACAATCATTCCGTCAGTCACCAGAATCACTCACCCTTAAATACGTGTTTTATAATGTTCCTTTACAATATACAATCAGTACATACCCCACACAAGACCTGTGTGACCATGTCCCTGTACAATATACAATCAGAACACACCCTACACAAGACATGTGACAATGTCCCTGTACAATATACAATCAGAACACACCCTACACAGGACGTGTGTGACCATGTCCCTGTACAATATACAATCAGAACACACCCTACACAAGACATGTGACAATGTCCCTGTACAATATACAATCAGAACACACCCTACACAGGACGTGTGTGACCATGTCCCTGTACAATATACAATCAGAACACACCCTACACAAGACATGTGACAATGTCCCTGTACAATATACAATCAGAACACACCCTACACAAGACATGTGACAATGTCCCTGTACAATATACAATCAGAACACACCCTACACAAGACATGTGACAATGTCCCTGTACAATATACACACACTTCATACCCTACACAAGACATGTGACAATGTCCTTGTACAATATACAATCAGAACACACTCTACACAAGACATGTGACAATGTCCCTGTACAATATACAATCAGTACATACCCTACACAGGACGTGTGTGATAATGTCCCTGTACAATATACAATCAGTACATACCCTACACAGGACGTGTGTGATAATGTCCCTGTACAATATACACACACTTCATACCCTACACAAGACGTGTGTGACAATGTTCCTGTACAATATACAATCAGAACACACCCTACACATGACGTGTGTGACAATGTCCCTGTACAATATACATTCAGAACACACCCTACACAAGACATGTGACAATGTCCCTGTACAATATACACACACTTCATACCCTACACAAGACGTGTGTGACAATGTCCCTGTACAATATACAAACAGAACATACCCTACACAACACGTGTGTGACAATGTCTCTGTACAATATACACGCAGTACATACCCTACACAAGACGTGTGTGATAATGTCCCTGTACAATATACAATCAGTACACACCCTACACAAGACATGTCACAATGTCCGTGTACAATATACAATCAGTACATAGCCTACACAAGACGTGTGGCAATGTCCCTGTACAATATACAATCAGAACACACCCTACACAAGACATGTGACAATGTCCCTGTACAATATACAATCAGTACATACCCTACACAAGACGTGTGGCAATGTCAATATACACACACACAGTACATACCCTACACAAGACGTGTGTGATAATGTCCCTGTACAATATACAATCAGAACACACCCTACACAAGACGTGTGTGACAATGTTCCTGTACAATATACAATCAGTACATAGCCTACACAAGACATGTGACAATGTCCCTGTACAATATACAATCAGAACACACCCTACACAGGACGTGTGTGACAATGTTCCTGTACAATATACAATCAGAACATACCCTACACAGGACGTGTGTGACAATGTTCCTGTACAATATACAATCAGAACATACCTTACACAGGACGTGTGTGACAATGTTCTTGTACAATATACAATCAGAACATACCCTACACAAGACCTGTGTGACCATGTCCCTGTACAATATACAATCAGAACACACCCTACACAGGACGTGTGTGACAATGTCCCTGTACAATAAACAATCAGAACACACACTACAAGGACGTGTGTGACAATGTCTCTGTACACTATACAATCAGAACACACCGTACACAAGGCATGTGACAATGTCCCTGTACAATATACAATCAGTACATACCCCACACAAGACATGTGTGATAATGTCACTGTACAATATACACACAGTACATATCCTACACAACGCGTGTGTGACAATGTTCCTGTACAATATACACACAGTACATACCCTACACAACACGTGTGTGACAATGTTCCTGTACAATATACAATCAGTGCATACCTTTTTGTTGGGTGTCATCCTTGGAACAATGCTTCGGTGTTTCTACCATTACTGTAAAGGTATTAAGAATTGTGTCGTATAACGCCGCCATGTTGCTTGGATATATCCAGTTTCAGGTTTTAAGTTAATTATAGAAGCCCATTCTGTGTTTCCGCTCATACAGGAAAGCCAAACTTCCACTGGAGTATTGTCCCCATTGCTATGGTCCAGTCAGTCACTAAGTATTGCGCATTGTTGCAGTGCAGCACGACTGCATCAAGCAACGTGTGTAGAATGTAAGCGTATCAATTGCAGCTCTGATATTGACATTATCGATTGAAAACTATCGATTCTATATTAATGACTTATTCCAGATGGTGAGATATGGTAAAGACGATAGAGCTGATGTTCCTACAGAGGTGGGCTGTTTGCAAGGGTTACAGCTGACACGTTAATATACATCTTCTGTGCATGGACATGGGGGCCCCGGGCATGGACAAGGGGGTTCCAGACATGGACATGGGGGCTCCAGCCATCGACATGGGGGTTCCGGCCATGGACATGGGGGCCCCGGGCATGGACATGGGGGTTCCAGACATGGACATGGGGGTTCCGGCCATGGACATGGGGGTTCCGGTCATGGACATAGGTATTCCGGGCATGGACATGGGGGTTCCGTTCATGGCCATGGGTATTCCGGGCATGGAGATAGGGTTTCGGGCATGGACATGGGGGTTCTGACCATGGACATGGGGGTTCCGGTCATGGACATGGGGCTTCCGGTCATGGACATTGGTGTTGACGATGGCATTGGAAATGTGTTGCCACCTGTTGTTGCCTCATTCCCGCTCGGATCATTCCAATGGCTTCATGACGCTGTTCAGCTCTCAATCTTGGCATGATTTGCTTGTGATATGCTTGTGTCTGCGCCTGAGAAGTTTTGAATTTTTGAATGACCGCAGATCATGCTTTCCAAAGTGACAGCGAATTTTGAGTTGCACATGCTGTGTACAACTGCACAGGTTGCACGTGCAGTAACACATTGCACGTCCATAGGCCCCCATCAATGACGTCATATCACATGGCACGTGCATGAGCGTTTGAATGTCTCCAATAATTGCTGTGTTCAAACCTATATTTCATATATGGACGGTGTGCCCTTATATCTATATTTTCTCCGTGCACAGTTTCTTAATGTGGCTAGTATACATCAGTTTTTATAACTTTTTTATATGTATAACACAATACTCAGAATACAGTCTTATCAGTGATGGAATGTTGTCACTATAACCACATGCCATCAAGAAAAGTGTCTTCGTTTCGCAAACACCTGGTGTCATCCCTGATTTTCAGTGATCCATTCATATAATTTTTACCGCTGGTTTTCCTTTTACTCCCAAGAGAATGTGTTTCGGCGGATAATCGCAACTGGTTATTCACTGGCGTTAGCGTTTTATATTTCCGATACTCCCACCCGAGAAAGCCAATACCTGTATACTCAGCTATCAGAAATCAATTTAGTCTTGTAAGTTTGAAATTGACTTTGAATCCTTCGGGTATCGATCGCTGTCGCAGCTGGCGTTGTGTTGTCGGGTATGTTAATTTTCTTTTTAGAACAGGCAACAAACATACACGACATTTTCTTTACATAATGTCATTTGAAATAATTTATTCATGAACCCAGTCGCGTAACTTGTAATATCATTTTTGCTTCATTTTGTATTTGTGCAGGATTTTTTTTTAATATTCACTCGATACATGAATAGTTAAAGTCAAGGCTACAGTTTTCTGGCTTGACATACCGATATTCTTTTAACATATACATCTTCCGCCTTAACTGGAGGGTCCCGTGGCAGAATTCGTTACTTATAATCCATGATATTTTAAGAGGCGTCTTATTTGGAACAGGAACGAACATGGCGGCGGACTCCATTGATCGCAACCTCGCTACTTGCATCCTGACCTGTTTCCCTTCATCGGAACTTGGTTGTATTTATCGTAAGCTGCTTTTGTTTCCGTAACCTTTTTGTGTTATTAGTAACCTATGGTTAGGTTCTATTCATTGTAACCTGGTAGGTTAGCTTGTATTATCGTAACCTGTTGTATTATATCATAGCCTGATTGCAATTGTGTCTGTTTATCGTAATCCATTGCCTTTGTCGTAACCTGACTGCATTTATTCTTAATGTGGTTGTATTTGTGTATGATCACCGGTTCGGTAGCCAATCATAAAGACGAATGTACCAAATGCATTGAAAAGAGGGTCACTACATTGAAAGATTCAAATGAATTCAATTTTGGGTTCCGTATTTGTGTATATTAACTGCAGCACTCCCTTAACACATTACTATAAATCTATCCACAAACAATCATTCTACTATGAATCTATCCACAATCATTGTACTATGAATCTTTCCACAAACAATCATTGTACTATCAAAATAATCATATGTCAATCATTGTAGTATGAATCTATCCACATGGCAACCATTGTACTGTCAATATATCCACATCGCAATCATTGTAGTATGAATCTATCCACATGGCAATCCTTGTACTGTCAATATACCCACATGCCAATCATTGTAGTATGAATATATCCAAATGGCAATCATTGTACTGTCAATATACCCACATGCCAATCATTGTAGTATCAATATATCCAAATGGCAATCATTGTACTGTCAATATACCCACATGCCAATCATTGTAGTATCAATATATCCAAATGGCAATCATTGTACTGTCAATATATCCACATGCCAATCATTGTAGTATGAATATATCCAAATGGCAATCATTGTACTGTCAATATACCCACATGCCAATCATTGTAGTATGAATATATCCACATGGCGATCATTGTACTGTCAATATATCCACATGCCAATCATTGTAGTACGAATATATCCAAATGACAATCATTGTACTGTCAATATATCCACATGCCAATCATTGTAGTACGAATATATCCAAATGGCAATCATTGTACTGTCAATATATCCACATGCCAATCATTGTACTATGAATCTATCCACATGTCAATCATTGTGCTGTCAATATATCCACATAGCAATCATTGTACTATGAATATATCCACATGGCAATCATTGTAGTATGAATATATCCACATGGCAATCATTGTATAATGAATTTATCCAACCACAAAACTATGAATCTATCCACATGGCAATTACTTAACTATTTATTCATCCTCATGCCAATCATTGAACTATGAATCTAACCACATGCCAATCATTGAACTATGAATCTAACCTCATGCCAATCATTGAACTATGAATCTATTCACATGCCAATCATTGTACTATGAATCTAACCACATGTCAATCATTGTACTATGAATCTATCCACATGTCAATCATTGTGTAATGAATTTATTCAAGTGCCAACCACAAAACTATGAATCTATCCACATGGCAATCATTGAACTATGAATCTATCCACATGGCAATCATTGAACTATGAATCTATCCACATGGCAATCATTGAACTATGAATCTAACCACATGCCCTATCATTGTACTATGAATGTAACCACCATTCACAGATATACCCGTCAAGATCGCAATCATTTAAGAATTGACTTTCACTTTGTGTGAGTTCATATGAGTATGAACCTTCATAGAGTGAGGGCCAAACTGTATGAACGTCGGAGCTTGCGACGGAATAAAATAGTTCCTCAAAAAGAGAGATGACATGGGCGTATTGATGCACAACTTGCTCTTCAGAAACATCTTACGCAACACATGTATTCAAATGATATCACCATTAAATGAGAAAGGTCTGTTAAGAACTACCTCAGTAAGTCAGTCACAATGACAGCGCGTTGTAATACATTTACATCCAGTACAAGACGTCAAAATGGCCGACACGATTAACGTGACGGGAGAGATTTTGGGAGTCGCTAGTGAACTTATGGCGGTAACATGTTTTAGTCATCATTGATCAATTGGCCGATCATTGAAAGGTGATTAAAGATGGGTCAAATAGACTCTAAGGTAAACTCATAGATTACTGGAGACGGTCAGTGTCAGCTTAGAGACGGATCAAGTCGATACTGCCATAGTTTGGATGTGCATTTCTTCGTTTTGTTCATTAGGATGGGTCGTAGGATGGCCCATTCGTGAACGATCGTGCAGTCATACCCTCTGACGTTTCCCAATGTATACTAAAACGCTGAGTTCAAGATCATAGGGTCTAAATAATCAGAAAGAACGCTTCTGTATGTATTCGTGCTAGGGAATTCCAAGGGGTTTCCCCAGGAATGTGGAAGTAGTCCGTCATATTGAGTCGTTCATACACTTATGAACGTCAATTTGGCGGTCGGATGACCGACCTCTCGTCCAATTGAAAAGCCTTATATCGTGTAAACTTCAGATTAACAAATTATTCTGAGATATACCCGTCAAGATCGCAGTCATTCTAAGATATACCCATCAACACGTCGTTGAAATAATCACAGGACGCTCTCAACTTTCAGTCGACCCGGATACAACACTGATATTGCTCTCTAAATAATCATTCTTGTTTGTATTACATGGAATCTTTGTTGATTTGTTTTGTATTTGAGGTAATATACTTATAGTGAGGTGAGGTGAAATGGGGTTTAACGTCGCGTCCAAGATTATTGCACTTATATAGCGACGTGCATGCACGTGTGTGTGAGTTAGTGGCTGCTTGTACTAGTCCGGAGTGATGCCGATTTATAGTGCTAGCCCACTGAGATACCATGCCGCAGTTTAACATGAATACACCACTCAGACACAGTATACCAACTCCGAGCCGACCAGTCCTTGCTTTAACCCCTTAATGCCGAGCACCAGACAGGGTAACAACAAGTACCATCTTTAAACGTCTTTTGGTATGACGCGACCAGGGATCGCGGACGCACTTCACCATGCAGACGCGGTGATGCATGTTTGTATCGGGAGTGCCCAGACAGTGGGATATCCTGGTGGTTAAAGCAGTCGCTCGTCAAACTAAAGGTCTGGGTTCGATTCCCCATAATGTGTGAAGCCCATGTGTAGTGTCCCCGCCGTGGTATTGCTAAACGCGGTATAATCAATACCTACTCCTCACTAATTCCAAACCAACATATATTTCTACATCAGAACATTTGTATCAAATGGCGAATTAACTTGTAGTGGCAACACCATAAGTATCGTCATTGTAGCACAGCCTATCCTGTCACGAGCGCAACTTGGCTAATTTTAACTGTAAGCTAAACTACATTTGCGATGGTCCGCTAGGGGGGCGTGGGGCATACTCCCAGAGAATTTTTAATAATAAGATGCTCTTAAACGCTATTTGCATTTTGGGACCTTTTTTTGTGAGATTTTATTTATAACAAATATTGTTATTTTATTTATAATGTTTTGTGATATTACGTGTTTCCCCCTCCAACACATTTTTCGACTTTCATTCAAGAAATATCTATGATGACAATTGAAAGTTGAACATTAAAACTATTCGATATTACTTTTGGGTGTTTTACATGTTCATTCGAGTGCGTAAAGATTCCGATTTTCAAGTTGGACAATAAATACCATGTTCGACTCTGTAGAGTTTGTATTAATAATTTACTGCACAGATGATAAATTAAAGTCTACGAATAAAAAAAATGATTTTTATGTGTAACAGAATTGTGCTTTTTATGTGTAAGCAATTGCTTTTTTGCTACAAAGGTAGTTTCGCCCTGCCTTTCTTATTTTAGTGGGGGGCGTCGGGCAGCCTAGAGCTTAAAGCGTTCGCTTGTCACGTCGAAGACCCGGGTTCGATTCCCGACATGGGTACAATGTGTGAAGCCCATTTCTGGTGTCCCCGCTGTGATATTGCTGGCATATTGCTATAGGTGGCGTAGAAACATACCCACTCATTCACTCACTCATATTTTAGTGGTTAATTTCAAACTGTGGTTAATGTCTATCCTTCTATGTCCTGACTGACAATTAGAACAAATGTTTTCAAGCGGCAAATGTGAAACAACTGGCAACAGATCTACACATATCACACTCCTCGCCACACAGGGGGCACGGGTGGCCCAGTCGTCTAAGGCGCCGCGATTCGCTGTGCAGAGTTGCGTCCCTTGGGCACGCCAGAAACCTATGATTGTGGGTTCGAATCCCGGTTCGCCCCAATTATGTTTCTAGGTTTGTCAGCACCATACCCGTGCTCGTGGGTTTCACCGAAGTGGTAAACGTCTAAGACCTGCATCACTTCGGGCTTTCCTCCCACATTAAGCTGACACGCCGTGATATAACTGGAATAATGTTAAAAGCGGCGTTAAAACCCAACTCACTCACTCACTCCTCGCCACACACTCGGCTGTATGTACACAGCTCTATCCGCGTTTAACCTCAGGCGCTACACGGAGAGCTTGGTACACAAATAACCAGAATAATCGATACTCAATCTATTGGAAATCATATACAGATCAATACCAACGCCGCTGTTGTCAACAAACACTCAGCTTTCTGTGCCTACAACGGCGAAATGTTGTCTTGAGGTATTTCATTGTGGTGCCTTTTATGCTTGAACATTGAAAGAGATCTGTAGCCGATTGCCTATCGTTGTTTAAAATAACAGTGGTCTTTATTGTGTTCTTGTTGTTATGATAGTTGGTTGTTATTTATTATTATATAGATTAAAAAAAATAAAAGCAGCAAAGAGGTTTTGGGTGATCCTGACACAGTCAGGCTGGTTAGAATCATCATGTACTCGGGGCCCTTGCCTCCTCTACAAGTAGCCCAGACAGCGAATGGGACTTCTTCATCTAGTCAAACCCATCCACAATGTATCTGCATTACCCAGATTGTCAGAAGGGCTGTATTCCTGGCAGCATACCCGGGTGCTCTCCCAATGCTAGTCAACCGATAGGGAGGTACCAAACTTAAGGCACCGAGAACAATGGGGACAACTGACAACTTGGTACTTTGGATGCAAGCGTGACGTTTCCAAAGCAAGGTCTTCATATATGCCGTATTTTTCCCCAATCTTGTCAATCATATTAGTGTCAAAAGGGACAGAAAATTAAATAGTATAATGATTTCACTGGATTCATAAAAAAGGACAAGATCAGGTTTGTTGGCCTGGATACGTCTAAGGGCCTATTCCAAAGAATTTTGTATTTATCATTTTCAATGATGCCCCTACATATCCTGGTTCGTAACATGGATGGACCTCTGTGTCAAAATCACAAGCATATTGCGAAGACGGTAATAAAATGACCGAGCCACTCCATCACGTCGCTTAAGATACCGTGTTTGTGCCAAAGCTGGGCATCCACTGACAATGTGTTGGACAGTGTCATTACAATTCAAATAACATATTATTATTATAAGTATTATCATTGATGATGTTGTTTTTGTTGTTGTTGTAGTTGTTGTTGTTATTGACTGAGAATAACAGAGCTACAAGCCTCACCGTGACTGAGTAAACTGTATTCAGAATTCAGATACAGTAAACTACGGTTATAACGAACACGCTTATAACGAACCTACGGATATAACGAACTTACTTTTTGGTCCCGACTACTTGCTGTAGTCATGCTGTATATGTACTTATAACGAACTACGGTTATAACGAACTAAAATTAGTAGTCCCTTTGAGTTCGTTATAACCGTACTTTATATTTTAATGACGTATTTTTTTAGGTAGATTAACAACAAAGAATGACGTTAATTCCAAAGTCACGTTTTATATCTTGAATCACTCTTAAATAAATCTATTTCAAATCTAAATGATGGCACCGTGTGTTTTTTAAGAACTAATATATGCCATTAACATCGCTATATCTGTTGCTGTTTCTTTAGCTGATGAGACTCAGGGGTGCAGTTGATAGGGGTCTGTCTGGAGAGCAGAAGGTATATGGTTCGATCCCATTACCGCCTCATAAGATGGTGCTTGTTGTTATCATGCCTGGTGTTCGACATTAGAGGGGATGGACAAGGACTGGTCAGCTCGAAGTCAGTACAGACTGAGTGAGTGAGTTGGGTTAACGCCGCTTTTAACAGTATTACAGTTATATCGCGGCGTGTCAGCTTAATGTGGGAGGAAAGCCCGATATGACGCAGGCCTTAGACGTTTATCACTTCGGTGAAACCCACGAGCAGGGGTTTGGTGCTGACAAACCTAGAAACATAATATGGGCAAACCGGGATTCGAACCCACAATCATAGATCTGGTGTGCCCAAGGGACGCAACTCTGCACAGCGAATCGCACAGACTGAGTGGAGCAACGTGTTAAACTGCGGCGAGGTATCTTAGTTGGCGAGTGGTAGAAAAACCGGCGTAAGTCTAGACTAGTGAGAGCAGCTACACACACACGTGCATGCATATCCCTATATGAGGTCAAACATCTTGAACGCGACGTTAATTCCCCTTTTACCTCAAATTAAGTTTGTTGTATACACGAAATATACACACATGCCTGGTCAGAATCAAATCCTTCCACAGTTAGTATACACCGATGCCGTGAACAAGACAACATGACACAAAACTGCCTCACAACTCATAGTGTGGATGGACGAATGGATTAAAAATTAACATTCAACGTATTGTGTCATTGTGGTTATTTTCTATTCACTCGTAATTCTCATTGAGAACATTCTCGACACCGTTACCTAGAAGGATGGACTCAGTGTAATATCTTGATCATTTCTCAAAATAACCTCAATAAATAAGTGTAGGGAACCAGGTGTTAAATGATCACTTTCACGACCAGTTAATGACAAATATCAAGCTTTCACAAGTTACCAATCATATTATGTCACACTACCCTTAAAACATTCATTATAATAACGCAAAATGAGTAATTACTTACTTGTATCTATAGTCCGCCAGTAGGTATTGGTCCCGACACACTATCACCTCGCTGTAACTAAGAGAGACGGGGTAAAAGAAACACCCCTTCTCAGACCACCTTTCCTTTCAGGGCTGACCCCACTTATCGGCGAATCTACCCGCCTCCAAGCACAGCACACCTCTATCCACCCCTTTAAGATTTTAGCAAACGGTCGTTATACAGGCCTTTTAACAGAGCTGAGTATATCGGATCAATGGATATCGCTTTAGTCAGGGACGGGTTTCAATAACGTTATGTGTTTGTATTTTGTATATGCGATACCCACGTCGTCGCTTTGGGTCTTAGAAAGTCCCGTTTTATTATCCCCATAAATTTAGATTCCAATCATGACTGAATAGGCCGGGGGTCAAGCGTTCCCCCGATACAGGTACGCCAAGATAAAGATATTTCAGTCTTGCATGGGGTTCGCTTTCATCCGGTGGAGTTATTAGAATAATGTTGCAATACGTTTTAGAAATGACGGTAGAAATCAGTGTATACCCTCAACAAAGTAAACAGTGTTCGAGTGCAGATGTAGACTTAAGCAGGCTTCATTTCATTAAATAAAATAGAAATCACGTCTCATATAACTTTGAACATGCAAAAAGAATTCAAACAAAATCATTATGTAAAACATTGTCCCAAAATTATAAACAAGTCCCTGTGTTTATGGATTCGAAACATACCAGGAAGAGGAAAAAATATATTTCATTTTATATTATTTTTATCAAAATTAAAATTCGAAAGTGGGACAGTTTCCAGTCTTGTATGGGGCACATTTCGGCTTTATTCTTAATTCGTTACACACATATTGATGTATGGGTTCTCGTCCATGCTCTAATTTGGCCTGTCTTCATTGTTGAATGTCAACACTGGGGGAATCCAATAGGGCGTGATTGTTGAGTTCGACAGGCTTGACATTGTGTTCACATTAAGAATGTTTCTTTGTCTGTTTGTTGTTTGAGGCCGCACTCAGCAATATTCCAGCTATATGACGGCGGTCTGTAAATAATCGAGTCTGGACCGGACAATCCAGTAATTGACATCATGAGCGTCGTTTTTTTTGGTTGGTTTGTTGATTAACGCCGCACTCAGCAATATTCCAGCTATATGACGGCGGTTCATGAGCATCGATTCACGCAGTGGGGATCAACCAAGTCAGCGAGCCTGACCACCCGATCCCGTTAGTCGTCTCTTACGACAAGCATATGACATTATGAATGAACACTGACAGTGCAAACAAGTGAAGGACAGTGCTACCCTCTTCCTAACTTTTATCATTGCATTGAGTAACAGTGTATATTGTTGTTGATCTTTTCTTCCTCATCTGGTTTTCGTCTTACCATACTACCTGGTACCCTCTAACTGCTGGTTGAACGGACGCACATTGTGAACAAAGATGTTTTGCGATGCTACATAATTTACGATGCAACTGTATTCACCATGTTGGAGCTAGATCGTACTTCTGTATTTTATGTGTGATTTGGGTTAAACAGGGCTTTGAATAGTGTTATATTTAACGAGTAACTGCTGTTTTAAGCCACAGTCCCACCTTGTAACAATCAAATCCTCACTAGTCACCTCTTGTGACAAGCAAGCGGTACTGAAGCCCTATTCTTCCCAAGAATTCCAACAGGGAGACAAGCATTGGGCTCTGAGAACCTATTCTGCCCTGAAACACCCACAGGGAGGCAAGCATTGGCCTCTGAGGACCTATTCTGCCCCGGAATTCCAACAGGGAGACAAGCAAGCGGTACTGAAGACCTAGTCTGCCCTGGAACACCCACAGGGAGACAAGCAAGCAGTACTGAGGACCTATTCCGACCTGGAACACCCACAGGGAGACAAGCATTGGGCTCTGAGAACCTATTCTGCCCTGGAACACCCACAGGGAGACAAGCATTGGGCTCTGAGGACCTAGTCTGCCCTGGAACACCCACAGGGAGACAAGCATTGGGTGCTGAGGACCTATTCTGACCTGGAACACCCACAGGGAGACAAGCATTGGGCTCTGAGGACCTATTCTGCCCTGGAACACCCACAGGGAGACAAACATTGGGCTCTGAGAACCTATTCTGCCCTGGAACACCCACCGGGAGACAAGCATTGGGCTCTGAGGACCTAGTCTGCCCTGGAACACCCACAGGGAGACAAGCATTAGGTGCTGAGGACCTATTCTGCCCTGGAATACCCACAGGGAGACAAGCATTGGGCTCTGAGGACCTATTCTGCCCTGGAACACCCACAGGGAGACAAGCATTGGGCTCTGAGGACCTGTACTGCCCTGGAACACCCACAGGGAGACAAGCATGGGATACCAGGGACTGTTTTTGCTCCAGAGTCAGCACAAGAAAAAAGAACAATGTACAATAACTTGATTTACATACTTTATTCCACATTCATTAAATGTATTTTATGTACATACCAACTGCTAGAACCGGTTTATCAATTAGAATGTTTTCACAAAGCTGCCAGCCATAGCCAGTGGTAATGGCCATGGCACTATCTGATGACCCCAGAGTCATGGTTACAGACTCTTCTCAGAGATTTGCACACATCACACATTTGTATCTACCTAGGCCTTTGAGAGTCAGTCCATGTATTGTCACACAAATGCGTTCATAACACCTTTTTCCTGTCCCAGTTTTCAGATCATATGCTCAAGACCATTGTCAATTCAAAACTACAATTTCAAATCGTTTTGATTCATCTCAGAGTTGTCACTGAGGTGAAAATTAGAAAAATAAAAATGAAGAAAGTGTTTATGTCCCTTCTATAATAACCTCTTTGACATTTGTTTCGTGACAGAAAAAAATTACTTAGTTGACATTAATTAAGACAATAGGCTTGGTTCATCATACAGTTGTAGGGCAGAGGATCAAAAAGCAGCCATTTGGCCTGGCTCTGGCTTGCATAAAAATATATACATGTATTCTGAGGGACATTGTGTTGGTTGCAGCAGAAAGAAAAGACTGATTTCAAAAAATTTTGTCATCCCACATTTGTTAAAGTTTGATCCGGCGGATCTTAAAACCAAACAGTAGAAACAGGCCTCACAACTGGCAGATACAGAGCGAGGACAGGAGGTGAACATATCTTCCAGACACCTTAAACATTAACTGCCCCCTCAGCACAACTTTGTGACTTGGGTATTATGTGCACACACACCCCTTTTTCAAAATCCTGGATCCTCTTCTGTTAACCCTGACTTGTACATCCACAGGCATGATAGGGACATCGTGTTGGTTTACTGGGTTGTATATACAAACGTATGCTAGGCGACATCGTGTTGGTTTACCGTTGCTTCTTGATGTAGGTGAAGGCACTCTCTGGAGGGGGAGGTCGGTAGTAGCGGCGGTACCACATGCCCAGGGTGATGAGGCCCAAGGAGAACCTGCAGGAGGATTCACATGTAAGTAGGGTCCAAGAATTTGCAAGAGTACACACATGGATTGGGCCACAGATATGCAAGAGTACACACATGGATTGGGCCAGAGATATGCAAGAGTACAAACATAGATTAGGCCCAAGAATTTGCAATATCACACACATAGATTGGGCCCAAGAATTTGCAAGAGTACACACATAGATTGGGCCAAAGAATATGGAGTACACCAAGGAGTGCCATCGTGCATTCTACCAAGAACGCCAAGGAGTGCCATCTTGCATTCTACCAAGAACACCAAGGAGTGCCATTGTGCATTCTACCAAGAACGCCAAGGAGTGCCATCGTGCATTCTACCAAGAACACCAAGGAGTGTCATCGTGCATTCTACCAAGAACACCATGGAGTGCCATCATGCATTCTACCAAGAACACCAAGGAGTGCCATTGTGCATTCTACCAAGAACACCAAGGAGCGCCATTGTGCATTCTACCAAGAACGCCAAGGAGTGCCATCGTGCATTCTACCAAGAACACCAAGGAGTGCCATCGTGCATTCTACCAAGAACACCATGGAGTGCCATCATGCATTCTACCAAGAACACCAAGGAGTGCCATTGTGCATTCTACCAAGAACACCAAGGAGTGCCATCATGCATTCTACCAAGAACACCGAGGAGTGCCATCATGCATTCTACCAAGAACACCAAGGAGTGCCATCGTGCATTCTACCAAGAACACCAAGGAGTGCCATCGTGCATTCTACCAAGAACACCATGGAGTGCCATCATGCATTCTACCAAGAACACCAAGGAGTGCCATTGTGCATTCTACCAAGAACACCAAGGAGTGCCATCATGCATTCTACCAAGAACACCGAGGAGTGCCATCATGCATTCTACCAAGAACACCAAGGAGTGCCATTGTGCATTCTACCAAGAACGCCAAGGAGTGCCATCGTGCATTCTACCAAGAACACCAAGGAGTGCCATCGTGCATTCTACCAAGAACACCATGGAGTGCCATCATGCATTCTACCAAGAACACCAAGGAGTGCCATTGTGCATTCTACCAAGAACACCAAGGAGTGCCATCATGCATTCTACCAAGAACACCGAGGAGTGCCATCATGCATTCTACCAAGAACACCAAGGAGTGCCATTGTGCATTCTACCAAGAACACCAAGGAGTGCCATCATGCATTCTACCAAGAACACCAAGGAGTGCCATCATGCATTCTACCAAGACCACCAAGGAGTGCCATCGTGCATTCTACCAAGAACACCAAGGAGTGCCATCATGCATTCTACCAAGAACACCAAGAAGTGCCATCTTGCATTCTAGCAGGAACACAAAGAAGCGCCATCGTGAATTCTATCCATTTGCATAATTGATATACTGTCTTCAGTTTGACCAGTCAGCACTGGAACCTGCTAGTTACTTGTACCCCACCACCACTCTGTCAACAAGTAAGGCAATGAGATTTTTTACTTACCATGTGATGATGTATGACATGTGTTCGTTCCTGAGGGTGACCCTCGTCTGACCTCCAACCGGTCCTCCATTCACTGTGCTGTCTGCCAATACAAGGAGACAGAGTGAGTGAGTGAGTGGCAGGCCGCTCAAACAAATACTTTGAGGTTCTGCTTAAAAGGCTTCAATAACCAGTGACATGGTTGAAATGTTTTATTTGTTAGCTGTTTATTGCCACACCCGACAATATTCTAACTTCTTGAGGCAAGACGATCTGATCAATAATCAAAATCTATTTTGTGATAAAACGGGTCTTACTTTGTGCATCAAATCATGTGAGCACCTTGATTAAAACATGAAAAGATTTGGAAAGTATCTGTTGACGCCGAGTTGAAGGTACACATGCTTTGCAGATCCTGCATTCGACCGAAATTTGCACAGCAGTTAACGAACCAGTTGTTGATTTAGCAATGGGATTTTGATTGGACTATGCATAGACTCGTTAGTCCAGCCAAAATGTAACTCTATAATTCCAGCCTAGTTTGGCCAGGGTGGAAACTGGACTTTTATGGTCAGTTAACTCCCTTGCCTCGGGAATATGATGTGTGAGGTGAAATTGGGTTTAACGTCACGTCCAAGATTATTGCACTTATATAGCGGCGTGCATGTACGTGTGTGTTTGTGTGGCTGCTTGTACTTGTCCAGACTAGCTCACTGAGATACCATGCCGCAGTTTAACATGAATACCCCACTCAGGCGCAGTATATTGACTCCCAAGCCAACCAGTCCTTGTTTTAGCCCCTTAATGCCGAGCACCAGACAGGGAAACAACAAGTACCATCTTTTAACATCTTTTGGTATGACGTGGCCGGGGGTGGAACCCCGGACCTTCCGCTCTCCGGGCGGACGCTCTACCACTAGACCACAGCGGTCGTGGAAGATGACAAAAGCTATGGTAACTACTCACATCTGTCTGCATCAATGAAGACTGATGCAGTACCAGCTGCCTCGGACATCTCGGTGACACTCCGGTACAACCAGTACCCCGACGTGTTGTGGTTCCCCTTTGGCATGAATGGGTTGCGCTACAACATCAAAAATAACATCAACATGGTAGACATCGACAACATCAACAATAACATAAAGGGCGGTCGGGTAGCCAAGAGGTTAAAGCATCCGCTCGTCACACTGAAGACCTGGGTTCGAATCCCGACATGGGTACAATGTGTGAAGCCCATTTCTGGTGTCCCCCGCTGTGATATCGCTGGAATATTGCTAAAAGCAGCGTAAAACCAAACTCACTCACTCACTCAATAACATCAACAGGGTAGACATCGACAACATCAACATAATAAATAACATAAACTTGTTCATATTTATATGAACGTGTCTGATAGGTTTTTTGATTAAAATACCGAAACGTTTTGCTGATTTCTTGCATTAGATCCTGTGGGCACATACCATCTTCGACGTAATAAGCGCCCCGCTCTTAAAAGCTTCCATGGCGATAATTGCTAACAAATTAGCTAGTGAACAATCCCAATTAGCACTCCTTCTGATTGATCAATGTACACAAGACTTTTATATCCGCGTATTATACGCAATCGTATGGGGTTTAACGTCGCATCCAAGATTATAGCACTTATATAGCGACGTGCATGCACGTGTATGTGTGTGTGTGTGTGGCTGCTTGTACTAGTCCGGACTGATGCCGATTTATTGTGCTAGCACACAGAGATACCATACCGCAGTTTAACATGAATACCCCACTCAGAGACAGTATACTGACTCCGAGCCGACCAGTCCTTGTTTTAGCCTCTTAATGCCGAGCGCCAGACAGGGTAACAACAAGTACCATCTTTTAACGTCTTTTGGTATGACGCAGCTGTGGATCGAAACCCGGACCTTCCGCTCTCCGGGCGGACGCTCTACCATTAGACCACGGAGGGACAAGACTATAAATAGGATGTACCCGTCTTACCTGGTCATCGTGACGCACCACTCCCACTATCTCCACCTCATCCGCTATCTGCAAAATACCAAGGTCTCTACTGGATACAGAATAAGTCGTCCTATACACATACAATTTGAGAATGGATGCAAATCATTTATACTGCGAGTCCTACAGGATGAATAAAATTAAATCTATTTTTTATCAAAATTTCTATCATGTGAAGAAATACAGTCAATGTTGAGAGTGACTATGGCTGATTTCCTTCAGTCTAACTTGGACATCCCCATCTGTTTTATTTGTTTGTTATTTACTGCGCACTCGACAATATTCCGGTTATATGATGGCGGTTTGGAAATAATCGAGTCTGGACCAGACAATCCAGTGATTGACATCATGAGCATAAATCATGCATCAACAAACTCAGCGAGTTCCGTTAGTCACCTCTTATTATAAGTATGGGTTGCAAAATCTAAATTCTTGACCAACTCTTGACTCCAAAATCATAAACCTCTGTAAATCACTGTATGTTGCCATGGAAACACAAATATAACATACAACAACATTCAGGGATAATATGGCTAGCCCTCATCACTACAAACACTGCAGCAAGATACAGACATTTAAGAAAACATTTAACCCAACTTATGATATTAGCTAGATCATTGCATATATTTTCTTAATTTTTCATGATCATATAAAGAAAGATTGCCTTTTCGTTTAACTTGTGTTCATAGGAGTATGAACCTTAACAGAGTGATGGCAAAATTCTATGAACATCGGAGCTCATAAATGTCTTGCAGTCATACAACCCATTCAATAACTTTTGGACTTACTCGTGCTTTTAGATTATTTTCGCTAGGTCATGTAACAATAAAAATATAATTTGGAGCTGATGTCAAAAACAGATCTGTGGAAAACCACCATAATGTCCACAAGGCACAAATCAGATGACATGAATGTGTACATAGGAAAGGGGAGATAATTGAATGCAAGTGTATGGACATTCAAGGAATTATCTCCCTTGAACAAAAACTTGTGTCCTGAGAATGAATCAGTGAGTGAGTGATTGGACTATATAAAGTGGGTGAGTTGGGTTTTACGCTGCTTTTAACAGTATTCCAGTTATATCACGGCATGTCAGCTTAATGTGGGAGGAAAGCCCGAAGTGATGCAGGTCTCAGACGTTTACCACATCGGTGAAACCCTTGAGCACGGGTACGGTGCTGACAAACCTAGAAACATAATCGGGGCGAACCGGGATTTGAACCCACAATCATAGGTTTCTGGCGTGCCCAAGGGACGCAACTCTGCATAGCGAATCGCGGCGCCTTAGACGACTGGGCCACCCGTGCCCCCCGAGAATGAATGATGCCATCAGTGAGTATCATTGTCAGTGTCTGTGCCAGTGAACAATTATCAATGAATTAGTGCTGTTATGGTATCAATAAGAGGGTACACAAAAACACTTTGAGCTTTTTCTCCTGCATCTGCACATCAATGTTATGATAATCATCTCTCAGGGCCATCTTTGATTTTGGCAATTATGAATGACTGCATCACATTTTCCCCAACTCCCACCTAGTGACTCTTTCATGCAAAGTTTGGTTGTATACTCCCCAGGGAGCTGAGAATGATATATGAATGTAAAGTCATCCGTGGACTTCATTAATATTGGTGTAACAATTTGATGTGAACCGCACACGGATTCTAGCACATTATGAATACACATCAGTATCTTTTCACCCCAGTCTCTCGCCAGTTGGCGCTGTTGTCCTCACCTGACCTTTCGGACGTGTCGCAGAATTTTGGTTCTTGGCCGGAACCCACCCTCGATTCACCAGGATGGTCAAGCTGCAAACACAGACAGATGAATCATGCAATTTATCAATACTGGTCATTATTAACTTGTGCAACACAAATGGAACATTGTGAGAGAACAACTTCTAAAAGGAATTTTTGCTTTACGCTACATGTGTTTCTACACAGATAAAAAATAGAGATGAGATGCTTATCATGCTGAGACGAGTAAGTCCAGCAGGAATGATGGATGAGGTGATTCAGGCGACATTGTTTCAACTCAAGTTTGACAAATCAAACAAAAAGCATTCCCAGGAATGGATCTATTTGTCTAAGACAAAGGCAACTAAATCAAAGTTGTTCTGACATAAATATTGATCAAACTTCAAATTGTGTTGGGGGGCACTGTGGCCAAGTTGACTGAGGAGCCACGATTCGCTGTGCAGAGTTGTGTCCCTTTAGCTCACCAGAAACCTATGATTGTGGGTTCAAAGCCCGGTTTGCCCCAATTATTCTTCTAGGTTTGTCAGCACCATACCTGTGCTCATGGGTTTCACTGAAGTGGTAAACGTCTGAGACCTGCATCACTTCGGGCTTTCCTCCCACATTAAGCAGACGCGCCTTGATATAACAGGAATACCGTTAAAAGCGGTGTTAAACGCAACTCAATCACTCACTCAAATTGTATTGGTGTCATATCCATTTTTCCAAACCAATCGATAAACTTTTTTTCAAATTGTCTAGTATTCATACACAGTATGAAGATCGAAAGATTTTTGGTATCCGAATTCATTTAACAACATTTTACCATGACTCAGATTGCAACACACACCCATTCATTTCACAAACAAATAATACAGGTGACATACTCCCTATCCGAGAGTATAAACGGTGTGACAACGTTGGATCCAGGGCTCGGTGTGTTGACATTGATGAGTCCACCCTGACTCTCCGTCATCACGTTACTTCGTGGAGCGATGTACATCTCCCGACTGTGATCAAACCGGCCGCGGACTGTCACGCTGCGGTATTCCAGGTCTTTCAACTCCTCCAAGCTGAAAACAAGGAGGTCATGATCAACTCAAAATCTACAATGAACATCACAATGTCGTATGAAGTCATCAGACCAATAAACTACACTGTACATCACGTATGAAGTCATCAGACCAATAAACTACACTGTACATCACGTATAAGTCATCAGACCAATAAACTACACTGTACATCACGTATCAAGTCATCAGACCAATAAACTACACTGTATATCATGTATGAACTCATCAGACCAAAAAACTACACTGTACATCACGTATGAAGCCATCAGACCAATAAACTACACTGTACATCACGTATGAACTCATCAGACCAATAAACTACACTGTACATCAAGTAGGAAGTGATCAGACCAATAAACTACACTGTACATCACGAATCAAGTCATCAGACCAATAAACTACACTGTACATCACATATCAAGTGATGGGACAAATAAACTACACTGTACATCACGTATGAACTCATCAGACCAATAAACTACACTGTACATCACGTATCAAGTCATCAGACCAATAAACTACACTGTACATCACATATGAAGTGATGGGACAAATAAACTACACTATACATCACGTATGAATGGATCAGACCAATAAACTACACTGTACATCACGTATCAAGTCATCAGACCAATAAACTACACTGTACATCACATATCAAGTCATCAAACCAATAAACTACACTGAACATCACGTATGAAGTCATCAGACCAATAAACTACACTGTACATCACGTATCAAGTCATCAGACCAATAAACTACACTGTACATCACGTATCAAGTCATCAGACCAATAAACTACACTGTACATCACATATCAAGTGATGGGACAAATAAACTACACTGTACATCACGTATGAACTCATCAGACCAATAAACTACACTGTACATCACGTATCAAGTCATCAGACCAATAAACTACACTGTACATCACGTATCAAGTCATCAGACCAATAAACTACACTATACATCACGTATGAATTGATCAGACCAATAAACTACACTGTACATCACGTATCAAGTCATCAGACCAATAAACTACACTGTACATCACATATCAAGTCATCAGACCAATAAACTACACTGAACATCACGTATGAAGTCATCAGACCAATAAACTACACCGTACATCACGTATCAAGTCATCAGACCAATAAACTACACTGTACATCACATATCAAGTGATGAGACCAATAAACTACACTGTACATCACGTATCAAGTCATCAGACCAATAAACTACACTGTACATCACGTATCAAGTCATCAGACCAATAAACTACACTGTACATCACGTATCAAGTCATCAGACCAATAAACTACACTGTACATCACGTATCAAGTCATCAGACCAATTAACTACACTGTACATCAAGTATCAAGTCATCAGACCAATAAACTACACTGTACATCACGTATCAAGTCATCAGACCAATAAACTACACTGAACATCACGTATGAAGTCATCAGACCAATAAACTACACTGTACATCACGTATGAACTCATCAGACCAATAAACTACACTGTACATCACGTATGAACTCATCAGACCAATAAACTACACTGTACATCAAGTCGGAAGTGATCAGACAAATAAACTACACTGTACATCACAAATGAAGTCATCAGACCAATAAACTACACTGTACATCACGTATGAAGTCATCAGACCAATAAACTACACTGTACATCACATATCAAGTGATCAAACCAATAAAATACACTGTATATCAAGTAGGAAGTGATCAGAACAATAAACTACACTGTACATCACGTATGAACTCATCAGACCAAAAAACTACACTGTACATCACGTATGAACTCATCAGACCAATAAACTACACTGTACATCACGTATGAACTCATCAGACCAAAAAACTACACTGTACATCACGTATGAACTCATCAGACCAATAAACTACACTGTACATCACGTATGAACTCATCAGACCAATAAACTACACTGTACATCACGTATGAACTCATCAGACCAAAAAACTACACTGTACATCAAGTAGGAAGTGATCAGACAAATAAACTACACTGTACATCACAAATGAAGTCATCAGACCAATAAACTACACTGTACATCACGTATGAAGTCATCAGACCAATAAACTACACTGTACATCACATATCAAGTGATCAAACCAATAAAATACACTGTATATCACGTATGAAGTGATCAGAACAATAAACTACACCGACCATCATATATCAAGTGATCAGACCAACAAACTACGGATGATACTGACTCTAGTGGAAGAGGAATGGGTGGCTGCGTCGTCTTCTTCTCAAGGTCAGCAATCAGACCCAGCTTCCATTCGCGTCGTCGAATCTGCCATGTGCCCAGACAAAACGCTGCGGCTGGAATCACCTGGAACCATGGAGCAGAGCTGTGAGTTGTAAACCTACCATGGACAACAGGGAAATGCATTAAACTCAGCTGTAGAACTTATGCTGAAAATAACCTGAATTGTGAAAACACAGACACACACACACACACACACACACACACATACACACACACACACACACACACACACACACACACACACACACAGACACACACACACACACACACACACACACACACACACACACACACACACACACTCACACACACACACACAGAGACACACACACACAGACAGACAGACACACACACACACACACACAGACAGACACACACACACACACACACTCACACACAGAGACACACACACACAGACATACTAGAAGCAGGTGATCTTTCACTAGAAGCAGGTGATTGTGTTACTAGAAGCAGGTGATCATATTACTAGAAGGGGATCATATTACTAGAAGGGGATCATGTTACTAGAAGCAGGTGATCATATTACTAGAAAGTGATCATGTTACTAGAGGCAGGTGAGTGTGTTACTAGAAGCAGGTGATCATGTTACTAGAAGCAGGTGATCTTGTTACTAGAAGCAGGTGATCATGTTTACTAGAAGCAGGTGATCTTGTTACAAGAAGCAGGTGATCATGTTACTAGAAGTAGGTGATCTTGTTACTAGAAGCAGGTGATCATGTTACTAGAAGCAGGTGATCATGTTACTAGAAGCAGATGATCTTGTTACAAGAAGCAGGTGATCATGTTACAGTAAACTACGGTTATAACGAACTCAAAGGGACAACTAATTTTAGTTCGCTATAACCGTAATTCGTTATAAGCATATATACAGTATACTTACAGATAATAGTCGGGACTAAAAATTTAGTTCGTTATATCCGTTAGTTCGTTATAAGCGTGTTCGTTATAACCGTAGTTTACTGTACTAGAAGCAGGTGATCTTGTTACTAGAAGCAGATGATCATGTTACTAGAAGGTGATCATGTTACTAGAAGGTGATTATGTTACTAGAAGCAGGTGATTGTGTTACTAGAAGCAGGTGATCGTGTTACTAGAAGCAGGTGATCATGTTACAAGAAGCAGGTGATCTTGTTACTAGAAGCAGGTGATCATGTTACAAGAAGCAGGTGATAGTGTTACTAGAAGCAGGTGATCGTGTTACTAGAAGCAGGTGATCATGTTACAAGAAGCAGGTGATCTTGTTACAAGAAGCAGGTGATCATGTTACTGGAAGCAGGTGATCTTGTTACAAGAAGCAGGTGATCATGTTACTTGAAGCAGGTGATCATGTTACTAGAAGCAGGTGAATATGTTACTAGAAGCAGGTGATCATGTTACTAGAAGCAGGTGATCTTGTTACTAGAAACAGGTGATCATGTTACTAGAAGCAGGTGATCATGTTACTAGAAGCAGGTGATCATGTTACTAGAAGCAGGTGATCTTGTTACTAGAAACAGGTGACCTTGTAACTAGAAGCAGGTGATCATGTTACTAGAAGCAGGAGATCGTGTTACTAGAAGCAGGTGATCATGTTACTAGAAGCAGGTGATCATGTTACTAGAAGCAGGTGATTGTGTTACTAGAAGCAGGTGATCATGTTACTAGAAGCAGGTGATCTTGTTACAAGAAGCAGGTGATCATGTTACTAGAAGCAGGTGATCTTGTTACTGGAAGCAGGTGATCATGTTACTGGAAGCAGGTGATCATGTTACTAGAAGCAGGTGATCTTGTTACAAGAAGCAGGTGATCATGTTACAAGAAGCAGGTGATCATGTTACTTGAAGCAGGTGATCATGTTACTAGAAGCAGGTGACCTTGTTACTAGAAGCAGGTGATCTTGTTACAAGAAGCAGGTGATAATGTTACTAGAAGCAGGTGATCATGTTACTGGAAGCAGGTGATCATGTTTACTAGAAGCAGGTGATCTTGTTACTAGAAGCAGGTGACCTTGTTACTAGAAGCAGGTGATCTTGTTACAAGAAGCAGGTGATAATGTTACTAGAAGCAGGTGATCATGTTACTGGAAGCAGGTGATCATGTTTACTAGAAGCAGGTGATCTTGTTACAAGAAGCAGGTGATCATGTTACTGGAAGCAGGTGATCATGTTTACTAGAAGCAGGTGATCATGTTACTGGAAGCAGGTGATCTTGTTACAAGAAGCAGGTGATAATGTTACTAGAAGCAGGTGATCATGTTACTAGAAGCAGGTGATCGTGTTACTAGAAGCAGGTGATCATGTTACAAGAAGCAGGTGATCTTGTTACAAGAAGCAGGTGATCATGTTACTGGAAGCAGGTGATCTTGTTACTAGAAGCAGGTGATCATGTTACTTGAAGCAGGTGATCATGTTACTAGAAGCAGGTGAATATGTTACTAGAAGCAGGTGATCTTGTTACTAGAAACAGGTGACCTTGTTACTTGAAGCAGGTGATCATGTTACTAGAAGCAGGTGATCATGTTACTAGAAGCAGGTGATCTTGTTACTAGAAACAGGTGACCTTGTTACTAGAAGCAGGTGATCATGTTACTAGAAGCAGGAGATCGTGTTACTAGAAGCAGGTGATCATGTTACTAGAAGCAGGTGATCATGTTACTAGAAGCAGGTGATTGTGTTACTAGAAGCAGGTGATCATGTTACTAGAAGCAGGTGATCTTGTTACTGGAAGCAGGTGATCATGTTACTAGAAGCAGGTGATCTTGTTACTGGAAGCAGGTGATAATGTTACTGGAAGCAGGTGATCATGTTACTAGAAGCAGGTGATCTTGTTACAAGAAGCAGGTGATCATGTTACAAGAAGCAGGTGATCATGTTACTTGAAGCAGGTGATCATGTTACTAGAAGCAGGTGACCTTGTTACTAGAAGCAGGTGATCTTGTTACAAGAAGCAGGTGATAATGTTACTAGAAGCAGGTGATCATGTTACTGGAAGCAGGTGATCATGTTTACTAGAAGCAGGTGATCTTGTTACTAGAAGCAGGTGACCTTGTTACTAGAAGCAGGTGATCTTGTTACAAGAAGCAGGTGATAATGTTACTAGAAGCAGGTGATCATGTTACTGGAAGCAGGTGATCATGTTTACTAGAAGCAGGTGATCTTGTTACAAGAAGCAGGTGATCATGTTACTGGAAGCAGGTGATCATGTTTACTAGAAGCAGGTGATCATGTTACTGGAAGCAGGTGATCTTGTTACAAGAAGCAGGTGATAATGTTACTAGAAGCAGGTGATCATGTTACTGGAAGCAGGTGATCATGTTACTAGAAGCAGGTGATCGTGTTACTAGAAGCAGGTGATCTTGTTACAAGAAGCAGGTGATCATGTTACTGGAAGCAGGTGATCATGTTTACTAGAAGCAGGTGATCTTGTTACAAGAAGCAGGTGATAATGTTACTAGAAGCAGGTGATCTTGTTACAAGAAGCAGGTGATAATGTTACTAGAAGCAGGTGATCTTGTTACAAGAAGCAGGTGATCATGTTACTGGAAGCAGGTGATCATGTTTACTAGAAGCAGGTGATCTTGTTACAAGAAGCAGGTGATAATGTTACTAGAAGCAGGTGATCTTGTTACAAGAAGCAGGTGATAATGTAACTGGAAGCAGGTGATCATGTTACTGGAAGCAGGTGATCATGTTACTAGAAGCAGGTGATCATGTTTACTAGAAGCAGGTGATCATGTTACTAGAAGCAGGTGATCATGTTACTGGAAGCAGGTGATCATTTTACTAGAAGCAGGTGATCATGTTACTGGAAGCAGGTGATCATGTTTACTAGAAGCAGGTGATCATGTTACTAGAAGCAGGTGATCTTGTTACAAGAAGCAGGTGATAATGTTACTAGAAGCAGGTGATCTTGTTACAAGAAGCAGGTTTATCATGTTGCTAGAAGCAGGTGATCTTGTTACTAGAAAGTGATCATGTTACTAGAAGCAGGTGATCATGTTTACTGGAAGCAGGTGATCATGTATGATGCAGTTAGTTCCTTTGTGTGAGATACAATCTAATGAAAGTTGAAGACTGTCACAGCAGATTAGTCTTGACGCCACAAACAGCAGGTTCTGAAAGAATTTTGGTCCATTTGACCATCATCCTCGATTATGCTGTGCATCATATTTCCATTCTTGTCTAACATATATACCCTCAACCCACTTGCTACCTCAGATGGACATTCAAAAAGATGTTTCCCGAGTATTAAGACAAGGGGAGGAATGAATAAAAACATTCCCCAGTTGTATTTCATGGCCCAAAACGATGTAAGTTATGAACGGATGATATCACTGCTTGTTTCAGTCCATCTTCCCAAGGCAAGGGAGTTAACTGAGTGTAAAAGTCCAATTTTCACCCTTGCCAAACCAGGCTGGAATTTCTGGGCTTGATCGTGGCACCACCAGTGCATATTACCATTAAATGTCCCTTCTATGTCCCTGCTATTGACCAGTCATATTCCACCTCTCAAATCACTTGCATTTGCTTCAAACAAAATGGTAGTGCCCTGTCAAGATGATATGATAGCCAATCACGATCTATATTGTAATAAAACGGACCTCAATTTGCATCAAATCACTTAAGCACCTGATTAAAAACCTGAAGAGATTTGGAAAATATCTGCTGAGGCCAAGTGGCGGTCGGTACACATGCTTTGAAAATCCTGCAATCGACCAAAATCTACATGACAGTTTACGAACCAGGTGGCGATTTCGTTACGTCATTTTGATTGGACTATGCATAGTGGACTCATAAGTCCAGGCACATATAACTCCATAATGTGATAACTCCTGTCTAGTTCGGCAAGAGCAGAAACTGGACTTTAATGATCAGTTAATTCCCTTGCCTCAGGAAGATGGTTTCAGTTACACAAGGACAGTGTTATAATGGTTTGGACAGCTAATGTTAGAGCTGTGTTATTCAAACAGGACTCAAAACAAAGCTAAGTGGCCAATCAGAACAAAAGATAATAACCCTGATAATTGAGGATGCTAGGCGTGTCTGAGATGTACAGTAACCATGGTAACTACCAGCAGAGCGTAGCCTCCTTCACCGAATGTCTTTTTCTTCTTGTATGCCCTGGTTTGTCTGGGAGCCTGTTGAGTGGACTGAGACCGGAGGATAAAAACTTGGCCTCGTCTCTGAAAAAAGAATTTAGCAACAAAATGAGTGAGTGAGTAGTTTTACGCTGCTTTTAGCAGTACTCCAGTAATATCACGGCGGGGGGCTCCAGAAATGGGCTTCACACATAGTACCCATGTCGGGAATCGAACGCGGGTCTTCGGCGTAACGAGCGAACGCTTTAACCACTAGGCTACCCAACCGCCCCTATTTAGCAACTAAAAACACATAAAAAGCTTCATAGATATATTTTAGTTGTGAAGCAACAAAAGAGATCTCTTCAACACCATCAACAACAACAGTCAATCACTTGGAGTGTGTTAGGAAAAATGAGTTTTCTTGTATTTTTCCTTAACGCACAAAGAGAAATGAGAAAAACATACTGCATGTATGTTGTCTTCAGACTTAATTAGAATCGAATGTCGGATGGGAAGTGTGAGAAATTATGACTGGGAAAAGATCTCAGAAGAGTTGAGTTGACTTGAAATTAACAACGCTTCCAAGATTATTACACTTATATAGCCACATTGAGTGTAGGGGTGTTTGTACTAGCCCTGACTACTGCCAGTGTTATAGTGCCACAGTTTAACATGGGTACTAAACTCAGACATAATATACTAACTCCGAGCCAACCAGTCCTTGTTAAAATTTAGCCCCATCTTTTGGTATTAAGGGGTTGGGGATGGAGCCATTGACCTTCCAATCTCCTGTCACTGTATCCACTGGCCAATGGAGGCAGTTTCCAGTCACAGATATTGCCAAACAAACATGAACACAATGAAAATGTTCTTTACTTATTGACTGTCATAGTGCAGTAAAAGCCAGTCAGGTTTGACAACTGTTCACTATATCATAAATGGGTAAATGTCTTTTAGGCAAGTCTTTAAGATGTATTTTAAGAAACAGGTTTACTTCTTTCCTGTTAATTATATATGTGTTACAAAAACATAACATTCCTGTTATTATTGGCTTAGTTCATACAGAACCACTTTTTTAATTACTATATTCCCCATCTTAAGCACCCACACCTAGAGCAATGTGCAAGTATTCTTTATATATACCCAATAATAAGCCCCAATGTTTTCGAGTTCAAATTTGCAGAGGGTGCATATTATACATGTAGACCCTGATTAGTAGAACGTGGAACTTTTATCTTGGAAACACACAGTTTCGGTAGTCAATTAATAAATATGCCATTAAATGGGTAATTATATGAAAACACATATTAATACTAATCTTTGCACTGAAAACATTATTGAAATATAACATTGGTCACTGTTATATTATTACATATTGCTTTGGGATCGTAAAGTTGGGTACCTAACCTAATGATAATAAAGCGTTGCCTAACCGTTGGGGTCGTTATAAGGTGTAATGCACAAAAATAATATGGCAATGTCAGGAAGGGATGATTACAGAACTTGACA
Source organism: Haliotis cracherodii (assembly GCF_022045235.1). Taxonomy (NCBI): domain Eukaryota; kingdom Metazoa; phylum Mollusca; class Gastropoda; order Lepetellida; family Haliotidae; genus Haliotis; species Haliotis cracherodii. The sequence goes on along the minus strand of NW_027266268.1, from coordinate 31,638,294 downwards.
TAAGAGTAGTTGGCCTAGCAATTCCTCAGTATTAAATAAGTTTTCATGCGTTGATTGCATATAAACTTACCAAACTGCATAGTAAATTAGAGGATCGCGAAAATAATGTCATAATTGAAACTTGAAATAATTATCTCAAGATCATTACATGCCACAAATCGTACGCATGTTGGAGCACCCTTCCGAGCACCTGTTAGAGTTATCTGCCCATTCGCTCTTCGTTGTAAAAATTGCGTTGATTTGATGTTGGTTCATTGTGTGTACCAATCACCATAGAGCTCTCATAAGCTTCAAGATGGCCGACGGCGTGCAGAAAAGACTGCAAAGTGAGGTTGAAAAATACCAAAGTGTTCAGAAAGGTGGTCATTTTATTGGATTTTCACTATTTTTTATTAGTCTATTCGTTTTTGTACACACCATATTCTTGTTTTAAACATTTTAGAACTCAATTCTAAGAAAACAGGCAATTTATGTGAGACAAGATTCATGTTTCGATATCGGTCTAGATTTTTCGTTGACCATTTTGGTAAACAAGTCCGGACGAAACAAATATTTGATTTCACTGTGCTCATCAGATGTAAACATGCAACACAATGGGGTTTCGGTCGAATGTATTTGCTGTCGACTGTCGACTGTAGCCTTCATTCTTGCCCGAACGAATCGTATGCAAATGTTTGCAGCCGAAACTTCAGTTCAGCATGCAATTATTGGATCTATATAGTTATAATGACTAAAATTCAAGTAGGATAATTATATTATTGAAACACATGATTGAGACCCATTTTATATATCAGCATTGGAAAGTGGCACTTGTCCTGTAGTTCATGCCAAATTTCCCAATTGTAAGCTATCATGAGGACCAGTAGAAATTTGCCAGTTTTATCTGTTTTGTATTAAGTTATCATTATATGGACTAGTGGACTAAAACTGTTAGTTTCTACCACTATGGAGAGAGAGAGAGAGAGCAGGGGGGGGGCTTTATGTATATGGTTCTGGTGTTTCAAAAATATCACTATTTTGCATCAGGGGCTGTGGGCAAGACTGCAGTTTACCAGGTGAAGCATCTTACATCAACTGGGGACAATTGGCTCCAACTAATGAGTTAATTAGCCACAGGATTACAAATAATTTTCCACAGGACCACTGTCACAAAGAATTAATGCTTGTTTACACAGTGATCCGCACTTGATTATTTACAGTTGTGCACATACCCATTAGCCACTCTTTGTGTTTACAAGACCGCCTCCGTGGTCTTGTGGTAGAGCGTCCGCCCGGAGAGCGGAAGGTCCGGGGTTCGATCCCGGGCCGCGTCATACAAAAAGACGTTAAAAGATTGTACTTGTTGTTACCCTGTCTGGCGCTCGGCAATAAGGGGCTAAAACAAGGACTGGTCGGCTCGGAGTCAGTATACTGTGTCTGAGTGGGGTATTCATGTTAAACTGAGGCATGGTATCTCAGTGAGCTAGCACTATAAATCGGCATCAGTCCGGACTAGTACAAGCAGCCACACATACACGTGCATGCACGTCGCTATATAAGTGCAATAATCTTGGACGCGACGTTAAACCCAATTTCACCTCACCTCACCTTTGTGATTACAATGGTCAGTCACTCGTATCAACACCCTGATGACACAGCAAGTATCGCTGTCGCATAGTAGTATAACCATTGATGAGAATACTCTAGAAGCAAGAGTTTAAATGGGTATACATGTTTGTCGTGTGTATGGAAGATTTGGAGTCACAAAAGTTAATCCCTTTCAATCCAAGATTGCATCCTCTGACTGATATATATGACCATGATGACATGGAGTTTCAGTGGTTTGAAGAGATTAATGAGCGTAACTGATATAATCTCCTGCTTTCAGACCTTCAGAAGTACATGTCCGTGAGGCAACAGCTTGATGCCCAGCTGAATGAAAACACCTTGGTGAAGGAGGTGAGTATAGAACAGCAATAGGTCCCCAGTAGTTGCCCCAACAGACACCCTCTCCATGGTAGACATCCGCATCATACCAAAAGATGTTAAAAGATGGCACTTGTTGTTACCCTGTCTGGCGCTTGGCAAAAGGGCATAAATCAGCATTAGTCCTAACTAGTACAAGCACACACACTTGCGCACATACACACGGGGGCACGGGTAGCCCAGTGGTCTAAGGCGCTGCAATTGGCTGTGCAGAGTTGCGTCCTTTGGGTATGCCAGAAACCTATGATTGTGGGTTCGAATCCCAGTTTACCCTGATTATGTTTCTAGGTTTGTCAGCACCATATCCGTGCTCGTGGATTTCACCAAAATGGTAAACGTCTGAGACCTGCATCACTTCAGGCTTTCCTTCCACATTAAGCTGGCACACCTTGATTTTACTGGAATACTGTTAAAACGGTGTTAAACCCATTTCACACACACACACACACACACACACACACACACACACACACACACACACTCATGCATGCACATCGCTATGTAAGTGTAATAAGCGTGGATGCAACGTTAAATACCTTTTCACCTCGCCTCAAGAGAACCTGTCGGGATTCCAGGTGAGAAAATAGGAGCTTGTATTAATCTGCAACTAAATCATGTAAATGAATCAGGTGGTCAGGTTCATCAACTTGACTGATGACTGATGACTCCGCAGTCTTGTGGTAGAGCATCCGCCCAGAGAGCAGAAGGCCGGGGGTTTGATCCCTGGCCGCGTCCTACCAAAAGACATTCAACGATGGTACTTATTGTTACCCTGTCTGGCGCTCGACATTAGGGGGCTTAAACAAGGACTGGTCGGCTCGGAGTCAGTATACTGTGTCTGAGTGGGTATTCATGTTAAACTGCCGCATGGTATCTCTAGTGTGCTAGCACTATAAATCAGCATTAGTCCTAACTGGTATAAGCAGACACACACACACACCACACACACATGCACATGCACATCGCTATATAAGTGCAATAATCTTGGATGCGATGTTAAACCCTATTTCACCTCACTGTTAAATGGTAGCTATGATACACATACTCTCCTGATGCTGCTTCACACGTTCTGCTCATGTAGATGTAGTTTCTGTATCAACCTTGGAGGCTTGGTGGCTCATGGGACGAAGCATTGCAATTCACAAAGTGTTGTATCCCTGAGGTGTGACAGAAACCTCTGATCATGGTTCACCCTGGTTATGTTTCTTGGTTTGTCTGTACTACTCATGCTCCTGGCTTTCCTGTTAACCAGTCGTCTAAGGCGCCGCGATTCGCTGTGCAGAGTTGCGTCCCAGAAACCTATGGTTGTGGGTTCGAATCCAAGTTCACCCCGATTATGTTTCTAGGTTTGTCAGCACCATACCCGTGCTTGTGGGTTTCACCGAAGTGGTAAACATCTGAGACCTGCATCACTTTGGGCTTTCCTCCCACATTAAGCTGACACGCCGTGATACAACTGGAATAATGTTAAAAGCGGCGTTAAACCTAACTCACTCAGCCACTCACTGACTCACTCACTCACTTTCCTGTTAAAGTGATAAATATCTTAAACATACATCACTTTGGGCTTTCCTCTTACTTCAAGCTGACACATATTGATCCTTCTGCAATGCTGAAAGCAGTGTTAAACCCAAACTAATCAATCAATCAACCTGATTTCCTTGTTCCCAGGAATTGGACCGTCTGGAAACGGAGTCCAAGGTGTACAAGATGATTGGTCCAGTGCTGGTCAAGCAAGATCTGGAGGAATCCAAGCAGAACGTGCAGAAAAGAATCGACTATATCTCTGGTGAAATGTATGTATCAGCTAACTATATATATAGTGATATGTACATATCTGCTAACTATATCTATAGTGATATGTACATATCAACTGACTGTATATCTATTGTGAAATGTAAGTATCAGCTGACTATATCTACAGTGAAATAAATGTACATATAGACTGACTGTATGTATCTGGGGAAATGTCCGTATCAGCTGAAAATGCCTACGGGTAAATGTACATATCAGCTGATAACATCTCTGGTGAAATTCTGACTGTGTATCTATGGTATAATGTACGTATCAGCTGACCGTGTATCTATGGTAATATGTACATATCAGCTGACTGTGTGTCTATGGTATAATGTACGTATCAGCTGACCGTGTATCTATGGTAATATGTACATATCAGCTGACTGTGTGTCTATGGTATAATGTACGTATCAGCTGACCGTGTATCTATGGTATAATGTACATATCAGCTGACCGTGTATCTATGGTATAATGTACATATCAGCTGACCGTGTATCTATGGTATAATGTACATATCAGCTGACTGTGTATCTATGGTAATATGTACATATCAGCTGACTGTGTGTCTATGGTATAATGTACGTGTCAGCTGACTGTATATCTATGGTAATATGTACATATCAGCTGACTGTGTGTCTATGGTATAATGTACGTATCAGCTGACTGTAGGAACACTGTAACTCTCCCACACGTGTTACAGTCATATCTCCAGGCTTTCCAATATCAAACCCCAGTCGGGAACCCAAGGCAGACTTAGTTGCCAGTATCCCACCATTCTGGATACATTTCAACCCCGCGGATATTCGGTGTGACTTGTCTGAGTGTCTTTTGTACTCCAGCGACATTCGTCACTGCTCGTGCTTTCAGTCACTGGTTTGCCTGGTCCAGAGGCAATTACTTTGACTTGGTTGATAGCACTCTTTGTACCCAGACAGCGTGGATCGTTGTTCACAGTATCAATTAGTCTGGTCTAGACACGAACTATTATTATTCCCTGCCACTAAGTGGAAGGGTGATACAGGAATGGGTGTTGTCCGTCACGTTTGTTTTTCGCAGCAGAACTCAAAACTATGAGAGCTATCATAATTAAACTTGGCACATAGATCATTTAAATAGGTCAAGTGGTGAATTGGTGATAGTTTGGGAGTTTTGAAAAAATTGTTTTTTGAGTTTCCATGGCAACGATGATGACTTAGACTGAAAATGGTGGTAGTGCTCCTCTGCAGATCTAGAAAACCCTTTCAATATTTCTTGCCTTGCATGCAACCAGACACGCCATATTGGCGGGGATATGAGTATTTCATGCTTGTTTACTGTCTGCTGTCTTGTAGCTGGAATATTGCTGAGTGAGGCATTAAACAACAAACAAACACTCCCAAATTTTCTCGTCAACATCAAGTATGTATGAGGAAAGCACTGTAATATTGTCCTGGTGATATATATTCTGTGGAGTCCCAGATCACATGCTCATGGTACAATGGTAACAAGCATATTTCTATTATTTCATTTTGTAGAAAACGTCATGATGTAACAATCAAGGATTTAGAAAAGAAACAAGATTCTCAAAGAGAGACACTATCGAAACTCCAGCACCAGTTCCAACAAGCACAAGTCAAGGCTGCAGCAAGAGCATAACAGAGTTACTTCCCCTATACATAACATCATGCTTACCTCCCTTTGTATCAGCTCCTCCATTACTGCCTGCACAGACTCGTGTCATTTGCTGTCCCTCCTACACAACTAAATTTGATAACTGCATCAACTATGTATCTTTTGTTCACTTCAAGCTAATTTAATTTCAATATTTCATTTCTTGTACAGAATTTCAGAGCCAAATATTTGAAATTTTCAACAGCATCATTGTAATGATTTGAGGATGTTCTTCACAGAACTCATTATTTTCCTTTCAGACTTCATGTGTGTGTAATTTTTGTACAAAGTAAAATTTGTTCATATGAAAGTTTCTGTGTTGTTTTACAGAAGTTCAACTTGCTCAACTTGATCTTTACAAGAATTGGAGTAGGAGGCATATAACAGGATCAGGTGGTCAGGCCCTCTGACAGTTGATGTATGTCATCATATCCTAATGCAATGATCGATGATGATCATGATATCAATCACTGGCTTGTCTTTCATATCAGTCCTACCTGTGAAGACCTGGGTAGAATAGGTCTTCAGCAACCCATGCTGGCCGTGAAGGGTGCTTGTTGTAAGAGGTGACTAACGGGATCGCGTGGTCAGGCTCGCTAACTTGGTTGATGCATGTCATCGTATCCCAATTGCATGGATAGATGCTCATGATGTCAATGACTGGATTGTCTGGTCCAGACTTGATTATTTACAGACCACCATCATATACATAGCTGGAATATTGCTGAGTGCTGCGATAAACAACAAACAATCAAATCATATCAGTCCTGGAAACCTATCTCTTCAGATCCTAGCAAACACACCGATGTTGGGACAATGTTGGTGGAATGTATGGCGCAGAAGCTGGCATGTTGCAGAAGGGTGATGATATTGGGCCAATGTTGGTGGAATGTATGTCGCAGAAGTTAGCATGTTGCAGAAGGGTGATGATATTGGGCCAATGTTGGTGGAATGTATGTCGCAGAAGCTGGCATGTTGCAGAAGGGTGATGATATTGGGCCAATGTTGGTGGAATGTATTGCGCAGAAGTTGGCATGTTGCAGAAGGGTGATGATATTGGGCCAGTGTTGTAAAGTATGGCGCAGAAGTTGGCATGTTGCAGAAGGGTGATGATATTGGGCCAATGTTGGTTTATGTTGGCATGTCGCAGTTGGCAAGCTGATATTTGGGCCAACATTGTTTCGACGTCTATAATCTTAAAATATATATTTTCTGTACCAATACTTTTAAGAATTACAAAAGACCAAAAAATAGTTTGATTACTAACACCAACACTCTTTTCTTGTCTTTTGTGCAACCAAATGACACTTGATATATATTATACACTATTATGTAGTTCTGTCTATTCACCACGGCCCTGTAGGAGGCACATTTATTTTTTGTTGGGAAGACACTTCTTAGTGCCTTGAATTATTTCTGAGAAAATTAGCTTGATAATTTCTCATCTCTTGCTCTAGGAATAAAGTTATTGTTAAACTAATTATCAATTGCAAATTAATTGATGCAATTTTATCTATATAAATAATCACAAACTTGCCACATTAGGCTTGTATTTCTGCCAACCAGCAACATAATTGATTTTCAGATCTAGTTTGGTATGCAAACCTTTTTGAGTGGATTAAAATATGTGATTGCCAAAAGCTGTACGATAATTCCATTATTTAGAAACATTTTCTCATGTTACTGTAGTACAATCATCAATGTGTTGCAGCTGCAGGTATCAAACAGAGTTACCTCCCTTGTCCCTTGTACATATGCAGCTGATTTCATCATAATATATGAGGCAATAGCTTGCAAAAATGGGAATTCAATATAAATAACATTGAAATTGATTGTATATTATAATCATTTAATGAAAAGAATTACATTAATTATGCATGATTTTGTGAATCTTTGTAATGAACAAGTTTATGTTGTCAACAGGCATCAATGCATGTATAGAAAGTATTTGTTTAATTTGTGCAATCAATTTTTGCACCAAAAAGATATTCTTCAAATAATCCTGATTTTAATGTATTTGGAATGTTTACATTATTGATGTGAGAACATTCAACAATAGTTATTATTCACATGGCCAAGAATGAAATCTTTATCTAATATCAATTGACACAACTGTTAGGGTATTTCAAAAGGACAAAGAGTACTTCAGTATGATAGAATTGTATTTCATCAAATTAAATTAATTTAAGAAAGCAGATACAGAACCTGATTACTCAAGGAAGAAAATTGAAGATAGAACTGAACAATTCTGTGTCTTTTACAGTGAGTGAGTGAGTGAGTATGGTTTTAGCTAGCTTTTAGCAATATTTCAGCCATATCACTGCCTGGGACACAAGAAATCGGCTTCGGACCCCTGAAGATCCGGGTTAGAATAGATCTTCAGCAACCCATGCTTGTCGCGAAAGGCTACATTTTGTTGAATATTTTTTTTATATTGGGATACGATGACATGCATCAACCTTTTGACATGTAATAGACTTTACATACACACACACACACAAAATTAATAAAACATTAATCAACTTTAAGCAATTAAAATGTTTAATTCTGTCTGATTGAAACCAACTGTTTTGGCTATTGTTTATGTGCTGATGGTCGTGGTACAGCTGTGTCTGGCAACTCATCCTCTACACCCGCTGCTCACTCATTCGCGCTTCATTTCTCGAGAAATTGCGAGAAAAGTGGAAAACGGCCATTGACATGCAATTTGCAGGGGGGGGGGGGGGGGGGGGGGGGGGGCTACTGAATGTAGAACACCAGGAAGGGGGAATAGCTCGGCGAAGGTGGCAGTGCAGGGTCACTGTAAAGTCAATGTCAATACGTTTGTTAGACCCGACCTTTTCGTAACTTCAGTTAGAATTGGGTTTACCGTATTGACTCAAATAATCGTTCGGAGCTCATACCATCTCACCGGCACACAGACCAGCCACTTATTCGACTCCCCATGCGTTTCTGTCTTCAGTTGTTGTTGTTGTTGTTGTTGTTGTTGTTTTTAACCACTAAATCATATCGTTGATCTGAATATTTTACATTTTGTAGAATAATTTATTTTATAAGTTTTTGTATTTGAATCAAAGTTCGTCGTAACCCGTACGTAGGGGACCCGGCGCGGGATTAGAGACGCGGCCTTAATGAACTACTGGCCTTAGACAGCCGTGAAGGTGCCGTAAAGGTCCGCTTGTGAAAAAAGGCGACTAACGGGATCGGGTCGTCTGGCTCCCAGATTTAGTTAAAGCATGTCATCGTATCCCAAATTCGTAGATCGATTCTCGTGATGTCGATCACTGGATTGTTTTGTCCAGACTCGATTATTTACAGACCGACATGATATAGCTGGAATGTTGCTGAGTGAGGCGTTAAACAATAAACAAAACAAATCTTATAGACCAGGGTGGCGGCGTACAAAACAACCTTAGCGCTACGACTGTCGTAAGTCTATGTTAAGGTATTGGTGTTACGATCACCTTAGCGCCAAGATCTCTTTGGACAACGGAACCTGGCCTTACCCGGCGATTAATAGTATCCAGCTCCAATTAAAGTAACTACGGTAAAAACACGATACTTTCCTCATACTGAGGAGAGTCTTCGTCATTGCAAAAGAACGTTCAAATAAGAAGAAAGCTATCCAAACTCGCCACCTCATAACAGATACACAGACACCCATGAATAGCAGGAAGTCGATCCGACTCGACAACGTTGTACGGAAGCCTTTTAGAGCCATTTGGTTTTTTTTATACTAACTTGAAATTTCAAGTATCTTTAAATAAGTTGAAACTTCAAGATACTAACTTGACATTTCACGATACATAACTTGAAATTTCAAGATACATACCGTATTCCACGTAATAAGCGCCCAGGGCGTTCTCAAAATTAGAAATAGGGGGCTCTTATTAGAATATCATTTTGGTGGAAAAAACAGAGTTGAAAGATACATTTCGTGGTTTATGCTGACAGCCTGACTGTTTATATACGACAGATATGTTTTTCCAGAATTTAATTGCCCATAATTAAGAGTGCAAAAACACACGAGTGCGTATTATACACGAATAAATAAGTCTTGTGTACATTAATCAAGGGGTGCTAATTGGGATTGTTCACTTGCCAATATAATAGCAAATATCGCCGTGGGCGCTTATTAGAGCTGGGCGCTTATTACATCGAATACGGTACTTGAAATTTCAACTGATGCATCTTGAAATTTCAATAAATTATCTTTAAATTTCAAGAAAAAATATAAAAACAAATGGCCCTAAAAGGCTTCCGTAGAGCTGTGTCGGTTGTTACTTTTAACAGAGTAATATATCTATTCTAACTTCTCAAGATACAGATTGCAACTGTTTGCACGCTCAATAAATAGCCGCACTGTCTACGAATTTATAGGCATACACGACCGTTGTGATTTGGAAGGGTTGTCCGTTTGTTGTTTGAGGACACACTCAGCATTGTCCCAGCTACACTACGTGACGGTGGCCTGTAAATAAACCTTTTCATGATACGAGCTACGATCCACTCCGTCGGGGTACGATGACACGCTATGTACCAAGTCACCGAGCCTGACCACCCGTACAGGGTCCTCTTACGACCAGCTGTGGACCGATTCTAACCCGTAATACCCCCGAGTTGAGTTGAAAAAGTAGTTTATACACCATGTTATTTAAAGTTTATCAGTTTATTTCATGTCAAATATATTACTGTGATAGCTGACGCCACGAGGAACGAACCTCATCAGATACAAGCAAATACACTTTGTCCCGAAGACAGATAGAATGTTTTTGCTGGCGACACAGCCGATTCATTACAGAATCAAGGAAGCCCCCGGGCGTTCTTGGTCACGTGAACTCTGTCGTCAAAACTTTCCCTGAGGGTAAATGATATAGCTTCCTTAACAGCCGACAGTATATCTAGACTTGAGATATGATACAAGCTGCGTCCTTCGTGAGTCAATAGTAGGACAACACCTGTGTTTACAAGACCTCCGTGGTAAAAAGACGCTATGTCAACAGGAAGTCTATTTCATGTAAAGACGCACGTTACGAGTCAAGGGACATTCAGTTTATAAATGAGACACTCGCGGTTTAGACAAGTACTTGACTTATGATTCACATTGCGAAAGGATCAAATATTTCCGAGTTATAGATATATGGTCTTATTTTTTTAGTGCCCTAATGTTCTGACTTCCGAGAGCAATAATTTATAAACTGATATCGTTTATTTGACGTCAAACAGTATAGATGGAGATATCATTGTGTTCAGTTGGGTTTTGGGCAATGTTGGAAGTGCAATTCATATATGATAAAACGTGTAATGTGTCGGTTGTATTGTACAAAACAGCATTGTGAAATACCTTTGATTATGATTATGATAATGTGTTGTGTTTGTCACACAATTGATGACCAAGAATTGTTCGTTAACTTCCAATACTGATTGCACGCTTAATTGAACGTACAACACAAGCCAATATAACTACTCTAGTCATGCCAAGGACGCTAGAATACACACTTTTGTCCCACATAGTGGCACCCGACTTCGTGCAGAGGACAATGATGAGTCACGGAATCGGGTATAATGTTGCACCAAATTTTGGTACATCAAGAAATGTGCTGATTGGTCAAAGGTAGAGGACATCAACAGATGTACTGATATTGCAACCTTGGATACACCAACAGATGTACTGATATTGCAACCTTGGATACACCAACAGATGTACTGATATTGCAACCTTGAATACATCAACAGATGTGCTGATATTGCAACCTTGGACACACCAACAGATGTACTGATATTGCAACCTTGAATACATCAACAGATGTGCTGATATTGCAACCTTGGACACACCAACAGATGTACTGATATTGCAACCTTGGACACACCAACAGATGTACTGATATTGCAACCTTGGATACACCAACAGATGTACTGATAGTGCAACCTTGTATACACCAACATATGTACTTATATTGCAACCTTGGATACACCAACAGATGTACTTATATTGCAACCTTGGATACATCAACATATGTACTGATATTGCAACCTTGGATACACCAATAATATCATGAAATATAACGTCTATAAAAACAGCTACTATCAAAGCCACTTGAATTCACTATTCATCATTATTCTTAACACGAAATGGATATGCGGAATTAAACGGGTACCCATGCAACATGATGAATGTCACATGAATTCCCTCAAAATGCGGGCTGTTTGGAATTGAGACTGGTGTGAACTTGTTCCTGCTGCATATTTTCTGTTAAATCCAGTATACAGGGAATCAGCGAGAACAAGGCTAGGAGGAAACCCGGCAGCGTCACACGACACGAGTGAATCTTGTGACACTCAGTCACGTGACGAAGTGTTTAACACATTTGAAAAACGAACCTTCGATATAAAACTACTGTATATCATATCTAGACAGAAAGGTAAAATTACCAACAGTATCTAGCATTACACCACGACTTGTCTCATTTCCAGCACAGGCGACCCTTGTCTCCATGTAATTAACGGGGCGGTGGGGTAGCCTTGTGGTTAAAGCGTTAACTCGTAATGTGGAAGACCCGGTTTCGGGAAAATTTCTGGTGTACCTCCACCATGATGTTGCTAAAATATTGCAAAAAGCGGCGTAGAACCACACTCACTTATTCACTCACTCACTCACTTAGTCACTCACTCACTCACTCACTCACTCAGGTTAATAGTGATCTGCTTAATACATATCCATCCTACATCCTTTGTATCAGATCTACCAGCACTGGCGATTCGGCCGGGCCAAAAACGATTGAAGAAATATTCACTAGTAGTTTACTGCGATATACATGTATATGCATATCAGCTGTTAAAACGAGCTGTATCCTGTTCATATTATGGCAATCTTCTTCCGTGTGTTTTTTATCAAGCCTTGTGTGCATGCATGAAAACAACACGATCCTGTTGGTTAAACCCATAGCCAACAGAGCTGAATAGGTTTCACATAAAAAGGTGTGTTTGTAGCGTGATCTTCAGATTTCATAAAATCGAAACTCTCTGGCTCTGTTTCATTTTTCAGTTTTGTGTTTGTGTGACTATGCGAATATTAAATCCATGGTAGATTTCTTTTTCGTTTTAAAATTCAGTAAAATTCGACCGGGAAGAATAATATGTTTATCGACAACAGGCTGGGCGACAACGAGGGACGTCACTGCTTGTCTGCATCCCGGTCGAACTGCACATTGCGTGTTTAATATTAACTTCCTTGTCGCATATGTGTTCACTGTCAAGTGAGGTTATGTTATAACTTATATCACGATACATAATTGTGTGAAGCATAACGACACGTTTTATGGGATACAACACACACAATCGTTTTATCACACGCAATGCGTTATTGTATATTATACCACTCTGTGTTTGATCACACGACATGTAGTAATGTTTGTTTGTTGTTCAACGCCGCACTCAGCAATATTCCAGCTATATGACGGCGGTCTGTAAATAATCGAGTCTGGACCAGACAATCGACAGATTGACATCATGAGTATCGATCCACACAATTGGGATACGTTTAAAATCATCAACCAAGTCAGCGAGCCTGACCACCCGATCCCGTTAGTTGCCTCTTACGACAAGCATAGTCGCCTTTTACGGCAAGCATGGATTGCTGAAGACCTATTCTACCCAGGTCTTCACAGGTAAGATGTCACACTGCCCAAAACTTGATCACACACGATGTAGTATTGTATGAGATGCTACAATGCCTATGCAGTATTTGGTTTTGTATCACCTAAATGTCAAGTGCAGTGTTATCGTGGCACCTATCATGTCGTCTGTCCGTCCGTCGTTGACTTTTACGTTTTCGACATTTCCTCTGAAACATCACGGCCTTTAGAATCGAAAAGTTCAATCCGACTTTAAACATGGCCGCCATTATTTCTTCATACTCTAAGTGTCGCTTCTTATGACAACCATAGTCGCCTTTTACGGCAAGCATGGGTTGCTGAAGACCTTTTCCACCCTGGATCATCACGGGTCTACTTCCCTCTTATGAAACAGGCTAGTTTAAACTGTGACTCAGTTGACATGGGGCGATATGTCATGGTTAGAAATATAACATAGTTGTAGCTTCCGTCTTGTGTGGACTATGTCTCATTTGTGATCAACTCGTGTTATTCCGGGACAAGCCGAATAGCGACTCGTGCCCCTCTCATGGCCATTTTTGCGACCGGGTTCCGTCTTAGCGCAAACGGGCATACCTAAAACAATTGTCAACTCGTTGCAAAATGGTTCACATATATTTCCCCATATATTATATATATTTCAGATGCAATGTAAAGCACATCTGGACATACGGAATTATACAGTATGATTGAATAAATTTAACTGTGCCTTGGGTATATCTTAAAATGCAAGACATGTGTAAAATCAAAAAATTATTTCTGAGGGATTCTTTGACGAAGAACCTGAAATCATACGTGCATTCTGATTGGTTTGTCGTATTTTCGCACATAACATTCATCGATAGGGGGACGAGTCTTCTTGCAGGTTACGGAAAGGGGCGAGTGGTCACGAATGGACTCGACACGACAGAGACACGAAAATGAACATCACGGGCGTTGGAGATTCTAGAAAGTGTTTACTTGACATTGGTTATGTACATATACTTGGTTATGTAATTTAGAATGTCTATTAAGCTCCTGTGGCCTGATCGAAGTATATGATATGCCATGTAATTTCAACACAGAGTGGCTAGTCTCGTCTGTGGAAAGAATATTGACCGATCATTTTCTACAATCCTGGAGAAGTTCAATATTGTCGACTTCAAAAGGTTTCTATTATAAATATCTTAAAGAAATGCCATTATTTGAAAACTATCTCTATCTACCTAAATCTGTTAATTACCCGTTCTTAAAATTTCGCACTAATAACCACAATTTACCAGTCGAGACTGGCCGCTGGAATGATGTACCCAGAGAACAACGTCTATGCTCACTCTGTAACTCCCCAGCAATAGCAGATGAATTCCATTTTATATTTCGATATCAAGCTTTTGATAACAAAAGATTTGCACTTATTCCTAGAAGATATTTAACTTGGTCAAATGTGTTTTCATTAAAAAGCCTATTTTCAACGACCAAACTAACCGAGCTAAAACGTCTATCAAAATATGTATTATTTGTATTTACCACTTTGAATGCTAAATCTAAATGCACACAGCCGTCTTGATGCACATATTATATTTATCTCTGTCTTTTATGTATGCTCTTGTACCACCATCGGTAGTCTATTGAGAATAGGGTGGTCGGGTGGCCTAGTGGTTTAAGCGTTCGCTCGTCACGCCGAAAACCCGGGTTCGATTCCCGACATTTATACAATGTGTGAAGCCCATTTCTGGTGTCCCGCGCAGTGATATTGCTGGAATATTGCTAAAAGAGGCGTAAAACCGTACTCATTCACTATCGAGAATAAAGAATCTGAATCAGAATTTGTATCTGAAAGTAGATATTCCAACGTTATTAAGTATAGGGGCACTGGTGGCCCAGTCGTGTTAGGTGCCGCAATTCTCCGTGCAGAGTAACGTCCCTTAGACGTGACAGGAGCCTATATCGTGGGTTTGAATCCCAGATTCGCTCTGAGTATAATTTGGTTTGCCAGCGTCGTAACAGTTATTCAGTTAATACCTGATGGAATTCCTACGTATTACTATATTGTGCCTGATAGTTAGAACTTTACTGTGTGCTCTCTCGTCATCACCGTGTTGTTTATAAATGAAAGAGTTGGGGATGGCACGGCCGTCGCGGATGTTTCGTTATACGGCGGTGGCTGTGAACAGGAATGTATTCTACCCAGACCACGGAAACCAGGATAATCTGACGGAAGGACAACTTGACACACGAAACTGAATCCACCACGTGGACACTTAACACAACGATAAGCGCAGTTCGACCTCCTTATACCAGGAATTTATTCATGTAAGCCTCAACCGAAATTGAAACAGGCCATTTGTTTTCCTTACACGATAATGTCACAAACAAAGACATATCAGACAAATAAAAATACTTCAACCATGAACTACATACTACACCCACTGCTCTGAGAAGCTCGTCTACAAGATTCGTCCAATTTACTCGCGATATTAATAGGATGTGGCTGTATATACTCATGTTCATTATAAACGTAACATCTATATCGGAATGAGTGAATTTAGTTCAACGCCGCTTTCAACAGAATTTCATTTCAACCACAGCGTTTCAGTTTGGTAAGGGAGGAAACCCCGGCCGCGTCACACCAAAAGAGGTTAAAAGATGGAACTTGTTGTTACCCTGCCTGGCTCTGGGCATAAAGGGGATACAATAAGGACTGGTCGGCTCGGAGTCAGTATACTCTGTCTGAGTAGGGTATTCATGTTAAACATGCGGCATGGTATCCCAGTGAGCTAGCACTATAAATCGGCATCAGTCCGGACTAGTACAAGCAGCCACACAAACACACACACGTACATGCACGTCGCTATATAAGTGCAATAATCTTGGACGCGACGTTAAACCCCATTTCACCTCACCTCACCTCACCTCACCTCACCTTACCTCACCTCACCTCACCTCACCTTTTCCTTGAAGATCTGATTACTTTAAACATCTTGGTTTGGGGAGACCTGAAGTGATTCCACTGGATCAGTGATTGTTCCATGTCTCATCACCTGTCACTACCCTAAAATCAAAATCTTCTGAGATCCGATTACAGTAAACTACGGTTATAACGAACACGCTTATAACGAACTAACGGATATAACGAACTAAATTTTTAGTCCCGACTATTAGCTGTAAGTATACTGTATATATGCTTATAACGAATTACGGTTATAGCGAACTAAAATTAGTTGTCCCTTTGAGTTCGTTATAACCGTAGTTTACTGTATGTCTGATTAACAGGACATTAGGGGTGGTGACCCGTGTGACCTTCATTTCACACGGTAGCGTTCTAATAATCCTGACCCGTGAAGATTCGGGTAGAGACTAGGTCTCCAACAACCCGTGCTTGCTGTAAGAGGCGACTACGCCTGTCGTAAGAGGCGACTAACGGGATCGAGTGGTCAGGCTCTCTGACGTGGTTGATGCATTTCATCGTATCCCAATTGTGTAGATCGTTTCTCGTGATGTTAAACACTGGATTGTCTGGTCCAGGCTCGATTTCTTACAGAACGTCGTCATATAGCTGAAATATTGCTCAGTGCGGCGTAAACATCAGACAAACAAAAACAGACTAGAGAGGGGATCACAGTTTTGTGCATTTCAATTTTAATGAGGAGGGTACCTCAGAATCGAAGTAAATATCAGCAAGTCACTGGACTGAAGCGCCTCAAATCGTGACTCAACAAAACACAATAGTCAAAACTAATATGGGGTGGCTGGGTAGTCTAGTGGTTAAAGCGTTCGCTCGTAACGCCAAAGACCCGGGTTCGATTCCCCACATGGGCACAATGTGTGAAGCCCATTTCTGGTGTCCCCCGCCGTGATATTGTTGGAATATTGCTAAAAGAGGCGTAAAACAATACTCTCTCACTCACTCCCCAAAACTAATAGGATATGTCACACGCAAGCATGACCACATCCTAGATATGCCTGGCTCAAACCCCAGTTCCACAAAAACGATCTCAGCAGGTTCTCGCGTCATACATGTAATGGTCACAACGCTAAGTTCGTGTTGTGCAACCTGGTCTTTGTACGTCGATAACGTGAAGCACACCAGGAATTGTCTCCACCGTGAGGTGCCAATTACCAGTCTGTGTCTGGACAATGTAATTAGTCACCTGTTTCAAACTTAGTCACCTGTCCAATCTGATGAATGTTTCATTAACTGCCAGATTTACATTCGTCATAAAAAGGTCAGTTTGTAGACAAAGATAACATTTGTGAAGTTGGCCAATGGACGAGACAAGTCTCCATTTGACACAGATGGTCATCCATCAAACATGAATTCGTTTTTACAAAAACATGCGACTGTGTAATTGAAGACAAGATCAAACATTGCTCTGTTCATCCAAGGATCTATACAGTAAACTACGGTTATAACGAACACGCTTATAACGAACTGACGGATATAACGAACTAACTTTTTAGTCCCGACTATTTGCTGTAGTTATGCTGTATATGTACTTATAACGAACTACGGTTATAACGAAGTACAACTAGTAGTCTCTTTGAGATCGTTATAACCGTAGTTTACTGTACTGCTTAAATAAATTTCTTTGATAGGCATTTAGAAGTTGTAGTACTAAGAAAGGATAAGAATTTACGGATGAACAAATGGCACTTGCTTGATAATGGTGTTAGAACCTACACCGAAACGATGCTCTTAATTGTAACAAAGAATTTGTTCATCCATAATTTCTTATCCTTACTACTAAAATAAAGTAAAGGACCTCTCAATTCTTTAATCTTACTTTAGTTAATCTGTCATGGTAATACTAGTATAGTTTACCCGTGTAGATCCGGGGTAGAATAGGTCTTCATCAACCCATGCTTGTCGTAAAAGGCGACTATGCTTGTCATAAGAGGCGACTACCCGGATCGGGTGGTCAGGCTTGCTGACTTGGTTGCTGATGTCCTCGATCCCAATTGCGTGGTTCGATGCTGATGATATTAATCACTGGATTGTCTGGTCCAGATTCGATTATTTACAGACCGCCGTCATATAGCTGGAATGTTACTTACAACAAACCAAGCCACTAGTATAGTTAATATGTCATACCATGACAGAATCAGTGGTCCTTAACTTCTTTTGAGTAGTATAACAAATATGTTTTAAAGTGAGAAGAGTGGTAGGATCTCATATGTAATCAGAGAGGAACAGATTTAATATTTTCACACCAAGAATACCAACAAACACAACTGACACACATCCAACTCCACTCCTCAACATAATGTCACTTGCCCAGCATGGCTAATACAGTCTGCTTGCCATGTGGTAAATTTGAAAGATGTTTTTGATTACAACAAAAATGACTGACAGGATTTAAATTGGTGGGACGATGCTCGGGAAGCATTTGCCTTGTGCTATCTTGAATTTGTCAGCCAAATTATATACCGCCTGGGCGTTAACCGGACTTCACCAGGCGGAAAGGAAAATCATTAATACAATTAATCAAGGAAAGTATAGCTATTCTAGTGAGTTCCGAGTGACTTGCTACAGTCTCCATGGTCTAGTGGGTAGAGCGCCTGCTCGGAGAGCGGAAGGTCGGTGGTTCGATCCCCGGTCACCTTATACTAAAAGACGTAATTGTTCGTGCCTGGGGCTCCGCATTAGGAGGATAAAACAAGGACTGGTCGGCTCGGAGTATAATGTGTCTGACTAGGGTATCTGTGTTAAACTGCAGCATAGTATCTCGGTGACATAAGCCCACCATCTTACAAGCACCAGCACGCAAGTAGGCGTGATTGCAGGTCGCTTCTTAAGTGCAATAATCTTGAACGTGGCTTTAACCCCCATTTCACCTCAAATATAAATATTTCCCACCATACCTTATTTAGACACTACACATGAAAAGTTATCGTGTCGTTCTGTTCCCTTCGTGACTTATACATACAGTAAACTACGGTTATAACGAACTCAAAGGGACTACTATTTTAGTTCGTTATAACCGTAGTTCGTTATAAGCATATATACAGCACAACTACAGCAAATAGTCGGGACTAAAAAGTTAGTTCGTTATATCCGTCAGTTCGTTATAAGCGTGTTCGTTATAACCGTAGTTTACTGTACTCTGATACCCTTTTTATCAGTTCCTGGACCCTACAATGGTATCTCCTCAAACTTAAAGAATATGAGGCATGGGTTGCCAAGTCGTCTAAGGCGCCGCAATTCGATGTGCAGAGTTGCGTCCCTTAGGCACGACAGAAACTTATGCTAGAGGGGTCGAATCATGGTTCGCCCCGATTATGTTTCTAGGTTTGTCAGCACCATACCCGTGCTCTTGGGTATCACCAAAGCGGTAAACGCCTGAGACCTGTACTTTGGGCTTTCTTCCAAGAGGAAACTGACATGCCGAGATAGATCTGTTACAAGCGGCCTCAAACCCGACCCACTCACTAAAATTAAAATCGGTAAGATTGATAATCTTATCAAATGTGTCGATATATCGATAACAAAGGAGGACAATGATAACAAAGTAGGAAATAAGAACCATACTATATTTTTTTATGATCACCATCGTGGAATTTGTACATTTTTGTTGGGGATGAGCCATCATACCACACATTAGAGACCGCCGCTTGTGTAGTCTGCTGTGTGGTGGTCCTCTGGAAGTACGACCACTGCGCGCCATTGATTTTAACAGGTGTGTATTCACATCCTTGCTTGGATCGTTATTATGTATTGAACATTTGGGTTTGTCATGCCGCACATATTACGATTGCACGACTTGATACAGCGTGGACTGAAGGGTGTTACATGAACCGTGTGTGTTAAGGGGCATTCACACGGTACAACTAGTTGTATACAATTTGTTAACACGATAACATCTGATAACACGCGGGCGGTTTGAATCATTATTCTATTCATTTTATCTATAAAATAGTTGTGTGTGTGCGCGCGTGCGTGCGTGCGTGCGTGCGTGTAGGTGCATGCATTTGTGCGTGTGTGCATGCGTGTGTGTGTCCTCCCTGTCAATGTCAACTCGCTGTGTAGGGTCGCTACAACAACAACTAACAACATAGCCTTGATAACTCTACGTAGCGATCCCAGTCCGGTGTCAGGAAACGTGGCGACTGAAGTCGACTTCCGCACTCATGTCAAACAGTAGTCAGGCCACTCATTGAAACTTCTCCTTTTGGCGTATTGGTGTACTAAAGTTAAGTCTCTGAAACGAAATTGTCTTTTGGTTAAATAAGCTTTAAAACTGTGGTGTAAAGGACATCAGAAAATCTCTTTATTTTCAGGAAAAACAGCAGTATCCTAGCGTTAAACAGATCAGATTAAAACTCCATAACAATTAATCTTGATAAAGTATATTCACCATTACTATAGACTTGCTTGTGGTCTGTATAGGAGGAGAGGTGAGTTGAATGGAGTTCAACGTCGCGTTCAAGACTATTTCACCTACATGTATATTGCGGCGTGCATAGGTTTCACGTCGACGGTCAAGCAGAAGACAGAAGACTATCTGGGTCACCTTGGTGCCAATGGGTCCATGGATTACATGCAGCTGATCCCAGAGGACTGAACACGAGAACGTACCATCCATATACAGTGATGTCAGCTGTTGCAAGTGGCGCAAAGTCAAATCTGTTGCAAAGCAGAGGATTCTGTCATCTTGTCCATCATCAATGCAGAGGAAGCGCTGACCATCTGTTGTTGTCTTCCGTGTGTCGGGCAGGTCAACCCGAGTCAAGGACCTTGGTAGGGCAGGTGTTG
Organism: Haliotis cracherodii; assembly: GCF_022045235.1. Taxonomy (NCBI): domain Eukaryota; kingdom Metazoa; phylum Mollusca; class Gastropoda; order Lepetellida; family Haliotidae; genus Haliotis; species Haliotis cracherodii. Next base: position 31,617,498 of record NW_027266268.1, on the reverse strand, counting down.
TCTTTCTTCGTCGACGGTACAATCCACTCTTCAACGTGCTGTAGGACTGAAAGGTAGCAGCTTCCTCTCTATTTCGGGGGCGGTCGGGTAGCCTAGTGGTTAAAGCGTTCGCTCGTCACGCCGAAGACCCGGGTTCGATTCCCGACATGGGTGAAATGTGTGAAGCCCATTTCTGGTGTCCCCCGCCGTGATATTGCTGGAATATTTCTAAAAGCGGCGTAAAACCATACTCACTCACTCACTCCTCTCTGTTCGGGGTTTGCATCTCCTCATTGTAGATGACCTGAACATGCGTTGTCTCTTCCTGGACTCGTCATCGGAGACTGCTAAGGAATCTGGTGTTGGCCTCATCTTCAGGAGGATGGTTGTGGGGCGTACTGTTTTCGGATCACCAACAGTTGTACATTTGCCAAGGCACCCGGTATCGACACACTTCCAGTGTACACAGGTCTGACGGCGATTGTTCAGTCTAGATCTGTACCCGTTAAGGAGCACCTGCCAACACCTCTCTGGGACAAGACATACTCTACACGCTGTGGATTTGCCATGGCATCTGATGAAACTTAGATTTTTCTTGCATATTTTATAGCTAAACTCCAGTTTGAATCCTTAATCCCTATTACTCACTGTAGCTTAACTCCAGTCAGAATCCTTAATCCCTATAACTCACTGTAGCTAAACTCCAGTTTGAGTCCCTAATGCCTATAACTCACTGTAGCTAAGCTCCAGTTTGAGTCCATCATCCCTATAACTCACTGTAGCTAAACTCTAGTTTTAGTCCATCATCCCTATAACTCACTGTAGCTAAACTCCAGTTTTAGTCCATCATCCCTATAACTCACTGTAGCTAAACTCCAGTTTGAGTCCTTAATCCCTATTACTCACTGTAGCTAAACTCCAGTTTGAGTCCATCATCCCTATAACTCACTGTAGGTAAATTCCAGTTTGAGTCCATCATCCCTATAACTCACTGTAGCTAAACTCCAGTTTGAGTCCCTAATCCCTATAACTCACTGTAGCTAAACTCCAGTTTGAGTCCCTAATCCCTATAACTCACTGTAGCTAAACTCCAGTTTGAGTCCATCATCCCTATTACTCACTGTAGCTAAACTCCAGTTTGAGTCCATCATCCCTATTACTCACTGTAGCTAAACTCAAGTTTGAGTCCCTAATCCCTATTACTCACTGTAGCTAAACTCCAGTTTGAGTCCCTAATCCCTATTACTCACTGTAGCTAAACTCCAGTTTGAGTCCCTAATCCCTATAACTCACTGTAGCTAAACTCCAGTTTGTGTCCCTAATCCCTATTACTCACTGTAGCTAAACTCCAGTTTGAGTCCCTAATCCCTATAACTCACTGTAGCTAAACTCCAGTTTGAGTCCCTAATCCCTATAACTCACTGTAGCTAAAATCCAGTTTGAGTCCCTAATCCCTATTACTCACTGTAGCTAAACTCCAGTTTGAGTCCCTCATCCCTATTACTCACTGTAGCTAAACTCCAGTTTGAGTCCCTAGTCCCTATAACTCACTGTAGCTAAACTCCAGTTTGTGTCCCTAATCCCTATAACTCACTGTAGCTAAACTCCAGTTTGAGTCCCTAATCCCTATAACTCACTGTAGCTAAACTCCAGTTTGAGTCCCTAATCCCTATAACTCACTGTAGCTAAACTCCAGCTTGAGTCCCTAATCCCTATTACTCACTGTAGCTAAACTCCAGTTTGTGTCCTTAATTCCTATTACTCACTGTAGCTAAACTCCAGTTTGAGTCCATCATCCCTATAACTCACTGTAGCTAAACTCCAGTTTGAGTCCCTAATCCCTATTACTCACTGTAGCTAAACTCCAGTTTGAGTCCCTAATCCCTATTACTCACTGTAGCTAAACTCCAGTTTGAGTCCCTAATCCCTATTACTCACTGTAGCTAAACTCCAGTTTGAGTCCCTAATCCCTATAACTCACTGTAGCTAAACTCCAGTTTAAGTCCCTAATCCCTATTACTCACTGTAGCTAAACTCCAGTTTGAGTCCCTAATCCCTATAACTCACTGTAGCTAAACTCCAGTTTGAGTCCCTAATCCCTATAACTCACTGTAGCTAAACTCCAGTTTGTGTCCCTAATCCCTATTACTCACTGTAGCTAAACTCCAGTTTGAGTCCCTAATCCCTATAACTCACTGTAGCTAAACTCCAGTTTGAGTCCCTAATCCCTATTACTCACTGTAGCTAAACTCCAGTTTGTGTCCTTAATTCCTATTACTCACTGTAGCTAAACTCCAGTTTGAGTCCATCATCCCTATAACTCACTGTAGCTAAACTGGAGTTTGAGTCCATCATCCCTATTACTCACTGTAGCTAAACTCCAGTTTGTGTCCTTAATCCCTATTACTCACTGTAGCCTAACTCCAGTTTGAGTCCTTGATCCTTATAACTCACTGTAGCTAAACTCCAGTTTGTGTCCCTAATCCCTATTACTCACTGTAGCTAAACTCCAGTTTGAGTCCATCATCCCTATAACTCACTGTAGCTAAACTCCAGTTTGAGTACTTAATCCTTATTACTCACTGTAGCTAAACCCAAGTTTGAGTCCATCATCCCTATAACTCACTGTAGCTAAACTCCAGTTTGAGTCCCTAATCCCTATTACTCACTGTAGCTAAACTCCAGTTTGAGTCCCTAATCCCTACTGTAGCTAAACCCAAGTTTGAGTCCATCATCCCTATAACTCACTGTAGCTAAACTCCAGTTTGAGTCCCTAATCCCTACTGTAGCTAAACTCCAGTTTAAGTCCTTAACCCCTATTACTCACTGTAGCTGCATGTTTGGACCAGTATCATCTTGTATGGCTGAGCCTTAATTAAATGTTGTTACTGATATTATACTTTGTTGTTAATTATATGCTGGCCTCTCTCTTCTCATGAGAAATACTCGGGTAAATACATTGTAACAACATTACAAGATCAGAGAGTTACAAGTTTTATCTTGATTTGTTGTTACAGTATCTTTGTTTGAAATGTCTAACCTGTAGCGAGAAAGTGAGTGGACTAATCCATTTGTCAGTTAGGGATGTATTATTATTAGTGTAGGCAAACCACCACACCATGCTACAATTTATGTAGGCAAAGTGACTGTAGGCAAAGTGCACTGTAGGTGATAGTAGACTCCACCACATAAAGTGCTCGATCCGTGATTATAATTGACGAACTGTCACTCTCATAAAAATACCCTTTAATAATTCGTCCTGCACATGTTAGTCATTGCAAATCCCGCCACATATGGCTAGATATGGGATCCAGAACATCTGTCGTCCAAGTCGATGCCTGAGTCATGAATGTATAGGCTGTTGACGATGGTAGCTTGCGGCAAGGTCGTCGTGTCTAAAGTAAAACATTGATGTAACAAACTCCAGTGGAATGTTAAATTATTGAAAGCAATAACATTATAATTTTGCTTCTGACAACTAAGAAAAAAAAAAATTGCCTGCCACAAAAAATACATTGATGCAAGGTGTGTTTCTTTTTAAAAACTTCAGGCTCATTCTCCTCAAAAGAAATATATTTATTTTTGTGATTGTAGCTGAAATACTATCTAATCTGGATGCAAAATCCAAGCCCCCCTCCCCCATGAATGTGATGGACTCAACCTATGTCTGTTTAGTAATTGGGGGTTTCCAGGGGGTCCGAACCACACACACCCACACACCTTTTGAAAACCAAACTGTTGTAAGCAGTAATTATCTGTGAGAGGATTTTTAGGGCTCCAAGCCGAAAGGCTGGAAGCCCTATTGTAATCGTTCGATTTATTATTTATTATTAGGGCTCCAAGCCGAAAGCAAGTATTTTTGGACGATATATTTTGCCCTGCTGCTCCACAACCGTTTGTCCGTTTACTTTCAAACGTTGTATGTATCTGCTGCTTCAGTTTCTTGACATTGTTTGTTCTTTGACTTTGGTCATTGGTCACATGGTTTGGCAGCCATATTGGATTAAAGGTTTTAACAGGGTTTTTGGGGTACCTGTCTTCAAATACTATCTCCTCTGAATCCACTGCATGAAATGCTTTCAAACTTTCTGAGAATTGTCTCCATACAGAACACAACAAATAGGCATAGCCGTTTATGGATATCTTTTTTAGTTGCGGCCATATTGGATTTAAGGTTTTCACAGGGTTTTTTTGGTACCTGTCTTCAAATACTATCTCCTCTGAATCCACTGCATGAAATGCTTTCAATCTTTCTGAGAATTGTCTCCATACAGAACACAACAAATAGGCTTAGCCGTTTTTGGATATCTTTCTTGGTGACGGCGCTACTGGATTTTGATTTTGATGATTTTTTTCACCGAATATTTACTTTATACAAAGATCATATCTTGTAAGGTTCTCCACAGAAACTATTGAAAGTTCACATGAAGTTAGTCGGACATATGTACATCATATTTTGTTCTTGGTTGCATGCTAAAAGTAACACCGCTTGGTGGTAATATTGACAAAATACCGAATACATCGCTCAGAACACCTAGGGTTATTTCCCTTGGACCGTCAAGTGTCTTTTGCAGTATGTATATTACCCTTGAAGACGAGGGTTGGAATTGGTCTTCAGCAACCCATGCTTGTCTTAAGAGGCGATTATCGGGATTCGAACATTGTCTTGGTGGTAAATGGGTATAGAACACACTGGTTAACTCTTGCACATACCAATTTCGTAGCGGTGATGTCCTGCAAACGGTGACTATCATTTGCATGAGTTGGTACAAGCAAACCGTATGCGGATTCGAACATGGTCGATGTCAAACATGGGTTAAGAACACACTGGGACATATGTGGTGATGTCTCACAAGCAGTTCATTACATTTGACGGCGTTGGTACAGGCAAACCATTTGAGGATTCGAACATGGTCGATGTCAAACATGGATTAAGAACACACTGGGACACATGTGGGGATGTCTGACAAGCAGTTCATTACATTTGACGGCGTTGGTACAGGCAAACCATTTGAGGATTCGAACATGGTCGATGTCAAACATGGGTTAAGAACACACTGGGACACATGTGGGGATGTCTGACAAGCAGTTCATTACATTTGACGGCGTTGGTGCAGGCAAACCATTTGAGGATTCAAACATGGTCGAAGTCAAACATGGGTTAAGAACACACTGGGACACATGTGGGGATGTCTGACAAGCGGTTCATTACATTTGACGGCGATGGTACAGGCAAACCATTTGAGGATTCGAACATGGTCGAAGTCAAACATGGGTTAAGAACACACTGGGACACATGTGGGGATATCTGACAAGCGGTTCATTACATTTGACGGCGTTGGTACAGGCAAACCATATCAGGATTCGAACATGGACGAGGTCGGAAACAGGTTTAGCACTTTATTTCAGCAATACGACATAAACCCGGGGCCCCGACGAACTCAGAACGCTCATCCATTTGACTGGAGCTCAACTGACAAAGAAGTTACAGCCTGTTAAAGAGTCACCAAGCCGAAAAGCTGAAGAGTCCCAGTGCTATCGTTCGATTTAATATTATTATTATTCCGCCGATTTTTGTACCAGAGCTAGCATAATAACCATTGTCTCGATTCCGTTCAAATTTTGTATGTGTATCCAGATACTTATTTACCAGATACCACACAAATTCCAAGGCCGTAGGCCCAAAGACCAAGGGCAGATAACTGAAAAATAAACAATTTTTAAAGCTATATTTAGCCCTATTGCTCCGCAACCGCTTGTCCAATTACTTTCAAACTTTAGATGTGTCTGCTGCTTTGAATGCTTGACATTTTATGTTCTTTGACTTTGGTCATTGGTCACGTGGTTTGGCAGCCATATTGGATTCAAGGTTTTCACAGTGTCTTTTGGGTACCTGTTTTTAAATGCATACTCTTCTGAATCCATTGCATGAAATGTTTTCAAACTTTCTGAGAATGGTCTCCTTACATAGCACATCAAACTCTGTTAGCCGATTCTGGATATCTTTTATATCGACGGACCTATTGGATTTTGATTTTGATCATTTTTTTCACCTTTGAAGATCATATCTTGTAAGGTTCCCCACAGAAACTATTGAAAGTTTTCATGAAGTTAGTGTGCCATATGCATCTTATTGTTTGTTCTTGGTTGCATGCTAAAAGTAACACCTTTGGTGGTAATATTTGATTAATATTTGGGACACCCCTGGAACACGCCAATTTCGTTGTGGCGATTTCCGGTGACTATGTTGTTACGGAATTGGTACAAGCAAACCCTTAATGGATTCGAACATGTCCGAGGTCGGAAATGGGGTAAGAACAAACTTGGACACCCCGGCACACGACAATTTTGTAACGGTGATACCCTACAAGTGGTGCCTACATTTGAGGGATTTGGTACAAGGAAACCCTTTGAGGATTCGAACATAGATGTTTGTGCACAGTATAGCTTGGAGCCCGCCATTGCTGCTTTGCAGCTATATTTATATTTGAGACCGTTCCTTTTGAAAAATGCTGCATTCATCCTTGTCATCCCAAGGGGTTTCATCATTCATTGATACGGGGTATTGATTTTATTGATCTACCTAGTCACTGTGACCTCCACTCAGTAAGTTTAAAAGACGAGGGCTCCTATCAAAACACGTGGGTACCAGTAAATCAGTGTATGGTCTTCATACAGTATATGGTACCAGTAGATCAGGGCATGTTCTTCACACAGTATATGGCACCAGTAGATCAGGGCATGTTCTTCACACAGTATATGGCACCAGTAGATCAGGGCATGTTCTTCACACAGTATATGGCACCAGTAGATCAGGACATGTTCTTCACACAGTATATGGCACCAGTAGATCAGGGCATGTTCTTCGCACAGTATATGGTACCAGTAGATCAGGGCATGTTATTCACACAGTATATGGTACCAGTAGATCAGGGCGTGTCCTTCACACAGAATATGGTACCAGTAGATCAGGGCATATTCTTCACACAGTATATGGTACCAGTAGATCGGGGCATGTTCTTCACACAGTATATGGTACCAGTAGATCAGGGCATATTCTTCACACAGTATATGGAACCAGTAGATCAGGGCATGTTCTTCACACAGTATATGGTACCAGTAGATCAGGACATGTTCTTCACACAGTATATGGTACCAGTAGATCAGGACTTGTTCTTCACACAGTATATGGTACCAGTAGACCAGGTCAGGTTCTTCACACAGTATATGGTATTAGTAGATCAGGACATGTTCTTCACACAGTATATGGTACCAGTAGATCAGGGCATGTTCTTCACACAGTATATGGCACCAGTAGATCAGGGCATGTCCTTCACACAGTATATGGTACCAGTAGACCAGGTCAGGTTCTTCACACAGTTTATGGTACCAGTAGATCAGGGCATGTTCTTCACACAATATATGGTACCAGTAGATCAGGGCAGGTTCTTCACACAGTATATGGCACCAGTAGATCAGGGCATGTTCTTCACACAGTATATGGCATCAGTACATCAGGACATCTTCTTCACACAGTATATGGTACCAGTAGGTCAGGGCATGTTCTTCACACAGTATATGGCATAAGAAGATCAGGACATCTTTTTCACACAGTATATGGTACCAGTAGGTCAGGGCATGTTCTTCACACAGTATATGGTACCAGTAGATCAGGGCAGGTTCTTCACAGAGTATATGGCACCAATAGATAAGGGCAGCCTTTCCTTGTTCGTCATCAGCTGCTTGTGCTATATCTTCCTAAGGTCTAGCATCCTATCAGCGTGACAGATTGGACTGATATACGGAGCAGCATCTCGCCGGGAAGCAGATATGTTTAAAGGTCTATAACAATTGCATTGAAGTTACACATCATCGTACCCACTCCTTGACATCGTTGTGTCTGCACATTGTGAAGTGCGTTACTCCGGGAAACGCCAGGGACGTCATCAGTACACATGCATGTGATCTACACATGGTATGCATATGGTCTGTATGTGGTCTTCATGTGGTCTGCACGTGGTATACATGTGGTCTGTGGACGTGGTCTGTACGTGGTCTGCATGTGATCTCTGTACATGGTCTGTACGTGGTCTTCATTTGTGGTATTCATGTGGTCTGCCTGAGGTATATGTACGTGGTCTGCAGGTGGTCTATGTGCGTGGTCTGTACGTGGTCTGGATGTGATCTCTGTACATGGTCTGTACGTGGTTTTCATTTATGGTATTCATGTGGTCTGCCTGTGGTATATGTACGTGGTCTGCATGTGGTCTATGTATGTGGTCTGTACGTGGTCTGCACGTGGTCTGCATGTAGTCTGTGTACCTAGTCTATACAGAGTCGGAGTTTCTCGTCACACAAACACGACTCTCCTGATGTATGACCTCCACCCCGATATAACGTAGGAAGGCGACACAAACAGCGCGGCTCCCAACACACATGATTACACAGAGACCAGAACGCACCTATATTTAACCGGTCAACACGTTGATTCACTGCTCACGGCTTAGCCAGTTGTGTATGTCTTATACATAATGCAGCAAGTCTTAAGGCCAGACGCCATCGATTTTAAGTAACATTCCTTAAAGCAGAGCCATTATGATTTTAGTTGGCTTCCTTAACGACTTAAAACGGAGATGAAATATCGTTGTGTACCTGAAGTCAATGTTGCGAGAACGATGGAAAGGTAATGTACTGGCGACAAACATGCTTGTTGTCTCGGGACATGGGATCGGCCGGGGGTGCGGAGAGGTGAGGCGTAATGGGGTTTAACGTCGCGTGCACTTATAAGCGACGTGCATGCAGGTGTGTGTTATTGTGTGGCTGCTTGAACTAGTCGGTTTTATAGGGCTAGTCATAGACGGATCCAGAGGTGTGTGTCTGTGTGGTGGGGTGAATACCAGGATTTTTATATACTTATATTTTGCTTTGTCCTCTACATTATTAGATACTAGACGTAGACGCTCTAGGCACAAGACCATTGAGGCAGAAAGAGGTGCGTTGGGGTTGCTGTGTTTGGAGTTAGTTGTGTTTTGAAGGTTTTCGTTAGATGTGGGGTGGGGTTTGGGGAAATTGAGGGGTGAGGTTTGGGAAGATGTGAGGTTGGGTTTTCGGTAGATGTGAGGTGGGGTTTGGGGAAGAGGAGGGATAAAGTTTGGGAAGATGTGAGATGTGGTTTTCGGTAGATGTGGGGTGGGTATTTGGGGAAGATGTGAACTGGGGTTTTCGGTATATGTTGGGTGGGGTTTGGGGAAGAAGAAGGGTAAACTTTGCAAAGATAAGAGGTGGGGTTTTCGGTAAATGTGGGTTGGGGTTGTCGGTAGATGTGGGGTGGGGTTTGGCGAAGATGTGAAGTGGGGTTTTCGGTAGATGTGGGGTGGGGTTTGGGGAAAAAGAGAGATAAACTTCGGGAAGATATGAGGTTTGGTTTTCGAATGATGTGAGGTTCGGATGGGTCAAGATGTGAGGTTGGAGGTTGGGAAGGTGTGAGGTGAGATGTGAGAAGACGTATTATGGCGTATTCTGAGCAAGATCTGAGGAGGGATTTGGACATGAGGTAAAAAGTCTTCAGATTGTAGTTCCCTGTGTGAAAAGAAAATACAAGTCACACCAATCAATACACAGCGGTAAGACCATGATTTCAAGTACCTGCAGACAACCACGACATTGTCCACAACTCACATTGCTTCATGAATAGATAGCATTTCCTTCGGTGGAGCTACAATAATATTGCTTAATCGGATGTCGCCCCAACATGTAGACTGCACATTGGGTGGTGGTGTTGTACATTACCCAGGTCAAGTCACCTTCTCTAGCATACCTGTGTAGACTAATTACTGCCCCGTTACCTCACACCAGGTGAGTCATACAACAGAACCGTCTCAGCAGTTATCATGGCTCACATAACGACACGCCACAGGGCAAAGTATATCGGCTATCTTTCCTCGCTAAGATAATTGACTGCTCAACAGACTTTTGTTAAATGAAATACATACATTATATCCTGGTGACATCGGATATGCCTTAAACGTTCACCAAGTAATGAATGTGATAAATATTAAATAAATTGTTCAATAAATAAATAATTCACAGTAGGTAGTGTATGATGTATGATCAAAACAATATGATTATTTCTTCAACGTGGACATCCAGAGGTCACTGTGTTATTAAGCCAGTGTATTAATTGTAGATATACGGTGATGCTAGTAGTAATATTTTAGCGGTGGCACGTTGTCCTGTATATGGGATAAGATGGAACCTAGAGCCTGCCAGACAGTTGAGAGATAAGTAGCTAGCACCAACAACAACAATCATAATCATAATCATAATCCAATCTGTTGACTGACATTGGGAGAGTACCCGGGTTTGCTACCAGGAATACAGGCCTTCGTACAATCTGGGTAATGCAGATGGCTGCAGTGGTTGGGGAGTCTTCACATTCTCCGAAAAGTTCTGGTTGGGTCGGACCAGGCAGCGCTTCCTGGGAAAAGTCCCATTCGCTGTCTGGGCTGCGTGTAGCAGGGGGCAAGGGCCCTGAGTTGATGATGAGCCTAACAAGTCTGACTGTGCCAGGATCGGCCAAACCCTCTTTGCTGCATTTTATATTTTAATCTGTATATAATAATAATTATAATAATTATTATTATTATTGGTACTGACAAATGTAAAAATATAATTTGGGCGAGCCGGGATTCAAACAATCATAGGCTTCTGGCGTGCCCAAGGGACGCTACTCTGCACAGCGAATTGCGGCTCCTTAGACGACTGGGCCACCCATGACCCCTATACCGTTATGAACAGTACTCAACAGAGCCACTGGCATATATTGCAACACGCCCATTCAGCAGATGTAAAGCAAACCCTGGCAACGGGCACCATACAAACGCATATCTCACAAATGAGGCTTCACTCTCAAGTACCCTGGAGTGTTAGTATAGATAGTAGACGGGGTGAATGGGATGAACGCATTAAAGTGCTGTCCGCGTAGATTATAAAGTTCTTATCTTGCAGTGGCGGAATTCGCCTCACACCCACGGAGGAACACGGACCACGCCCTTTCATAAAGAGGAGTTTGGAATTTACATTGGCCCAATTCCGATGTGTTTGCTCGGATTTGAAGAGATAGGTTTCCAGGACTGATATGATTTGTTTGTTTGTTGTTTATCGCAGCACTCTGCAATGTTCCAGCTATATGATGGCGGACTGTAAATAATCGAGTCTGGACCAGACAATCCAGTGATTGATATCATGAGCATCGATCAACGCAATTGGGTTGACATGCATCAAGCAAGTCAGCGAGCCTGACCACCCGATCCCGTTTGTCGCCTCTTACGACAAGCATGTGTTGCTGAAGATCAATTCTAACCCGGATCTTCACGGGTTACAAGCAGGACTGAATAATGAACACGGTACGGAATTATATATAGTAGGTGAAGGATTAACAGTAAGTACAATTTGACTGCATAAGAGAGATTAACCTGAGCAGAATGAATAATAACAACTTTATGTTGTCCCAATATTATCTTTCTGCTGTTATTCAACCCACTCAATCTCTCTCGTGCATGCAAATTGTTGTTACTGTTAATCCTGTCAAACTAGGAAATTCTTGTCACTGGTGCGTCACATTTGAGTGTGGAGAAAATAATAATTTTGGATGAAGAAGAAAATACTAATCAAGAAACGTATTCAATCCTAGTTATTTTCCGAATCATTTTGTTATATAACATCTATCATTATATCATAATATCATCATGACGTTACTACATGGCGGTGACGTAATCCTTACAATAGGATGACGTTATCCATTCTGTAGAACGGCATCTTGATTCCGGGGTCCCTTGTTTCCTCATCAATCACATCAGTGTACACGAAGAGGCAATTTGTCTCATCAACTTTCGCCAGCCTGATATAATATGAAATCTAGTTCACAATTCTCCCAGGCCCGGGTCCACAAAACGATGTTTAAGTGTGGAAGTTTAAGTTCGTCTCAGCGTTAAGACCGCTTCGTGGAACGGGACCCTGTGCATTAGTCAGACGGGGCACGGGTGGCCCAGTCGTCTAAGGCGCCGCGATTCGCTGTGCAGAGTTGCGTTCCTTGGGAACGCCAGAAACCTATGATTGTGGGTTCGAATCCCGGTTCGCCCTGTATGTTTCTAGGTTTGTCCGCACCATACCCGTGTTCCTCCCACATTAGGCTGACACTCCGTGATATAACTGGAATACCGTTAAAAGCGGCGTTAAACCCAACTCACTCACTCATTAATCAGCTATCTTACCCTTAAGCGTCAGGGTTCGAGTCTCAGACTCCTCGTTATGATCCTTGGTGTTACAGCACCATACCAACGCTCGATAGTTGATCAGAGTCTTAAAAGTCTGGCACCTACTGTACGTCACACTGGGCATTCGTCCATTAAGCGAACACCACTGACACGGCAATGGTCTTCCAAGCGGAGTTAAACCCAATACAATCAATCACTCACTCAAGTGGCGTTTAAGCCAACACACTCACTCCAAGTATGGTTTGTTTGTTTGTTGTTGAACGCCACACTCAGAAATATTCCAGCTATATGGCGGCGTTCTGTAATTAATAGAGTCTGGACTAGACAATCCAAGACAAGCATATTCATATTTAATGTAGCCCCGTGAAGACCGGGGTAGACTAGGCCTTCAGCAACCCATGCTTGCCGTAAAAGGCGACTGCTTGTCGTAAGAGGCGACTAACGGGATCGGGTGGTCAGACTCGATGACTTGGTTGAGGCATGTCATCGATCCCAATTGCGTGGAACCATGCTCATGTTATCAGTCACTGGATTGTCTGGCCCAGATTCGATTATTTACAGACCGCCGTCATATAGCTGGAATAATGCTGAGTGCGGCGTTAAACAGAAAACAAACAAAACCTTTACTGACAAGCATGGCTGGCTGAAGGGTGACCAGTATGGTATCATTACTGAGATAGTGGTCAGATTCAATAACCATGGTCGATCGTAGCGCTGCGATTGTCATAAGTCTATTTTAAAGCATGACAGCTGGGATCGGTTTGTGGAACGGTGCCACGCATATTTGTACTTCCGTGTTAAACCTTACGAGGGTATTTCTGATCCTCTCAACAGAAGTACACAAAATACAATTATTGGGGGTTACGCCAGATCAGTCGGAAAATACCCTTGAGGTGTTGTGGACCTTGAATGTGTTTGTTCCGTATTTCCTTCAACAGAACAGGACAGGACAGGGTTGCGAGTGTACCCGAGATAAAACGTTATCACATTGGCTGTGTTCTTCTTTTCTCTTTTTGATATGGGTCCGAATAGATTGAATTTCAGATAAGACCAGTATGCATGTACGTTCAATAGCATTGAGCTCGCATATTTCAGTTCATATGTTTTCCTTATTGCCTGTTGTGAGAACGTCAGTAGTGTATGCGTTATCAGTGAGTTATATTTATCCGTATTCATATAAAGCACTGTGGCTGATACGTACTATGTGGTTGTCAATATGGTCGCTAGGATCTGTGTTTGAGCAAATATTGTGAGTCAGATAACGTTATGGAGTTCATGAGATCATGAGATCACCCTGCATGGAGGAGAGAGAGCGAGAGAGAGAGAGAGAGAGAGAGAGAGAGAGAGAGAGAGAGAGAGGGGGGGGGAGGTGAGGAACTTAATAATGAATGTATGAGTTTGGTCTAACGCCGCTTTGACACTATTTCTCGAGCCCAATTGACGTCAATCACTGGATTGTCTGGTCCAGACTCGATTATTTACAGGTCGCCGTCATATAGCTGAAATATTGCTGAGTGCGGCATTAAACAACAAACAGACAGACAGACATTTCGACATGTCACCCAATGTGGGAGGAAATCCCGAAGTAATGCAGTAGATCAAACTGACGGTCGTGGCTACTGTGGTGATAAAGAAAGAAGTATTACTGGGGATAATATGGAATTAAATACGATCCCACGAAAAATACGAGAGAGAGAGAAGAAGGGACAGAGGGGAGAAAAAAAAGAGGGAATGAAAACGAAAGCCGAAAGGAGAGACGAGAGTGGAATGACGTTATTAGTTCTTCTGGCATTCTCTCATTGAATGATATAAAATACCTAAGAAGGTTGTCAATTATTAATACATATATCAACATCATAACAATATCCTATTTCGTAAAATATGCCACGACATCTGAAGTGCAGATCAGGATAAATCCATGGTCAACTATAATTATTGCCATGTACAAATATATTGATATAGGTTAAAATTGAAATATAATTCGCCAGTAAATGTATTGTTTCAAAAGGACTTTCATTTATGTTGACAGGGAAAACACAAATCTTTAAGAAGTAATCACATTGTTAATCACCTGACAGGGATGAAGTAATTATTATCCTCCCACTTCTTAAAGCGATCTCGTGACGTATGTATAGCACGTCATCCAAAGTGCACGCCTGGTGAAATCTATATGACCCTTATCTGTTGTATAAACACTAAACACTGCAGCCTGCGCAACTACACCAGACCCTGTGCAGGCGACTATTAGGCGTGTGACATCTGATACCCGTGCACTAGGTGCTCACAGAAGATGAAATATCACATCATGTGTTCTGCGTCACCGTCGGTGTAGCCCTACATCCAAACACGCAGCGCCGCAAGGCAGGCTGTGGACAAATATTGACGAAACCGCAGTCATAAGACTGCACAACCGCACTCCCATTTTACAATTATCTGTTTATTTAGAGGACTGGGGAAATCCTTGCGATACTTCAATAAGAACAGGTGACACGGCTGAACCATATACGGAATCAAACCTGATTCAACAGTACGACTTTCTAATGTTATCTGTGTATAAGCATCATCTATTTTTCAGACGTGTGTGGGCGTTGCGCCTGAAATAAACATGCTTTGAGAATAGTTTTGATTTACTGTGCCTTAATCAATATATGAAGTGAGAGTTGTAACACTGCTTGGTGGCATCACGCATCTTGCAGAGGAGATGGCATTAGACACATGGGCTCAATTCATGAGTATGGTAAGCAGCGATATGAGCTTAACCTTGTTATATGCAGACCATGTCTGTGATCACAAAACATTGTAAGTATGTAGATATAAATTAATTGCCGTGTTTGTACTCTCCGACATTATTAGAAGAAACATTCATTCATTCATCCATCCATCCATCCATCCATTCATTTGCTGTTTAACGCTGCACTCAGCAATATTCCATCTATATGACGGCGGTCTTTAAATAATCAAGTCTGGACCAGACAATCCAGTGATTGACATCATGAGCATTGATCCACGCAATTGGGATCGATAACATGCATCAACCAAGTCAGCGAGCCTGACCACCCGATCCCGTTAGTCATCTCTTACAACAAGCATAGTCTACTTTCACGGCAAGCATGGGTTGCTGAAGACCTATTTTACCCCGGATCTTCATGGGCCTATTTACCTTCAAGACAGGGGGGAGTGTTTAAACATTATCTCACGTCGACCGCAGTCTATAGTGTTAATATGACTGCCCTGACATATGATATTATACTAACCTTTGGTACAAACGTATATCTTATACGAATGATTTACCTTTAAGACATGCGTCATCTCCAGTTGACCGCAACACGTTACAACAAAAGTAGTAATGAAATGTGATATGCAATAAAAATGTCTACTCCTAAATGTGTCTACCTGTTCATATCGCCACAAGGTGGCACGGGTGGCCCAGTCGTCTAAGGCTCCGCGTTTCGCTGGCCATGAGTTGCGTCCCATGGGAACGCCAGAAACCTGTGATTGTGGGTTCGAATTCCGGTTCGCCCCGATTATGTTTCTAGGTTTGTCAGCACCATACCCGTGTTCGTGGGTTTCACCGAAGTGGTAAATGCCGAAGACATCGGAGACCTGCGTCACTTCGGGCTTTCCTCCCACATTAAGCTGACACGCCGTGATATAACTGGAATACTGTTATAAGCGATGTTAAACACAACTCACTCACCCATATAACCACAGCTATTCTCTATCACCGCTATTGTATACGGTGAAAACCCGTTAAACCGGAACCCCCGCGTTCGTGCTACTTGCTGTTGGCACAGACACACACACGCATGCAAGCACGTACGCACACGCACACGCACGCGCTATATACGTGCTATAAACTTGAACGCGGCGTTAGACTCAATTTCACCTCACCTCCATTATGACATCTTCATCACCGCGTGTCAGCTTGATGTGGGAGGGGGGCGGTCGGGTAGCCTAGTGGTTAAAGCGTTCGCTCGTCACGCCGAAGACCCGGGTTCGATTCCCGACATGGGTACAATGTGTGAAGCCCATTTCTGGTGTCCCCCGCCGTGATATTGCTGGAATATTGCTAAAAGCGGCGTAAAACCATACTCACTCACTTGATGTGGGAGGAAAGCCCGAAGTGACGCAGGTCTCCGATGTTTACAATTTGGTGAAACCCACGCGTACACCTACCCTAGGGACAAACCTTGAAACATTATCAGAGCGGGATTCGAACCCGTGCCCATATAGTCTCCAGCACGCTCACGGGGCCCAACACTGCACAGCGAATTGCAGCTACTTTGACGTTTTGGGGGGCGGTCGGGTAGCCTAGTGGTTAAAGCGTTCGCTCGTCACGCCGCAGACCCGGGTTCGATTCCCGACATGGGTACAATGTGTGAAGCCCATTTCTGGTGTCCCCCGCCGTGATTTTGCTGGAATATTTCTAAAAGCGGCGCTAAACCATACTCACTTACATGACGTCTTGGACACCCTGACATTTCCCCGTTGATGATAAAATAACGTTTAGCTTAGATGTCATGTTAAACTACGTGTCCTGTATCATCAGTTGAATAACCTATCCACATACCTGCCATACGGTGTTAAGACTCGTGTTTGTGTGGACGCATACTGGCCAGTACTAAGTATTATGTACTTAGAGGTGGAAGGTCAAGTTTCCATCAGCTGAGTTTTTTTTGATATAGGACAAATCCAAACACTTACTATTTTTTTACTCTTTGTGAAGAAAATGGTCTCGAAACGAAAGGGAATCCTCGAGTACCACCGCTGAAACTGATTTGTTGTAGGTTTTAAAAAAAGGACACAAAACAACTAAACAAATCAAAGGTCATACCATATAGCTATAACCAGGTTCTTCAAAACAACAAAAAGAAATTATCATCTTAAAGGTGATATCACGCAAGGATGACCAGGAACCAGTCTCTATGAGAATAGTTGTAATGAGTGAGTAAATGTTGTTTATAGCCGCTGTTTGCAATAAGCGTTATATATAGCACGGTAACGTGTAATACTCGAGTCTGGCTCAGACAAACCAGTGGCCGAAATCATGAGCAGCGACCAACGCAGTCGGGGTACGATGACATACAATCCAATAAATCACAGAGCCTGAGCATCCAATCCACTCAGTGGCATAGGTTTCAAGCGCGTATTCCAACCCTGACTACCTATGGAGAAGGTTGTATTGAAACGCTTATCATTAAAAAAAGGAAATAACAACTTAAAGGTGATACCACCCAAGTACGCCCAGGAACCAGTCTCTATGGGAAAAGCTATAATGAGTCAGTGAATGTTGTTAAATGCCGCAGTTTGCAATACACATTCTATACCACGGTGACGTATAAATCTCGAGTCTGGCTCCGATAAACCAGTGGCCGAAATCATGAGCAGCGGCCAACACAGTCGGGGTACGATGACACGCAATCCACCAAGTCACCGAGTCGGACCATCCGATCCATTAAGCGGCATAGGTTTCAAGCGCATATTCTAACCCGAACTGACCATGGAGGTGGTTGTATTGACACACCAATCATTATGGGGGGTGTGTGTGTGTGTGTTGGGGGGGGGGGGGGGGGGGGGGGGGGGGATGCACGACAGGGGGTGGGAGGCTGTTGCTTTTCGTATTAAATCAAAAACACAAATTATTGTGAAATATCTTAAGGTAACATACACATGTTTTGTCTACAACAAATATCCATATTGGAATGCGAAAACACCTTTAAATCTCATCTTGCACTCTTAAAGTGTGGACCGCTTCCGTTGTCTAGTGGTAGAGCGTCCGCCCGGAGAGCGGAAGGTCCGGGGTTCGATCCCCGTCCGCGTTATAGCAAAAGACGTTAATAGATGGTACTTGTTATTACCCTGTCTGGCGTTCGGCATTAGGGGCTAAAACAAGGACTGGTCGGCTCGGAGTCAGTATACTGTTTTGTATTCATGTTAAACTGCGGCATGGTATTCAGTGAGCCTGCACAATAAATCGGCATCAGTCCGGACTAGTACAAGCAGCCACACACACACACATGCATGCACGTCGCTATATAAGTGCAATAATCTTGGACGCGACGTTAAACCCAATTTCACCTCACCTCACCTCTTAAAGTGGGAGACCCTATTCCAAAACACATATCAGCTGACACCAGCGGCCTCAGTGGCGCATACCTGCCATAGTTGAATGTTTTGACCAGCGATGCGCTTGGGCGCCCAACTAGGCAGCTATTTGTCTCAGATCGTACACTCCTGTCCTCTATCAAAATTGCAATACATGTGTCATACAACCTGAGAGAATTACAACAACCACCTAGCCACGAACATATAAATGCGTTTACATCGCAGAATGACCCACGACCGTGACATGATCTGGAGCGTGGCTTGGTAGACTGGGGTGAAGGTTGTCTGAGTCGTCACGCGCCGTTGCATGAGCTGTAAGGATGTAGGGAGGTTGTCCTAAATTAGTATCAAAACATTTTTGCTGATATCTTGACTGCCGCAGCATCGTGGCGAAAGGTTTTTACAGTTGAGCGGGGACGACGTTTGATTGGATAGCTCGTAGATTCTTTGTGATGCAGAGTAAGGTATACACGAGCAACATGATTCTTATGGAGCATACGCATCCCTTATAAGACAGCTTGCCATTTTGACTAGCATGGGCTTGAAATCCCATCACATTTAATATAAAAATGTTACAGCGTTGGGATATTGACAGCAGTAACCGGGCAGTAACTGAATTTAATATCACGACAAATTGAGACGTTCCAACAAAATATTCATTTCGTCGTCTTCTTGAATAAGCTTGTTTATAAAATCTTCAAGTTTCAACAGGTAGATAGTGATAAGACGTTTTCAAATACGCAATAACAATAGCTGCAAAGTATTGGGGACAAGACAAGATAAACAATCATATCAGCAACACAGATTGTTGATTTATACAACCAAAGGTCACAGGCAATTACAATGCAACACATCGGCCATACACGATTGATATACAACGTATTAACTGCCCAGATGATCGATATACAACGTATCAACTGCACAGATGATTGATATACAACGTATTGGCTACACAGATGATTGATATACAACATATTAGCTGCACAGATGATTGATATACAACGTTTTAACTGCTCAGATGATTGATATACAACATATTGGCTACACAGATGATTGATATACAGCATATTAGCTGCACAGATGATTGATATACAACGTATTGGCTACACACATGATTGATATACAACGTATTGGCTACACACATGATTGATATGCAACATTTTAGCTGCACAGATGAGTGATATATAACATATTAGCTGTATACATGATTGATATACAACATATCTGCACAGATGATTGATATACAAAATATTAGCTGCACAGATAATTGATATACAACATATTAGCTGCACAGATGATTGATATACAACATATTAGCTGCATAGATGATTGATATACAAAATATTAGCTGTACACATGATTAGCTGCACAACATATTACCTGCCCAGATAATTGATATACAACATATTACCCGCCCAGATAATTGATATACAACATATTAGCTGCACACATGATTGATATACAACATATTAGCTTAGAGATGATTGATATACAACATATTAGCTGCATAGATAATTGATATACAACATATTAGCTGCATAGATAATTGATATACAACATATTAGCTGCATAGATAATTGATATACAACATATTAGCTGCACAGATGATTGATATACAACATATTAGCTGCATACATGATTGATATACAAAATATTAGCTGTACACATGATTAGCTGTACAACATATTAGCTGCATAGATGATTGATATACAACATACTAGCTGTACAGATGATTGATATTTAACAAATTAACTGCACAGATGATTGATATCTAACAAATTAGCTGTACAGATGATTGATATACAACAAATTATCTGCACAGATGATTGATATACAACATATTATCTGCACAGAGGTTTGATATTCAACAAATTATCTGCACAGATGATTGATATACAACATATTAGCGGCACAGAAGATTGATATTCAATCCACCAAATAAGCTGCAAAGATGCTTGATTCGACATATTAGCTGCACAGATGGATAATATACAGCTTATTAGATGCACAGATGATTGATATACAACGTATTGGCTACACACATGATTGATATACAACGTATTGGCTACACACATGATTGATATGCAACATTTTAGCTGCACAGATGAGTGATATATAACATATTAGCTGTATACATGATTGATATACAACATATCTGCACAGATGATTGATATACAAAATATTAGCTGCACAGATAATTGATATACAACATATTAGCTGCACAGATGATTGATATACAACATATTAGCTGCATAGATGATTGATATACAAAATATTAGCTGTACACATGATTAGCTGCACAACATATTACCTGCCCAGATAATTGATATACAACATATTACCCGCCCAGATAATTGATATACAACATATTAGCTGCACACATGATTGATATACAACATATTAGCTTAGAGATGATTGATATACAACATATTAGCTGCATAGATAATTGATATACAACATATTAGCTGCATAGATAATTGATATACAACATATTAGCTGCATAGATAATTGATATACAACATATTAGCTGCACAGATGATTGATATACAACATATTAGCTGCATACATGATTGATATACAAAATATTAGCTGTACACATGATTAGCTGTACAACATATTAGCTGCATAGATGATTGATATACAACATACTAGCTGTACAGATGATTGATATTTAACAAATTAACTGCACAGATGATTGATATCTAACAAATTAGCTGTACAGATGATTGATATACAACAAATTATCTGCACAGATGATTGATATACAACATATTATCTGCACAGAGGTTTGATATTCAACAAATTATCTGCACAGATGATTGATATACAACATATTAGCGGCACAGAAGATTGATATTCAATCCACCAAATAAGCTGCAAAGATGCTTGATTCGACATATTAGCTGCACAGATGGATAATATACAGCTTATTAGATGCACAGATGAATGATAAATACAACCTATTAGCTGTATGCAGCCATATCGACCACATAGGTATTTGCTATACATGTCCATATATTTGCTGTTCAGCTCATTAATATACAGTCATATCCACCAAATAAGTAACTGTTATAGATGAATATTATATCAGCTGTGCAGCTTATTGATATACAGTCATATACACCAAATAAGTAACTGTTATGCATGAATATATGAATATTATATTAGCTGCTCAGCTCGTTGATATACAGTCATATCCACAAATAAGTAACTTGTATGCATGAATATTATATCAGCTGTTCAACTCGTTGATATACAGTCATATCCACCAAATAAGTAATTGCTATGCATGAATATTATATTAGCTGTTCAGCTCATTGATATACAGTCATATCCACCAAATAAGTAACTGTTATCCATGAATATTATATTAGCTGTTCAGCTCGTTGAAATACAGTCATATCCACCAAATAAGTACATGTAACTGTTATCCATGAATATTATATTAGCTGTGCAGCTCATTGATATACAGTCATATCCACCAAATAAGTAACTGTTATAGATGAATATTATATTTGCTGTGCAGCTCGTTGATATACAGTCATATCAACCAGTTAAGTAATTGCTATGCATGTATATTATATTAGCTGTTCAGCTCATTGATATACAGTCATATCCACTAAATAAGTAACTGTTATAGATGAATATTATATTTGCTGTGCAGCTCGTTGATATACAGTCATATCCACCAGTTAAGTAATTGCTATGCATGTATATTATATTAGCTGTTCAGCTCATTGATATACAGTCATATCCACCAAATAAGTAACTGTTATGCATGAATATCATATTAGCTGTTCAGCTCATTGATATACAGTCATATCCACCAAATAAGTAACTGTTATCCATGAATATTATATTAGCTGTTCAGCTCATTTATATTCAATCATATCCACCAAATAAGTAACTTGTATGCATAAATATTATATTGAAAACACATTCAATGTTAAATCCCAGTCCCACAAGGAATATTATATCGTCGGTCCCGATTCGATTCATAGACACATTCGGGGGCACGGGTGGCTCAGTCGTCTAAGGCGCCGCGATTCGCTGTGCAGATTTGCTTCCCTCTGGGCACGCCAGAAACCTATGATTGTGGGTTCGAATCCCGGTTCGCCCAGATTATGTTTCTAGGTTTGTCAGCACCATACCCGTGTTCGTGGGTTTCACCGAAGTGGTAAACGTTTGAGACCTGCATCACTTGGGGCTTTCCTCCCACATTAAGCTGACACGCCGCGATATAACTGGAATACTGTTAAAAGCGGCGATAAACCCAACTCACTTACTCATAGACACATCCTCTAGTGTGATTAAGTGACATGTTTTATCTTTAACAATACGTTTAATCAGGCGATATGCGACATTGCTACACGTCCAGCACAGACAAAGCAGTGCAGTAGCAAAGATAAGGCACGACCTGCAGGAACAACACACTATCAGTCGGCAGGAAAATCCGTATTCAATCTTTTTCTTGTTATGGCCGAGGTAACTGGTTGGGTTTTAACATCGCATCGGTGTATGCAGCTTAAAAATAGTACCTGCCAGATGATCTCATTTGCATATTCATTGGATCATAATATCAAGTTTTCATATTGTTTTCCCCTACGATAATACTATACATATTAAAAACATGCAAAACCGTCCCGAAATTGCTTGAAAATCTAAATAGTCCATTTGGGGGATGCTTAAAAATAACGTATTCTGGATCCAATATGAAATTGTTTGGCCCCCTTAGAAGAGAAATACAGTAGCGGTGCCTGAAACAAGATTCTGTCAAAGAGAAAGGTGATAAGGTGCTGTTAGACTAACACTCAGACCCAGAAATAAAGTTATCGTTTTTCAAAATATACCTCTACAAAATATAGAATCAAATCCAAATGGAGCCCAGGGCAATGCTTAATTTCAGAGCTGAGGTAATCTAGACTTGCCAAATCATTATAGACTTGAGTTGGATTCATTTCTTCATTTATTCTTTAGGGTATGGGAGCCAGATTATGGTGCTCTTAACGTGGTAATTATAGGAAAATTGTTTTGTATGCCAGTGAAAAAAACGGTGATTCTGAAGTTATGAATTATGTTTATTGTTAGCTAAATTTATTATATACAGATGCAAGGTTATTTGAAACGACTGTCATTTTAATATATACCGATAATATTACTGACGTATATCAAGTCACCCATTGCATCCAAACTAAAAAATGTCATTAATATAGTATTTTTTGTTTACTTTTTACATAGAAACAACACACCTGATACAAATATATATCCAATACAGCCCATGCAAGTCTATAATGTTTGGCAAGTCTAGATTACTGCAGTATCAGTATCTGAAAATGAAGAGAGTCACTGGGCTCCCTTTTATTATATTTTTATTAAGATAACTGAACAACTGGGTTTTTTCTGTACGATATGTTCATTTCAGAGACTAGATGTTAGTCTACTGATACACCTATTCACGTGGTATTGTGCAGGGCGGTAAACGTGTCAAACAGATGCTATAAAAAATCAATTTGAAAGACGTGTGAGCAATATTCACTTAGAAAGGTAGTTAGCGATGATTACATGTGGAGTCGGATATGGAAGGTGTGTCGGGTCATATCTGTGATTGATTTCACAGAGGTTACACAATATGTTGAACTTAACGCGCCCGCGTGAAGGCCATATGCCATTAGGTAATATTAATCACTCACCTGTGACGTACCACTGTTTTTCTCCAAACTCACACCTACTTCGGCCTGCTTTTAATTAAATCAGGATCTTCATCCTTTTACAAATGTTGTGATCAATAAATCCTATAGACAAGCATTAATTATCTGAAATAAAAATATCGTTTAAACATTTGTAGAGGTTAAATTGTCGTTTAATATCTCATATAAAGGAGACAGAGAATTATTACTGGAGAAATCGAGACTCCCCAAAGTACTGAAGACATTCTTTGTGGTTTCGAATGTATTTGTATTCATGGTTTGTTTGTTTGTTTGTTTGTTTGTTTGTTTGTTTGTTTGTTTGCCGCAGTCAGCATTATTCCAGCTATATAGGAGCAGCCTGTAGATAATCGTGTGTTTGTTTGTTGTTTAACGCCGCACTCAGCAATATTCCAGCTATATGACGGCGGTCTGTAAATAATCGAGTCTGGACCTGTCAATCCAGTGATTGACAACATGAGCATCGATCCACGCAATTGGGATCGATGACATGCATCAACCAAGTCAGCGAGGCTGACCACCCGATCGCGTTAGATTCATGGTCTGCACGAGAGACATTACGCCACTTTTTACTAATCCAGCAATATCTAGACCCTAGACCTGATGGTGGGGGTGGTGGGTGGGGGTTGGGGATGGGATGCTCCAGAAATGGGCTTCACACATTGTACCCATGTGGAGAAATCGAACCCTGGCCTTCGGCGTGACGAGCGAACACTTTAACCACTAACCTAGCTCTTGTCCATATTATCTTAGACTAAAGTACAATTATATGTGATACATATCACAGACAAAACAATCGCAAACCAATGTATCACTGTTTATCTACAATCTTTGTTTTTTTAACATTCTTCTGTGATTCATGGATACTAAAGTACAATTATATGTGATACATATCACAGACAAAACAATCGCAAACCAATGAATCACTATTTATCTACAATCTTTGGTTTTTAACATTCTTCTGTGATTCATGGATACTAAAGTACAGTTATATGTGATACATAGCGCAAACAAAACAATCGCAAACCAATGTATCACTGTTTATCTACAATCTTTGTTTTTTAACATTCTTCTGTGATTCATGGATACCATTAGGATCAAGTAGAAATGCCCCCTTAATGGACCACCACTGAGCCGCTATCAGTCAACAAGGCGAAACATTTAATTCCAAACACAGCGTTACCCCTCATAACTACAGCCCTGTGAAGTCTGTGCGGTGAATTCAGACGACGGTCATACATTTAGTCACATTCGCCTCCCCCAACCCACCTCCTGTTAACCGATCCCCATGACGTCACTCATGAGGGAGGGGGGGGGGGTATACGATCCTATATTATGCATGACCCACATAGTACTACTTGAATTTTTCAATCACTGAGCGCGTTGTACCGAGTACATCGGATCATGTCACGTGACGTAAACATCAGGAAGAAATAAGTCCCCCGACACCCCCACATAGACTTGCACATGTCTCTAAGGCAATAACTATTCGTTTACAATCAAAATTTCTAGATAATGTAAATAATAAAAAGAAGTTGTCCCTATAAGAGACTTTACTGTCCACATATCTAGACTTGCCTATTAGGAGGATAGAATGACTACACATCCATGGACTTATCTTTCAGTACAGCCTTGGAGCAAGGCTAACCCCCACCCACTCCGTGCGTTGTTGATATTGATACATTGTCAGCTACACGTACAAGACACTGCCATACAAGCTTTCTAAGTTGACAATCTTGTTTGGGATATTTTTATTCTTCATTCGACTTTATTTGAATATCTAAGTGGCATTTTAGATAGAAGTTGTTGTAACAATGAAGACAGAATACAGTGAATTGTCGCATTGAAATAATATTGAAATTGAAATCTGTAAGACAACTCTCCGTGGATTTATTCTGGTTATCATTTTCACATTTTTATTTTTTTTTATTAACATTGTGCGTTGTGGCTTCTACCTGAAACATTTTATTAGCATAGAAATGTACTCGTGTATAGTGTTTGTCGTGGTTTCTGTAATTGAATATCTCCAGTTTAAATATTTTGATATTTTCTGCATCAGCTTGTTTATCTCCGTGTTGTTATTGATTAACAGCTATACAATTTCATTCATTCCCTTTACTAAATTATTAGACTGTAAATATATGCATACAATGGAATTATTTGCAGAAAAATGTGAGATAAACTTGTCTACTGCCTACACTGAAATGGAACTACCATTACTCTATATGGTAATACTAGTTATTACACTCATTTTATGAATTATATATATATATTTGTCAGCGGAGTTGAACCAATTATAACTTTTGAGATGGCAGAAACCTGGTGACAGGAAAGACATTCATGGTAACAGGAAAGACAACATGGTAACAGGAAAGACAAAATATTTTGTAATTTCCAAAACTATGATAACTATTTCTGTGTTCTGTGTTTAGGAAGCAAAGGTAATCAAAAAAAGGAAACTCAATGAATGTGCATATCAAAGTGTTAGGTGTATTTTGCATGAGACACTAATCAAATATAAACGTGAGGTTTGGTAACAGCACAGACAAGCCAAAATTCATAACCAAATCTGATGTGGAATTGCTCATCTCAAATATAGAACTTGATCAGAAACTATACCAACAACCTAAATGGCACTTCTTGAGGTTATTGTTGCTTATTCCAAGCAAAAACCTGTAAGGAAATGAGAATAGTCAACTTTCAAAACTTCAACAGTAACAGCACAGACAAAGTCTGATAACATATTTGCACTTTTTCCAAATGATAGCATTATATGATAACATTCAGTAAATCATTCTTGACCTCATTCATGTGCACATATAAACACAGGTTATTATTTGCCATGAATTGTTTCCAACATATCTTCCCACAAAGAAGGCTCAACACAATAGTCAGAGGATAGTGAGATTTTGGAAGGCTCTGGTACCAAGCTAACTATGTCCTCAAAATGG
Organism: Haliotis cracherodii; assembly: GCF_022045235.1. Taxonomy (NCBI): domain Eukaryota; kingdom Metazoa; phylum Mollusca; class Gastropoda; order Lepetellida; family Haliotidae; genus Haliotis; species Haliotis cracherodii. Next base: position 31,590,483 of record NW_027266268.1, on the reverse strand, counting down.
TACCAGCATTTGTCTTTAAGTTTGCGTGGCCAGAAGAAACGATTTGCATTCCTGTGCTTTCCCACTTTATGCATACATTCCACAAAAACTTCACCTAGCTTATCAACATAACCAGGATATAATATGTTACATGATGACAACATATTTCCCAAGGTATTCATATGTATCAACTGGCTGGTGTATTTCCTTTTGTCTTTCCATCTTATCATCATCTGAACTTTGTACCATTTCCTTAAGTGTCTTTTGGTGAATCTCATCATCATTCAGAGTCTCCATTCTGTCAGCGCACACCTCCACTTCTCTCTTTTCCCTACTCCAACTCTCCATTCTGTCAGTACACACCTCCACTTCTCTCTTTCCCCCAATCTGACTCTCCATTCTGCCAGCACGCACCTCCACTTCTCTCTTTCCCCCACTCATTCACTCCATTCTGTCAGCACACACTTCCACTTCTCTCTTTCCCCTACTCAGACTCTCCATTCTGTCAGCACACACCTCCACTTCTCTCTTTCCCCCCACTCTCCATTCTGTCAGCACACACCTCCACTTATCTCATTCCCCCACTCATACACTCCATTCTGTCAGCACACACCTCCACTTTTCTCTTTTCCCTGCTCTGACTCTCCAATCTGTCAGCACACACTTCCACTTCTCTCCTTCCCCCACTCTCCATTCTGTCAGCACACACCTCCACTTCTCTCTTTCCCCGACTCATACACTCCATTCTGTCAGCAGACACCTCCACTTCTCTCTTTCCCCCACTCTCCATTCTGTCAGCACACACCTCCACTTCTCTCTTTCCCCCACTCTCCATTCTGTCAGCACACACCTCCACTTCTCTCTTTCCCCGACTCATACACTCCATTCTGTCAGCACACACCTCCACTTCTCTCATTCCCCCACTCATACACTCCATTCTGTCAGCACACACCTCCACTTTTCTCTTTTCCCTGCTCTGACTCTCCATTCTGTCAGCACACACCTCCACTTCTCTCTTTCCCCCACTCTCCATTCTGTCAGCACACACCTCTTCTTCTCTCTTTCCCCCACTCTCCATTCTGTCAGCACACACCTCCACTTCTCTCTTTCCCCCACTCCAACTCTCCATTCTGTCAGCAGACACCTCCACTTCTCTCCTTCCCCCACTCCAACTCTCCATTCTGTCAGCACACACCTCCACTTCCCTCTTTCCCCCACTCATACACTCCATTCTGTCAGCACACACCTCCACTTCTCTCCTTCCCCCACTCCGACTCTCCATTCTGTCAGCACACACCTCCACTTCTCTCTTTCCCCCCACTCCAACTCTCCATTCTGTCAGCAGACACCTCCACTTCTCTCCTTCCCCCACTCCAACACTCCATTCTGTCAGCACACACCTCCACTTCTCTCCTTCCCCCACTCCAACTCTCCATTCTGTCAGCACACACCTCCACTTCTCCCCTTCCCCCACTCCAACACTCCATTCTGTCAGCACACACCTCCACTTCTCTCCTTCCCCCACTCCAACTCTCCATTCTGTCAGCACACACCTCCACTTCTCTCCTTCCCCCACTCCAACTCTCCATTCTGTCAGCACACACCTCCACTTCTCTCCTTCCCCCACCCCAACTCTCCATTCTGTCAGCACACACCTCCACTTCTCTCCTTCCCCCACTCCAACTCTCCATTCTGTCAGCACACACCTCCACTTCTCTCCTTCCCCCACTCCAACTCTCCATTCTGTCAGCACACACCTCCACTTCTCTCCTTCCCCCACCCCAACTCTCCATTCTGTCAGCACACACCTCCACTTCTCTCCTTCCCCCACTCCAACTCTCCATTCTGTCAGCACACACCTCCACTTCTCTCCTTCCCCCACTCATTCACTCCATTCTGTCAGCACACACCTCCACTTCTCTCTTTCCCCCCACTCCAACTCTCCATTCTGTCAGCACACACCTCCACTTCTCTCCTTCACCCACTCCAACTCTCCATTCTGTCAGCACACACCTCCACTTCTCTCCTTCCCCCACTCCAACTCTCCATTCTGTCAGCACACACCTCCACTTCTCTCCTTCCCCCACTCATTCACTCCATTCTGTCAGCACACACCTCCACATCTCTCTTTACCCCACTCCAACTCTCCATTCTGTCAGCACACACCTCCACTTCCCTCTTTCCCCCACTCCGACTCTCCATTCTGTCAGCACACACCTCCACTACCCTCTTTCCCCCACTCCGACTCTCCATTCTGTCAGCACACACCTCCACTTCCCTCTTTACCCCACTCATACACTCCATTCTGTCAGCAGACACCTCCACTTCTCCCCTTCCCCCACTCCAACTCTCCATTCTGTCAGCACACACCTCCACTTCTCTCCTTCCCCCACTCCAACTCTCCATTCTGTCAGCACACACCTCCACTTCTCTCCTTCCCCCACTCCAACTCTCCATTCTGTCAGCACACACCTCCACTTCTCTCCTTCCCCCACTCATACACTCCATTCTGTCAGCACACACCTCCACTTCTCTCTTTCCCCCACTCATACACTCCATTCTGTCAGCACACACCTCCACTTCTCTCTTTCCCCCACTCATACACTCCATTCTGTCAGCACACACCTCCACTTCTCTCTTTCCCCCACTCATACACTCCATTCTGTCAGCACACACCTCCACTTCTCTCTTTCCCCCACTCATACACTCCATTCTGTCAGCACACACCTCCACTTCTCTCTTTCCCCCACTCATACACTCCATTCTGTCAGCACACACCTCCACTTCTCTCTTTACCCCACTCATACACTCCATTCTGTCAGCACACACCTCCACTTCTCTCTTTCCCCACTCATACACTCCATTCTGTCAGCACACACCTCCACTTCTCTCTTTTCCCCACGCACAGACATGGTGTTTGAAGTCATCATGTAACATTACTTTCCTTTAAAGTTGCTAAATATGTTACATGTCTTAATTATGTACAACAGCAGGGAGGGCAAAATGAACAATTGTTCATTATTTGTGTCAACATGATAAAAAAAAATCCTTAAATGTCTTTGCTGTCACTGAAATGTGTCTGTGCTGTCACTATTAAAAGTCTGTGCTGTTACCAAAGATCTATTGTGCAGTGTAATCAGTGTTTATGACCCAAATGTTAATAATATTCAGATTTTCATGCAACAAGCAGCCATACAAAATACATTACCATTCATGTTTTCTTTGTCTTTTAATATATATATATATGTTGAAACATTTATTGAACACTCTATGTCTGTGCTGTCGCCTAAATATGTCTGTCCTGTCACTTTTTTTAAGGTGACAGCAGAGACAGTGACAGGAGAGACAAACAATGACATAATGCCAGCTTAGGGCAATGACTTCTCCCTTATGCTACAAAAAGCACACTGCTTGAGTTCTATTCTGACAGTCAAATATACTCATTATACTTGATTTTTTAAATAGCAATTTCGGAATCCAAAATGCATGGTGACAGCACAGACACCTACAAAAAGTACACATCAAAAGACAACACTTACCAGTTATTTTCAAGACACTTCACCACTGTAAATTGCTTGAGCATATGGGGACATGATAGTACTGGAAAGGAAGTCACCTGCAAAGACCCTAGCCTTCTGGGATACCAAAGGTGCAATTATTATTTGCATTTGTACTATCTGGTGACAGGACAGACACTATTACTCTGGACAAGATTACTGTTGCCAAAAATAATGAATCCAAGTGGAAAACCAACAGGGTTTCTGCTGTTATTAACCTTTTATGATGTCATGCTACATAAATCACCAGGGCTTTGGAAAGTATTTGTTCCCAGAGACTTTTATAATTTGAGAAAATTTGATTTTTTATTTGTGGACAACAAATTTCTGCACATTTATGGTATTTTACTGGCTAACATAAGGTTATAGCAGTAATTGGATCGGAATATTGCATACATCTAATAAATATTTTCATTGTCAAGTAATCTGAAAACAGAATTATGAGTTGTTTTCAAGAAAATTCATTTGGACAGGAAATGTTACTTTTTTAGAGAATGACCCATATAAGATATATATATATAATATAGCTACGCGATAAATCGCAAAGAACAATGAAGTAAGAAGCGTGGTTTATTTCACGATAAAACAATGTCTAAATAGAGGTCAGTTCCGATACACAAATGTTGATATTCGTTCAAATTATGAAGCTACGGGTATATTCGTTTATGTTTTATAATGGAGAATACATTGCACACGATCGAGACCTCTAGGACATTGTAAATCAGTACTATGAATTATACCTAAATTGTATTCTTCCGTATTGTATGAAAGAGCTGACATCCCGCCACACATGCGCTGCTGACATCTGCTGCACTGCACAATGCAACACAGTTTTCTGCGGAAAACGCGTAGGCCCCAGATGGCGGCGCTACGATTCAGCAACAACACAATATTCGCGCTATCAGTTGACAATGTAGGAAATACTTGCACATCATTAAATTTAAAAAGAGGGAAGCTGATAAAGTGTTTAACAACCTGTGTATAAAATTGGTTTGCGCGCGCATATGGTTCTTATTATAATTATAGATGGTACGTTTTCTTACATACAGTAAACTACGGTTATAACGAACACGCTTATAACGAACAGACGGATATAACGAACTTACTTTTTGGTCCCGACTACTTGCTGTAGTCTTGCTGCATATGTACTTATAACGAACTACGGTTATAACGAACTAAAATTAGTAGTCCCTCTGAGTTCGTTATAACCGTAGTTTTCTGTAGTCCCTTTCATTGTGTATTTCTATGCAATGGTACGTTGTTGTAAATTATATTTTCTATAGCGCAACGTTCTCTCATATAAATAGGATTATATTATAGTAATTACGTTTCTGTTTAAATGGCATGTTCTGAAATATGTCAAATGAAGTTTGGACTTCTCAGATAATATCATATCATGATAGCATATTTCTGTTAAACCGTATATGGTCCAAAATAATTATATATTCTTTAGAGCAACGTTTGCTCAGCTGCTTGGTGTTTGTAATACTATAGTATTCTGTAAAACCGTATATCTTCAAAAATAATTATATATTACATAGTGAAACGGGTTTTTATTCAGAAGAATCATGTCACTACATTCATGTTGAATAAATGAATATTAATTATTTGTCTTCAAGTCTGTCGTTTTCTCAGAACATTTATCATACAACAATAGTATTTCTCAAAGTCTTTAGCGTGACAAGCGAACGCTTCGACCAATTGATTCCCTAGAGCCCAAAATTAAGATATAAATCCTTTAAAACGACCAATCATAATTTGAATACAATTTGAATACAATCATAAATAACCCACGTTGACAATTGAAGGAACTGCGTTAAGTCGGGCAGAAGTGTTCCCAGGTTCGACCAGGGCCCACTTGCACGAAGCGATCTTAGCGCTACAACTATTGTAAGCCTATGGTAAAGTATGGGAATTACGATCATCTTAGCTCTAAGATCGCTTTGTGCAAGTGGGCCCTGATCCCGTTTCTTTTTTTTTCAGCACAACACCCATGCGTGTTCTTGGGATTCACAAAAGATCCGGGTTCGAGCCCCAGGGGTGCAATGTACGAATGCTAGTGAAGATGTCCCCTGCCATGATTTTGCTGGACTTTTGCTAAAGGCGGCGTAAAAATATACTCACTCACGAAACTGATGAAAGATAGCATTCAAGATTATTGCACTTATCTAGTGACGTGCATGTTCAATTTTATACTCGCCATTAATGGGGTTTTATTAAAGATAAATATGAGTGCGAACATTTCAGGTCTAAAATAATTTCCAAAATACATTTACTCAGTCGCCCAATCGGAAAACTGAGGAAATTAATTGAATAAGATATTTTTTTAAATATCATAGTATAAATTAATGGAGTGAGCGTTTTTAATGCTATTGGATTCATACGGTAATATACATGCCAGATGGTATATGGGACTTTAGGTACCATTATAGACTATAGAGTTTAAGTGTATTGTATGCTTCTTTTGGTAACATTTACAATTGAATTGTAATCCGAGTGCACACTCAAATTGATAAATTTCACACATCTAGAAATTCGTGTGTATTGCATTCACGCACTGATATGTTATGTCGCATTGGGTAAGTTAGACTTACATTTAGTCTCTGAAATCTTATGTTACACAATATCCTTCTTAACTCTAATAATAAAAAAATTGCCTATGCTGATTTCTGATGCTGATTGTGGAATAGAGCTAGCTAGCTTGAGCTGGCTAGACTTGCTTTTGTATGCATTTCCAGATTTTAAAAAAAGTCATAAAATAAATATATTCCACGGTCATGGTGTAGGACTATGGGTAAGTATACCTTATAACGCAATGAGTATTTACCAGGAGCGTACAGCGATATGTTATAACACAAGATGCGGATTATCGAACAGCCTTCACATCAATGACAAGTGCAGTGAAATTTCACTGTCTTAGTTTCGTAGAAGAGAGGTGTATTCAATGGTCTGCATATTTGCCAACATTGATCCGGGAGGTGTGTCCGTGTGTCGCTGCGAATGTCCAGGCACCCAACGGTCAACACAGCGACAGTTGACCATCCACGCCACGGATTCCAAGCAAACACCCTCCAGCCACAAGTGGACACATGCGATTAATTATCGTTATACCACTGACAAATTACGAAATGGAATCCTGATCCAAACGTAACACATGAGCTATCTTTCACTTTCAGCAGTTTGATTTTCCGCTGGAGGCGGGCACAGTCGACCTATCGTGAGCAGGCGGTATCGTCACGGATCGCAGATAAAGACTGGTCCGCGAGGATCTCGCACTGTGAATGTGGGTCACACGAGAGCGTGCACTGAACAGAGTGGTCGGACCTAGCCGGTGGGACAAAAAACATCAGCCACACCACGTTTCGCCTCTCTTAAGGAACCAGAAAGCCTTTCTTACACACGTAAGTACTCTTTTAAATCCTTGTTTAAAACCACTTCTCCCAAAGTACCGAATTGCGGGTGTTGGGTGGGAGTTTGCGATCAGACAACGTGACCGCACCGCACCTGTCCTCAATCAGACGCCAAATACACCTGAAGCCTCGACAAGTGTCGTGTCGAATAGATATTAACTTAAAGAGTACAGCCTACAGGTATTTTATACCTGTGTCGTTCTTAATTGTGGTTTCATTTGACGCGGCTGTGATTGTTAATCATTATCGACATATCCATGCAACACCTGTCTACATGGCGGTATTCCACCATTAGGAAGACATGTTGGTAGCGGGCCACCACCCAGTAACTGTCACGTGATGACAAGGATGTAAATTCGATTTGTATTTTTCGCCAAGGAATCGTTTTCCTGTTCAGTCGAAGTGTTTGGGGTTGCCTGTTTGGTGTTTGACATTAGCGTCGAGAGATTATATGTGAGTATTCTCGAACATTCTGTCGCCATGTCGCGTGTGGGAGGATCACTAAAGCGTGAATTAAATGTCCGTCTAACCCATTTTACAACTACGTCTCTTTAATAAGCAACTTTCGTCCCATTTTGTAAGCTGCATGTCATTAATATATATCCTGGTTTACCATAACACGTATTCAGTTATCAATCTCCTCTTGAATGGTTTTGCAACAATTACACATTTTACGCAACTTGTTACGAATATCTGTGTTCTTCTTTTGTGAGAAAAAAATAGGAAACAAGCACATGTTGGTACTTAAATGAAATAGATCTACTTCCGCCCCTCCCAAGGAGGATTGATTAATATCACTGGAAACGCGAACACATGCGTAAAGAAAGTAACTATTTGTTAGGTCACAATAATTTCACATTTGCTTCATATAGTATCATTCAATTGATTCTGTTGATTGAGATTCTGGATAAAGTTTGTGAGGATTTGCTACCTTCAAACCCCCACCACCATTTGATGGTCATGATCTGAGGCATTGCGAGAACATTTCTTTTTTGTTCATCAACAATTTGTCTATCAACAATTTGGTCTGATATTATTTATGAAATTTTTCCTGATTTTCTGACAATTCTGGTTATAAATATCCATAGTTCCTTTGGTATGTTCTTTTAACAGTAAGTCCTACAGTGCAGCAATTGTTGATGCAACCAATGTGTAGAAAGTGCACTAATTACCACTTCTACTTCTGGATTTGATAAAATAAACTGTAATTGTGAAATATATTTCTAAACATAGGTATACACATACACTATTTGTAGAACGTCGCTGTACGTTAATATAAATGTATTTCGTTTCTGGGTGAGTGTGATCTTAATTTCAAACGACATCCGCTTGTTATATTCCATATGTGGACAAGAAGAGGCCACGCCCGTTCTATTACTATGGCGGCCGAGATTGGTCACGAATGACCGTTAACACCATTTCAATTAAATATTATAACTGAGCTATCCACGTCTATTTAGTACTTGACAAATATCATTAGAGTGACAGTTGAGAATTGATGACCATATTCTTCGCCTCGGGCCTCCACTCATATTCTCCAGTTTCGTGTGTCGTGGCTAGGTTTGTGATGCGCGAGTCTACATCTCCCTCTCTCTGCAGTCGGAATGATGTCATAAGCGTTTATTAATCACTTGACCCCTCACACCATGATGCGCTGACTTGCATGCCTATCGCTCCATACTTATCTCCGCACCGACCTCCGACACCGGCCTTGCCCCGTCACCTCTACGTGTCCTCCTCGCTATAAGGACATTACTCACAGTAACGCCTACTTCCTGTCTGTAACGAATGACATCGAAGTTGTAGCTTCTACGCCTTATTTACGACACAGTTTGATTTGGGTTTAATAGGTAATATACTAATATAATCATTATGCTGTATCATTGAAAGAATAACGCACTTAATAGGTAATATACTAATATAATCATTATGCTGTATCATTGAAAGAATAACGCACTTAATAGGTAATATACTAATATAATCATTATGCTGTATCATTGAAAGAATAACGCACGTTTAATAATTCGCATATACTTTCTAATGTAAATGTTCTTATATGTTTGTTCTTTTTTCTTTATTAAAAAAGCATGACTTTTCAACATACGAATTTGCATGCGGTTTTCGTTTGTCGTGATTTAATACATAAACTCGGTCTGTATATGTACAATTACTCATTCGCTCTCTCGCTTCCTTCTTCCTTGTACGATATCAATATATGTATGACAAGAAGGGTCGAAATTGATTGGTTGGGGTTAAAAAAACATTGATTGGTTGGGG